>NW_015386321.1:12712-72746 GCF_001527695.2 Protobothrops mucrosquamatus | reverse complement strand
GAACATGCACCTTACAATATATTTAACAGGGGTTGGCATTCCAGGCAAGTGACGGATGAGATATTGTCAATCAGCCAGGCCGCTGACCTCCTTTTAGTTGACAATGTTCAGCTATTGTAAAATGTTTCCTTGAATGCTGCTGTGTAGATGACAGATCTCCTTTTAAAAAAAATCCTATTCTGTTGTCACTTGCTGACAGAAAAAGAATCCTTGTCACCTTCTAACAATTCAGGGCAATATTTTAAGAATAGCAAAATTTCTCTCTCTGCCTACTTACAGTACCTGAGGATAAAACCATGGTCTTTCCAGAAAAAATAATGGATGAGTTAAGTGGTTTGTAAATTATATGGTAGAAATACATATCGTGAATAGCCACAATAGTTTTGTGGTGTTCACCTTCAATTACTGATCTTGAACAAATGATCTGATGGCATATGACTCCGCTAACTCCCTGAAGCTTGCAGCTCTGTCTAGTTGGGGAGGGCAAATGGTGAGAAAATCACATGTACTTCATCTTCAGTTCCATAATGGAAGAAAATGCAATGTAAACTAAAATGTTAGGCAAGATATGATCATTGGGATGTTTCTGAACTTCACTTCCCGACCACCCCAACCACAAGACCAATAATGTGGGATGCTGGAAGATGTATTTCAACAGCTTAGGAAGTGCAGGACAGTCGTGCACCTATACCTATACAGTAAATAAAATAGTCACTTGTGTAATGCCAGCATAACACAAAGAATGACACCAGACCCACACTCACGAAAACCACACAGGATGTTACCACCACACATCCACACAAAAAGCAAACCCAAACCCACACGGATGATGAGGCATGACCACAAACTAGAAGCCAGTCCACAGCTGCATCATTAGCCACCTTAAACCCCTCCAATCCATACATAAAGCAAACTGACATCGACCATAAAGATGTGGCACGACCACGAACACGAAGCCAAACAACAGCAACACAGCTCACCATCTCAAATCCCCCTGCAACTCAGACTAACCCGAGCACAACAAAGCCCCCACCCAAACAGAACACTCCCCCAGCCAATCAGAGCACAGCCAACCCCCCATCCAATCAGAGCACAGCCAAGTCCCTTAACCAATCAGAACACACCTCCACCCAATCAGAACACAGCCAAGCTCCCACCCAATCAGTTCAAACCCCACTGGCAGTTAAAAGGAAGAAACAGCTGCGATCACACATTACTCCTAGAAGCACGAAACTGAAAACACCACCCTGAAGATGACGAATGTGACTTCGTCGAAATGTCGCCAAGACACTTCCAATTTTACGTGGGAGAAAACCCGAATAACCAAAGACCTACATACAAACACCCGCAAAAACCTCAGAAAACATATATATATATAGGAGATTTCTTTCTCCCATATTTGGGTCGACAGGGTGCATCAAATAGCACTCAAGGTAATTCTCCTCCCCTGTCTTTTCCCTCCCTGACACAGCTGACAAAGTGAGAAAGAGCCTGTGGCCTAGAGGTTAACACAGCTGCTTAACATGCAGACAGCCCAGGTTCGAATCTCAGAAGGGTATGTTTGGCTGATGAGAGCTAAAAAGTTCGAAATAGCTATTCCATTCTCCCTTAATTCTTTGTTAGCAATCCAAATTTTAATATATATATATACACACATCCATATGGCTAGAAATACAGCTAAAAATCCGACTCTTGGGTACGTCCATGTTGTGTCAAAATAATTGCGATCACCAAGAGTAAATAAAATGTTTATAAACATCCATACACATATATACATATAAATATTAATCACTGTCCATTTGAATACATAGCGGAAAGAAGAAACTTGAATGTTCTCAAGGTTGATGCTATATGGAACAAAACTGTGGTTGAATCTGGATGTTCTGCTTCAGATACCATAACATCTCCTCCCAGAAGGTCACAAGGAGAACAGGTCATGAAGAGGATACGTAGACAATTCTGCAGACTCTGCTCAAGCATCGCTTATATGCTATGTCCTGGATAGAAGGAAGTGAACGACCAATAATCTTTTCTGCTATCCTCACCACTCTCTGCACTGCCTTCCTATCTTAAGTGGTAATGCTTCCAACCAGACAGTAATGCAGTATGACAGGATGCTCTTGGTCGTCACTTTATAAAAAGTGGTAAGGACAGAGGAAGGAAGATGTACTTTTTTCATGCGACACAGAAAATGCATGTGCTGCTGTGCCCACTTCACCAGTATCTCACTGTTGAGCGACCAAGCTAGCCTACTCATTAGTTGCACACCCAGAACGTGGTGCTGCTAACCACCTCCACAGGTGAATCATTCATATACAGAGGTGTGTGGTTCTGCCTGCCTTTTCTAAAAATACATATGTTCCAGGAATTATGAAACAAAATCCAATTGTTTGCAATGTAATGTCAGTCAGTTCCTTCTTCAGTGTATCTAGAATATGAATAAGAAGTGCCTTGCATTAACATGCATATTAATGTATTACAGAATCCAATAGAACACTAAGCTATTGTTAAGTTACCAAATATCTTCAGGTCTGCTCAGAAAAAGATTGTGAAAAACAAAGATGAAAGCATACTATATTGCAATATGTTTTCTCGATAATCTGTCATATCAACTACTACTACAAAGTAAAAATCTATGCTTACCTCAAGAACAATTGTTCTTTTTGTTTTCATTTTAAAACTATCATCCATGGTATATATCAAAGTAATATGAACACAGGGCTGTCCATCAGATACAGCAATCATACATTATTATCTAGAGGATGATAGCATGAGTTAGCTACTGAACGACTTAAACTGGGAATGGTAGTTTCAAGCATTACAAATTCAAGGGCTAAATATTGCCTTATCCTCACTTACAATCTAAATATTTCCCAACTTGATTCATACTAGGAATTTGAACAAATGGAAAATTGAAGTGAATACGCTCCATTTGGCTTGATTTTCATTTGTTCTGAAAACAAATGAAGTGTTAGAAGCACAAATGACTGCAAAGGGATTGAAAAATGCTTCAGTGTATCTCCAGGCAAGGCCAATCAAGATCCAGGTGCAGCTACTATTGCAGGTAGTCCTTCACTTACAACCATTAGTTTAGTGACCATTCAAAGTTACACAGCTCTGGAAAAGTGACCCATGACTGGTTTTCATACTGTAGCAACATCCCCATGGTCACATGATCAAAATTCGAGCACTTGGCAACTGGTATGTACTGGTACTAATGACAGTTCCACTATCCCGGGGTCATGTGATCACCTTCCCAGCCGACTTCCAACAAGCCAAGTCAATGGTGGAAGCCAGATTCACTTAATGACCTCCTGATTCACATAACAACTGCAATGATTTGCTTAACTATGGCAAAAGAGGTCATAAAATGGGGCAAAAGCACTTAACAACTGTCTTGTTTAGCAATGGAAATTTTGGGCTCAGTTGCAGTCATAAGTTAAGGACCACTTATAGTCCATGTAGAGCAGAGATAGCCAACTATGTGTCTTCTGAATATTTTGGAAAACATTTTCCACAATCCTTTACTCTAGGCCAGGGGTAGGCAACCTTGGCTCTTTTATGACTTGTGGACTTCAACTCCCAGAATTCCTGAGCCAGCTATGGGAGTTGAAGTCCACGAGTCATAAAAGAGCCAAGGTTGCCTACCCCTGCTCTAGGCCATGGTGGTTGAGTCTGATAAAAGCCAGTGCACCAGCTGGATAGATGACTCAGTATAAGGCAGGGGTGTCAAACTGCTGGCCCGCGGGCCGGACGCATCATGTGGAAGCCACGTCCACCCCATTGCCGGCAATGGCAAAACTGCCCCGATATGTTGCGCGTCGCGAGTTTGACATGTCTGGTGTAAGGCAACTTCTTGTGACCTGAACAAGTGCCCCTAACTAAACTAAAGCAAGTCTGATGACAGTTCTGATACACTTGGCTTATACGAATGTATACTAAAATTAATGTGGACTGTGGTAAGGAACTAAAACATTTTTCATACACAGTCTTAATCCACTGACATTCAGAGTCTGCAGAGATTGAAACAATGTACAATAAATACATAAATAAAATGGCTTTCCTTTACCCATGAGTAAACATGACAAATCTGGCTGGTATGAGAAAGGTTGTATAAATAATGCATTTGTTTATGTTCTACCATTGTATTTTTTGCTGGTGAGTCATTAGACCTAAAAGAAATAAACAAAAAGAACCAGTCTGCCATAGTGATTAAGGCATCAGGCTAGAAACTAGAAGACTGTGAGTTCTAATCCCACCTCAATACCAGCTCGCTGACTTTAGGGTAGTCATTCTCTGTCAACCATAGGAAGCAAGCAATGCCAAACCATTTCTGAAATCTTGCCAAGAAAACTTCAGGGACTTGTTCAGGAATCAAGACTAACTTTATCATATAACATAATTAGATAGACAGACAGACAGACAGACAGAGAAACATGATAGCAATAGCACATAGATTCATATACCACTTCATAGTGCTTTACAGCACTGTCTAAGTGGTTTACAGAGTCAGCATATTGCCCCCAATAACCTGGATCCTCATTTTATTGACCTGGGAAGGATGGAAACCTGAGTCAACCTTGAGCCAGTCAGGATTGAACTCCTGGCAATGAGCTGAATTAGCCTGCAATACTGCATTCTAACCACTGCACCACCACGGCTCCTATATAGAGATAGAGATAATAGAGATGATAGAGATAGAGATAGAGATAGAGATAAAGATAGAGATAGAGATAGAGATAGAGATAGAGATAGAGATAGAGATAGAGAGACGGAGACGGAGACGGAGATGGAGACAGAGACAGAGACAGAGATTTTCTCCCTACTTAAAATATACTTTAATCAATATTATACTTAGAACCAGTAGCTAAAAGTATACTTCTTCTGAAGATTAATTTCATATGATCTAGAACTTTTGAGGGACACTCCTGCTCTATTCTTAGGTATGTGTCCCAGGGAAACATAAGGATGGAATTGTTAAAAACAGTAGTACTTTCCGTAATCATGGCAACACATTCTCTTCAACCATTGTCCAGTCTGCAATCATTCCAACTACACTGATGGTGGAGCTCCCCAAATTTTGGCTTACCATTCTTGTAAAGCTGTCACCAACTTCTAATGTTCATATGACAGAGGAAGGACATTCTTAAACAAATATGCAAGATTCATATTTACTGTCTCAGCCAGTTGAGTATGATTTAATTAATATACTGTAAATATGAATTAAATTAAATGTACTTTGGTTTTTCATGGCCCCACCTACTTTTTTGCCCTGACCCTACCTAATTGTTGAAGTACAGTTCCAGGTATATTACTTAAAGCTAAGTGTGTTCTTTTGCCTCAAAATTGTATTCTGCATTATAAGCATAACAAATAGTGTTCAGCAGCCACATGAACACATGTAATACTACAAGAGGTGATGGCATACATGCCATCAGTACTGATGTTTATGAAGTGATAAATATGTATGCATCATTACTTTGCACAGCCATTGACTAGGCATGCATATAACTCAGGCATTTAACAGATTGTATCTGACAAAGCCCTAAAATATCTAGAAAACAGGAACAGGACGTGGTAGTTGCTTTATGATGTTCTATTGATCAAGCCAAGATATTAAGATGGATTAAATCTTCAACAAATAAACTCTGAAAGCTTCAGAGGATTTTTTTTTAATCCTCAGAACCCCTGCCAAACTAAACACATTCAAGCAACGATAGGACTAAAATTCTCCCATTCATATTTTTATTTCATATTGGTGCAGAGAAGTCATATAGTTACATCCTACCTGTTGAACGTTGGTGCAATTGGGACAAAAGAAAGAATCCTAAAATAGTTGATAACATGGCTAGACATGTGATCCAGCTGAAATTAAACTTTAGGCATATTTCAAATCACTCACGCGCAGTGGGTATTGCATGAAAAATTATGAAGCAAAATCGTCCTGTTTTCACAGACTTCATGGCATGGAGCAGAAACATTCAAAGTGTTGCTTAGCAGCCCTCTCATTTCAGAATCTATTTCTGATCCTTAAATATAGGTTTTGATATTTTCATTTTTGTGCCTGTGAAACACCAGGCTCTGTATTTATCCAACATTTTCACATTGCCAATCATTATCCCTGTTAATCGAAGCGTAATCTATAGCTATGTAAATGGCTACTACACCAGTTTGGTGTAGTAGCTAAAGGCACCAGGTTAGAAACCAGGAGATGTGAGTTCTAATCCTGCCTTAGGCACAAGCCAGCTGGATGACCTTGGGCCAGTCTTTCTCCCTCAGTCCTAAGAAGCAGACAGTGACAAACTGTCTGCTTCTTAGTGACACTTGTGTGACACTTGTGAAATTTGGTCAAGAAAACTGCACCGACCTGTCCAGGCAGTCGCCAGGAATCAACACTGACTCAAGAAAAGAAAAGAAAAGAAAAGAAAAGAAAAGAAAAGAAAAGAAAAGAAAAGAAAAGAAAAGGTTGGGCTTTACTTTAAGAATTGGTCAGATGTCCAAATCTTACGTGGTTAGCAGAAGGAAAGGGAGCAGTAACATCCACAATGTTCTGAGGAACCTAAAATCAGATATTTCTGCTAATGTTTATGTAGGTAAATACAAGTTAAAAAAAAATCAATGCTCTGATTTTCAGATGTTTATCTTTCCCAGGAAAAGGAAATTCAATTTTTCTACTTCATCTCCAAAGTTCCCCAAAGTTGTCGGGGTGAGGGGTTTTCCTGATGGTTTTGAACTGACAGTTGCCTACTGTGAGGGAACAAAAGCTGACACAGTTGTTGATGTATCTTGTTACACCTGTCTTTGTCTGGAGACTGTTTTTCTGACTGCCCCTGCTTCCCACTTTGCAAAATCGGGAAGTGTGTAAAATCAGGAAAGTTGAAAATATCTGGAGAGGTTATTGTAAAATGAAAGGCAACAATAAACACACCCACACACTCACACAGGCACTTGAACTTCTTAGTCCACTAAAGTAAGAAAACTCCCACATCCCACCCATAAGCATTTACATGAAACATTCTTCTACATTGATTAAAGAAAAGAAAAAATTGAAGCAGTTTTGTCTCATCCAATGGAAGAATGCCTAGAAAAAGACAGGAGAAGAAATGTGGGTGTACTATGGTTGCAGATACAGAATTATCTTTTAAGTGGCATTTATTCTGCGCATCATATGGATAAGTCTCCTTTCTTCCATTGCAGAGTTTAGCATAGAATGCTGTTACCATACCAAGAGAGTTTAGCAGGATGGCAGCTGGATGTTAGGCCAAAAGCAAGATCATGGTGCTTATCTCTCTACAGCAAGGATCTTCAAACTTGGCCCTTTTATGACTTGTGGACTTCAACTCCCAGAATTCCTCAGCCAGGCATGCTGACTGAGGAATTCTGGGAGTTGAAGTCCACAAGTCATAAAAGGGCCAAGTTTGAAGACCCCTGCTCTACAGTGTTCGGCTCAGTTATGATTTATATAACAGGATATTGGAAGTAGTCCTGCACAAAAGGATCATACAATATGAAATAAGAAGAAGTAATATCATGCAAAAAGAAAGCAGCAACATTACATGTGGCCTTGGTTTTATTTTCTTAGGTTTCTGGCTTAGGCTTCTGCTTTGATAGCCAATCAAAAGAAGCTACTGTAATAGTCTAGGATGAACTTCTGCTTTGCAAGAGAGGTTTCTTGATTTTTGCATCTTGCGCTAAACAATGGGGTAAAGCAGCGGTTCTCAACCTATGGGTCGGGACCCCATTTGGGGTCAATTGACCATTTCACGGGGGTCGCCAAGCAAGGCTGTCCGCCATTTTTTCCCTTTTCTGGCGGGTGCCTTACGTCCCTTGGGCTGGGCCAGCTGGTGGTCGGCCTGCTCCGTCTCTGCCACTTGCCAGCTACACCTCGGCCGGCGCAGGGGGCAAAACCACGCATGCGCGGCGCTCCCGGGCAGGGAAAGTCATCGATTTATGACCGGTTGGGTAGTCCTCAACTTACGACCGGTTTAGTCCTCGACTTACGACCGGTTTAGTCCTCGACTTACGACCGGTTTAGTCCTCGACTTACGACCAGTTGGGGGTCGCGGCATTAAAAAGGTTGAGAACCACTGGGGTAAAGGGAGAGGTTGGTAGATAGAGAAACATTCTCAACAGGTGTATTCAGTGGTGGGATTCAGCCAATTCACACCAGTTCGGCAGAACCAGTAGCTAATTTTTTGTTGCCCAGGCCCAGAATGGACTTCCGGAACTGGTTGTTCACGTATTTGAATCCCACCACTGGGTGTATTGTGTACACACAAAGCTTGCAGATACTGGAACCAAACGTTGACAACTTCACTTGGACAACCTGAGGTTGAAATATATAATCAGGTATCATCAGCATGATAATGATATAATATAAACTTTTGAAATTAAATTATAGATAGATAATACTGCATGTTAATGTTATAAATTGCTTAAGAATAAATTACTTAATCACTTTTGCACAAACTGTAGCCACTTCTTGTTTTTCAGCCTCAAAGAAAGAAAGAAATATAGTAAGTCAGATGAAACTTAATACTCTATCTCCCCTGCAGACCAGTTTGGAGATCACAGTTAACCATAGCTAATTTAGTGGAATTCTACATTAAACTTTTCTTAGGCTGCAGCCTAACAGCTGAAAAATCAAAAACTGAGATATAGAATAAGCAATTGCCAAAAGTTAAGACAGGCAAATCGCAATTGCCAAAAGTTAAGGCAGGAGTGTTAAGATGGATTGACCACATCAGCAAATATTGCAAAAGAAAGCTCAAGAACATATTGGTTGGAAAAATACGAAAGAGGCCTTCATCCTGCAGTGGATTGACAAAGGCTAAAATGATGAATGATAATGACATAAATGTTTGGAATTCAGTTTGAATATTTCCTAACATCTATTTAGTTTTGTTATTTTTCTTATAGTTTATTGTTTGCTTAGTATTGTATTGTTTTTAATACAATCTCCTTCCCAAAGCATAAATCCAGAACTTCATCATCCCCAACAGATGACACCCCCTCCATCCTTTCTTTAAACACTTCTAGAGAAATTGAATTGACTTGTCTTCTGAAGCAGGTGTTCCATGGCTGAACAGCTGTTACCATTGGGAAATTCTTCCTAATGTTTCCCCAAATCTATTTTTTTCTAATTTAAACCCTTTAAATCAGGGGTGTCAAACTCGCAACGTCACGTGACGTGTCGCGACATATCACGACTTTTTTGCCATTGCCGGCAATGGGGTGGGCTCAGTTTCGCTATGATGCATCCGGCCCGTGAGCCGGCAGCTTGACAGCCCTGCTTTAAATGCTTGAAGATAGATTTCATTTCTGCATGCATTCTTTTCTTTTCTTAGATAAACATAATTAGTGTCTCCAACCATTCTTTTTTTTAAATAATTTTTAGTAAAGTTTATTTATACAAAGACTAAAAACTAATATAAACTAAGAAAAACATGAAAAGTAAAGGAGAGGAAAAGTGAAAAGAAGTAGAAAAAAGAACACATATAAAAGATGACTCCTTCTCCCGCCAAACAATTTGGCTTGTCTAGTAGGTCCATTTAAAAAAAAAATCTCTTCTCCCCATATCTTACCCCTTATCAGTGGTCAAATTACAAAAAATACATCATTCAATCCAAATCAGCAAAAATCTACTAAGAGCTATCATAAACATTAATGGGTATGTGTATATGTCTGTGTATCTTAATAAAAAAAATCAACTTCATAATCCAAACATATAACTTTCTTTAAGAAATAAAGCAAAAAAAAATCTCTCCTCGCTTATAAACAAATCTTTAAAGCCTTGTCATAAAATCCTGGTCAAAAAGAAATCCCATAAACAACTAGCAGAAGCCATAACATATATTTTAATCTTTATCAAACAGATTCACTTTATAAACCTTCTCATTTAAAAAGCTGGATCTTTAGTTCCATCAGTAGTGTCCCACAAGTTGATTTCTTATTATTTTCTCTTTATTTCTTTTCAGAAACAACTTGAGCAATTCCTCTTTGTCTCTTTTCAGAAAGGGTTTCCTTGGTTCCACACATTCCTTTTGTAAATCCAAAATAAAAAAGGCTTTCCAAACCACTCTTCTGATTTATTATCTGTATGTCCCCTTTGATTTTATTAAGACCTCAACTATTTCATTTGTAAATCCAATTTGGCATCACTTTCCATACCGCTCTTATATTCTGGCATTTTTAATTCCATTTTCAGATCCACAACATATTTTTCCATATCATTTTTATAATCCAACCCTTTTAAACACCACAAATTTGTTGTTTTACTATTACCTCTGCTATAATATCACACAATCAGTACCTGAATGAAAGATTACTAGGGAATACCAATCTATACTCTAATTTAGTGGATTGAAAAACATCTTGGAAGAAATGCCTAGACAACTAATTACTCATCTTAAACAATCTAGTTGACTGTTTTCCATTAGAACATCTTATTGTAATATGGCACTCCTGATTTATGTGGTCTTCCATGCTCATTATCCTTTCCTCCTCCTCCTCTTCCTCCTCCTCCTCCTCCTCCTCCTCCACCACCACCACCACCATTTTTCCTTCTCCTTCTCCTTCTCCCCCTTCTCCTTCTCCTTCTCTTTCTCCTTCTTCATAATCTGACATATATTTAAGAATATTAGACCAGAAGAGGCCATGCTAGCTAATGAATAATAGGAATTACAATCCAGCCCATCCAGAGTCCCCTGAAAAAAAGCTTCATTATTAGTTCTTCACAAGTTAAATAATGTTCAATGCAGTGAAAAGTTTGAAAGCAAAGATGAATAATAGTTTTTTTTATATTTAAGAGGTATGCCAACTATGATGTTAGAATTTGGAGAACAATCTCCATTTTATTTGGAAAAGTTTTCTGCAGTTGGAATTAATTTTAACCTCTGGATGCTTCCAATCTGAGCCCATTTTTTTATTCTTTCTCTTCTGTAAGTTGTTAGCAGCCAGTCATGTAATACAGTGTTGTCTTAGGCTCAGGAAAAAGATTTCAGATGGCTTATTCTCTTGGTATATACATTAGTAATTTTCAAGTTTTGCTGGTAATGCCTTTTTTATTAATAGTTCAGGAGATTGATTACACCAAGATACAGCTGAATCAAGAGGCCCAAATTGAAAGAGAGGTGTAATTCTTCCTGATCTCTTAACAAGTGGCCAGGATGGTCTCAACTAGGCTCCCCCCCCAATCCCTTTGTCTCAGCACATTCATGACTTGACCTTCAGTAACATTGACACTCAATATGACAGTTGTATGTCGGTGGCAACCTGGGCAGACAGCTGCAATACAATGCAGATCAAGAAATTCTGCTGACATAGGCAGCCTAAACTATGCAAAGGCCCAAACCAAAAAAAAAAAGTCAAAGAGACAAAAGCAAACTTTGGGTCTTTGGGTGAATGCCTGGATGCCAATGGAAAGGGAGACAGACTTTCCTTTGTCCGGACTTCTAGAGCCCCTGTTGTAAGGGAACCAGGCAGGCTTTGTCTGAACAGGCCTGTCTGATACCATTTGAGCTAATTGCTGGGCTGAAAGAGAAGGCAAAATAAAGAATATTTCAAGATTTTAGGCAATGAGGTATCACCAGCTATGTCTGGATATGAACAGCCATAAGTTTTGTTTTTCTCTTGGGAAACATGTTCGGCGGTGTTGGTCACTTTTGGGGAATGGAGACATTGCAAATGTCAAAAATACCAGAGCCTGTCGTTTTACTATTTAATCATTCTGTGTCTCACTTAAAAAAAGCGGGAGGTGCAAAATGTCAGTTTCAGGGTCAACACATGGAATGAATGAGGAACAAAAACAATTAAAATAGCAAATGGACAGCCTGCAGAGAAGCTCATTTCTAAAGGATTTGTTGAAAAAAAACAACAGACAAAAATACTCCATAAAGTTCCTGCAGAAAGTCAAGTTTAAGAACTGTCGCAGGAATGCTTACCGTGGACTTTGAAAATGACATCTCTTTTTCCTGCTGTGGAATAATATTGGAGGAGGCAGGAAGTAGCAGGAGCAGGGCTGAATTTCCATAGCAGATACTTGCTCTCGTTCTCTCCATATCACAAAGTCCTCCTTCCCATATTTCCTGCATATACGCGCTTCCTCTTCTTTGCACTGGCAGCCAATCTTTAGATCCCGGCTCTTTCTACCTGAATAGAAATCTGAATAGAATGTTCCATGAATTAGGATGCACCCACAGCTAAGAAAATTGTCATCACTGAAAAAAAATGTATTAATGACATAACCTTATCTATCAGTGATAAACAACATCTGCCCACAAAACTTCCTTAGATTCTTATGCAATGTGTGGATTGCGTGTTGAATTAATAATTTCCTAATGGCTTAAAATAGTCTCAGAGAAATTTTTACTTCAGTGTTAGATGTGATAAAGACTCACTTATTCAGTAATTCTTTAAGCACTTACACAGCAGTCCCATTGCTATAAATAAAAAGTGTTTTCAAGTAAGTATATAGTTACGGGATTGCAGGTTTGAAATGTATGTTTCATTAGGTTATTCGATGCTTTTAAACACCCTTCCGTGATATTTTTATGATGCTTAGACTTTGCAGCTTGGAATAAATTAATTTCAACTTGTTTTAAATCTCAATTTTTTCTTCTTAAATTGCTTTCCCCCCAGATAGGTTAGTTTATCTAAAGTAGATCTGTGAAATGAACATAAACATCAGGGCAAAACCATAAACAAAATCAGGACAAACCCATTAAAACAAACTACATTGGGAATTCTATATTTAGTTAGATGGAAAGTCCATATTCACAGGAAACCTCTTCTGTCAGACAATGGAGTGGATCCAGAGTTTTAATTTCATTCGCAAGAGCAATGGTCCTCAATGGGGATCCTTGACCATGGTCCGTAGCCACAAAAGGTATTTAAAGGGGGTCCATGGTGAAGAAAAGTTTGAGAACCAATGCACAAGAACATCCATGAGCAGCAAGCTGCTCAGAAAACTCAATGGTGGAAAAGAGAAGAGGAAATGTTTGCCAATCCCACTTTTTTAGCCTTATCCCTACTATTCTGGAAGGTCCTCTGAAGCATATTTTGATGGGCTACAAGAAGGAGCAAGAATTGATAAATTCTTCCCATCTTCCCATCTTCCCATCTCAAGCCAGGAAAAATCTCTACAGGATCAAAAGCTTTCCATCTGTGGGAGGATTTTGTTGGATCCAGTCCAGTTCCTTTAGTGAATACAGAAATGTTAATTTGTTTAAGACACAGGAACAGTTTTCCATGGACTCTTATCTAATCTGCCAGCTCAAAAATTCATCTGATATCATGATGAAAAACATCCACTTCCTTGTATTTCCTTCTCTCTTTTTGCTTCTTCTCTTTCTTTTAGTATTGCCTTAGTCCAGAGGTACAAACAGACAGTGCGGGTTATACTGGCACTTTTCTGCATGTGGTGATCCTCACAAAACATTTGAGGTGTGGTCAGAGCCACAAAGCATGACTGGAGAAAGGTCACATAACAGACTTCCCATGTCTTAGCCTGATAAATAACTTGTGAGGGCTCAAATGTTTGCTCATTTGTTGTGGTGTTTGTTTTCTCTAAATAAAGCATTGCTCAAATAAAGAATTATTTATTTTTGTCAGTAAAAATGGGCAGCTCCTGTCTTCAAAGTCTAATAAATAAATAAAAATCTAATTTCACTTATCTGAAATGGTACAGGGTCTCCTGCTTAAGCAGGGGGCTGGACTAGAACAGGGCTTTTCAACCAGTGGTACCTGTGGTACATTGGCACCTGGCAGGTGGTACGCGAACATCCTAGAAAAGTGGTAGCTGGGGAGGGGAATGAGCTGAACCGGTGGCAGCCCCGCACAAGCCTGAGCGAGAGATGGCTGGAGCTGCAGGGCTGTCAGGTCTCAGCGCAATCGCCAGGATCAGCGCTTATTCGGGGGTGTCAGGGCTCAGAGGAAGCGCCAGGATCAGCACCAGGCTCCAGCTGGAGCTCGGCGCTGATCCTGGGGCTTCTGCTAAGCCCAGAAGAAGCGCCAATCAGCATCTCCAGGGTCTAGTGATTTACATTCAGATGCTTGGCAACTGATTCATATTTAGATGGTCACAGTGTCCCAGGGTCATGTGAAGTGACCAAAACCTGCTGCAACCACCCAGCAGACGGGGGAATAAAAACCAAATACCCCCCACCCCACTCTCGCTGCCAATCCTCAACAGAAATGCTCACAACAATGAAAACCTTGGACAGGAGGAAGAGCGCCACCAGGTGGGCAGGCAGGTGTCTTGCTCGGCTGTGCCTTGGGGGGCACTTTTTTCAGTGCCATTGTAACTTCGAACAGTCACTAAGCAAACTGTTGTAAGTCGAGGACTACCTGTACTTTATCACTTTTTTCATTTTTATTTTTTTTTGGTCATTAAGTTTTTGACACCTTGCTAGGCAACTGGTGATACTCGGATGTTGCCATATCCTAAAAGTGGTACAATGGGTGAAAAGGTTGAAAAGCCCTGGACTAGAAGACCACCAAGGTCCCTTCCAGCTCTATTCTAAGTGAGTCTGATTCTTAATAATACTGACTGGGCACTTTCGAAAGAACCTCTGGACACTTTTATGGGCACGATGTTCTTCCTGTCAAAACTTCTGATTCTATTAAGGGTGTCTGTGTGACTCTGTTGGATGTGGTGCTGACAGCCAATTTTGCAAAAAGATAGAGTTCTTTCACCAATATGAAGTCAACTGTAAAAACATCATTATCAAATGTTTCATTTAAAGGGCGGTCAATCCGTTCCAGTTGTTCCTGGAAACCGCCCAAGTTATCTTAGAGGCTGAGAATGTGGCCAAAGCTCCCCCTTGTGGTTAACAGCATTGATTCCATAAGCTGCACTGTTTCATTATCATCAGGGGGGGGAAAGAATTATCTTATTCATACTGAATATATTTATGAATAGAAGTGATGAATACTAGCCACATTGGGGGTTCTTCATCATCTGAACCCCATAAGGTAACTCTCTTCTTCCTGTCATATACAAGAAGCTATGACAGAAAAATCAACCACATTCATTCTAATTTTCCCTGTGGCAATCTTGGTAACCCATTATCTCCTCTTGGATATGCCGGAGTTTGCCTCATGTCAGTCAATATTAAGGCATAAGAAGAAAGAAAGGAATCTGAGCAGTGAGCACCAGGAAAAAAGGAATAAGCAGAGAAATAGAGGAAGAATTGTCAGGCACAAGCTTCATCCCACAAATTAGATTTCTAGACATGTATTAGCAGTACATTTCTCATTAACTTCCCATTCTAAATCTTTTTCCTCTAGAGAAAGTACTGCTGATTTTGACAGACGTACTTTCAAGACAGCCTCTTAAGGACGGTAACCTTATTTTAAGTCCTAATTTATTTCTCAGTTATAATTTGTATCTGAAATTATAATAGCCCCCAGGGTTCCAGCTGCTAAAGGAAAGAAGAAAGCCAGTTTTTTATCTGGAAGAAGGGGGATGGCTCAGTCCATATGAAGATGGAAGACTTGCTTTGATCCTAACATAAGGATAGAAGAACTCTGCCAGATTCAGTCAGTGGTCTAGATCAGAAGTCACCAACCTTTGTCAGTTGGCGGACCAGAGGAAAAGGGAGGGGGAAGCATTTTACATGTGTGCGTGTGAGCATGCATGGGGCCACAAATACATGTATGTCGCAAACGGTGTGGGGCTAGTGTCCACGTGATACTCACTAGCCCTGTCCCATTCTTGCGTGGTGCAGCACCTTATTTCCGCGCCCCACAGTGTGGCGGCGGCCATTTCTACTCCTTGCAGTGTGGCAGCGGCCTGTTTTTGTGCCCCATGGTGCAGCGGCACCCAGTTTTTGCACCCCGAGACGCAGCAGCAGCCCATTTCTGCATCCCACGGCATGGCAGTGTCCATTTTGCACCTTGCAGCGTGGCAGCGGCCTGTTTTTGTGCCGCGTGGTGTGGTGGCACCCAGTTTTTGTACCCCAAGACGCAGCAGCAGCCCATTTTTGCACCCTGTGGCACAGCATCCTGTTTTTGCATCCTGCTGCTGCGGCGCTAGTGCAAGTGAGGGCGTGTGCATGCACACGCATGTGCACTGGCCAGGCTGTCCCACGGCCCGTGGCCAGTAAGCCATGGCCCACTACTGGGCCACGGCCCATTACTGGGCCGCAGCCCACAGGTTGGGAATCCCTGGTCTAGATCTCCCAGCATTCATTGCCATGAAGTGGCCAATTGAATTCTCAAGTATAAAGAGGTGGATGATGGGTCTCTTCTAGTTTTGTTCCATAAACCTATCATTGAAAGTTTGTTCCTTGCAGTTCTGGAGGGGGTTAGTCTTTTGTAAGGCATTAAAGACCTGGCTGTTCTCCCAGGCATTTAGCCCAGGAGATTAAGCATTCTCTGTGAGCTAAGGTTGTCTTCTTGAAATTGTTGTTTTGTTCTCAAATGTTATGTTGTTAAATTGTTGAATTTTTTTTTAACTTTGTACATCCGCCCACAGTCACTGCTGTGAGGTGGATTGAATAAATGTTAAGACTAGAAGATATTGATTACCTAATTTTCTATGAATTTGTGTAGCTTCTTATTAAAACTATCTGATGTGGTGGATTCCACTTTAGGGCTAGAAAAAACATTTCTTGAATCTCCCTGCATTTAATTTTAATGGGTGATCTCCATTCCCAAGTGAAAAGAAACATTTTTTCTCTCCCATGTTTTCTCTATTATGTATGATTTTTATGATTTTTTAAGCTTATATAACTATAATTTCTCACAGTCTAGGATCCACAGACTAACCAGGAAGGTCATTTTCCCAGTGAGGATCATCTGGTATTGTTACTGGATCTTCACAAATTCAAGGGGAAAGACACAAATCATAATTTATGGTAGTGTTATTTTAAGGTATGTATTCCTACCTCATAGACCCAGTTTGGTATATTGGTTAAGGCACCAAGCTAGAAACTGGGAGACTGTGAGTTCTGGTCTCACCTTGGGCATAAAGCCAGCTGGGTGACCTTGAGCCAGCCACACACTCTCAGCCTAGGAAGAAGGCAATGACAAACCACTTCAAGAGTTGAAAAAACCATTATCTGAGCAGTCACCAAGGGTCAAAGATTTATTCAGATTCAGACAAAAATTTCCTAAATCAAATAAAGTTAGATGACTATATATATGTGTGTGTGAGAGAGAGAGAGAAAGAGAAAGAGAAGCACTGCGACTAGAGAAAAAACAGCCAGTTTCATTGCTGAGTATTACTTTATGGATGAGTAGATTTGAATTTAAAAATAATCCAGATTTAATTAAAAATCTTCTGTGTGATATGACCATGTAGTTTTTAAGAGGGTTAAACTGCCTCCTGTTCTGGCCTAATACCTTAACGGTGTTTAAAAGCGGAAGATAGTCATATCTGCAAGCTCTCACTGTTTCCATCAGAATGAAAAAACAACCACCTCTGTTCCTTTAGTGCAGTGGTTCTCAACCTTTTTAATGCCGCGACCCCCAACCGGTCGTAAGTCGAGGACTAAACCGCTCGTAAGTCGAGGACTAAACCACTCGTGAGTCGAGGACTACCCAACCGGTCGTAAGTCAAGGACTTTCCCTGCCCAGGAGCGCCGCGCATGCATGGTTCCGCCCCCTGCGCCGGCCGAGGCGTAGCTGGCAAGCGGCAGAGACGCAGCAGGCCGACCACCAGCTGGCCCAGCCCAAGGGAGGTAAGGCACCCGCTGGAAAAGTGGGAAAAAATGGCGGACATAAAAAATGGCGGACAGCCTTGCTTGGCGACCCCCGTGAAATGGTCGATCGACCCCAAATGGGGTCGCGACCCATAGGTTGAGAACCGCTGCTTTTGTGCTATGTAGAACATAGAATATCAGAGTTGGGAGGGACCTTGGAGGCTTTCTAGTCCAACCCCTTGCTCAAGCAGGAGACCCTATACCAGTTCAGACAGGTGGCTGTCCAGCCTCTTCTTAAAAGCCTCCAGTGAATAGAGCACCCACAACTTCTGCAGGCAAGCCATTCCACGGGTTAATTGTTCTAACTGTCAGGAAATTTCTCCTTAGTTCTAGGTTGGTTCTCTCTTTGATTACTTTCCATCCATTATTTCTTGTCCTGCCTTCTGGTGCTTTGGAAAATAGGTTGACTCCTTCTTCTTTGTGGCAGCCCTTCAAATATTGGAACACTGCTATCATGTCTGCCCTGTTCCTTCTTGTGATGCACAGAGGGAAATGGCAGGGCTTGCATTGCAATGGCTGTTTTTGTGACTATATTATCTCCCTAAAGACTCTGTTGGTGTCTAAGCACACCAGTTCTTAAAATATTAGCTCAGCTGCGTCTTAAAACAAAAGTGAGATTACCATGGCTACTTTACACACCACACATTTTCAGGAATGATGTAATCTTGCCTGTAGGTGCCAGTATTTGACCATTTTTGATACCCTAATAAACCTTCTGTATGACTGTGCTTTTCTCATTTAATTTGTTTTAGCTGAATGTTGAGAAAATTATATACCAATGATACCATAAATATTTTTAAAAATGCATAACAGATGTCCAAATATTTGTAAATCTATATTTCTTTTATCACTTATATAAACAGTTATAATAAGAGTTTCATAACTTTTGTAGACCACTGCTGAAAATTCACTTGAAAAATTCCAAAAACCATGCCGAGCTCCATCAGTTTTTGAGAATGCAACTCGACATCATGTAAAAATGTGTCAACATTTGAGCTTTGCAGGGCTCTTCTTTCAGCAGCAAAATTAGTCTGGTCAATCCGATGAAATAAAGGTCTTTGGCTCTGAGCAGTAAGATAAGCAAAAGAGACCGGGAGGAACATATTTCCTTGTTTGTTTGTTTATATAAGTTAACATTAAGGCAAAATGTGACAGGAGGTTGTGAGCCTTCATTGTTGGTTTCATTAGGGTAAAATATGGTTTGGAGTTGCATTTAGGACTCTCCAAAGAACTGCAGCTTCTTGGGATGAAAAAGTCACTGATGTTTTAGTTCCCCATATTTAAAAATATGAAATGGAATCTATCTTCATCTAGGCCAGGGGTAGGCAACCTTGGCTCTTTTATGACTCATGGACTTCAACTCCCAGAATTCCTGAGCCAGCCATGCTGGGTCAGGAATTCTGGGAGTTGAAGTCCACGACTCATAAAAGAACCAAGGTTGCCTACCCCTGATCTAGGCAATAAAGTAGTGTTCTGTAGAAATGTTGAATGGCATTTATTACTTTATAAATAAAGTCCCAAGACTCTGGGCAATTTACAACAAGTTAAAAATATTAAAACAAGAAAATAATGTAACATTTTGAAAAAAAAAAAGCAAAGATGGCAGAAATAATAAACACAGATAGGAACAAAGAACAAGCAGAAAAGAGGGCGTCATTCATGCTTGCCAAAAATCTGGATGAAGCCCCATGTTGTCAGAGCTCTTCAAAATGTATATTTTTAGACAATCACTTAAATATGAGCCAGCAGTGTGCTGCAGCTGCCAAAAAAGCCAACACAGTGCTGGGCTGCATTAACAGAGGGATAGAATCAAGATCACGTGAAGTATTAATACCACTTTACAATGCCTTGGTAAGGCCACACTTGGAATACTGCATCCAGTTTTGGTCACCACAATGTAAAAAAGATGCTGAGACTCTAGAAAGAGTACAGAGAAGAGCAAAGAAAGATGATTAGGGGACTGGAGGCTAAAACATATAAGGAACGGTTGCTGGAATTGGGTATGTCTAGTTTAACGAAGAGAAGGACGAAGGGGGACATGATAGCAGTGTTCCAATATCTCAGGGGCTGCCACAAAGAAGAGGGAGTCAAGCTATTCTCCAAGGTGCCTGAAGGCAGGACGAGAAGCAACGGATGGAAACTAATCAAGGAGAGAAGCAACTTAGAACTAAGGAGAAACTTCCTGACAGTTAGAACAATTAACCAGTGGAACAGCTTGCCTCCAGAAGCGGTGAATGCTCCAACACTGGAAGTTTTTGGGAAGAGACTGGACAGCCATTTGTCTGAAATGGTGTAGGGTTCCTGCCTGAGCAGGGGGTTGGACTTGATGACCTCCAAGGTCCCTTCCAACATCATCATCATCATCATCATCATCATCATCATCATCATCAATCATCATCATCATCATCATCATCATCATCATCATTATTATTATTATTATTATTATTATTATTATTATTATTATTATTATTATTATAAAAACCTCAGCTCTTGACTTTGTAATATATGGAAGATGCCATTTCTGCCTATGTACAATATGTCATCCACCCTAGAAGAGAACATATCTAGCTCAGAATTGAACTATGGCTTCCTTGGTGCTGAGTTTGGTTGTTTGCTTGCAGGTGTTTCGTTACCTAATTAGGTTACCTAGTTGGATATCTTATGATGTTATCTAGTGAGGTAATGAAATGTCTGCAAGCAAACACCCAAGCAGCTCACCAAGCACTAAGGAATCTACTACAATATGTCATCTCTCTGTTGAATAATTATTACCATCATCATAAAATCTGCATTTATAGTGAAAGAACTATAAGGCCCTTCCTTCAGTGCCTTTATCTCCATTGTGCTACCCTTTACTTATTTTTTATGCATATTTTAGAATTCAAATTTAGTTGAATCAGTTTCCAAGATCCTCTTCTCCATGGTGATCTCTCAAATCTGCAGTCATCTTTGGATTTTTTTTTTCTCTTTAATTTTTGTAATTGAAGGGAAGCTGCACAGTGATTGTTTTCTCCAGTTCCATCACAAGTGATCTGCAAAACATGTTTGTGGTTATTAAATATCCCAGCAGAGCCTTCTGACGCAGTTTGGGTGTGTTTAGCAAAAGGAGTAATTCATTATTCTGCCCGAATCTTGTGTGTCAGGCTTTGAAGCAGATTTCACTTCCTCTTAATGAAACAGGAAAGCTCATCTTAATCAGGCAATGTCTTGGCTTCATATTGGATTATCAGCTACCAAATGGAACTTAACTTAATTATCCTGGCTGTGCCATGAGAATTTGGAATAAAACAAAGCTCTAAGCAAAAAGGTTATTCTTAAAAAGTTCTGTTAAAAGATGGAGTTCAGGTTGTTTTCTTTATATTCACCCTGAACCTTTCCCTGGTAGTTTTAGGATTGGAAATGATATACTGGTAATAGCCATTCAGCAGAGAGATGACGTATTGTAGAGTTGAAATTTGGGGAATGGAAGTGTGAAGTTAAAAATGACTTTCTGTGAATATTTGCCCACATTTGGTAAACTAGAAAAATAGAGATTTTGTCTGATCTTTAAATTAAAAATTAACATTAAAAAAAGAAAAGATTCCATTAAGTTTGTGTTCTTCCCAACCTCTCCACCACTACTTACTTTCACATTCCTTCAATTTAAAACAGTTAATAACACAATTCTGGGGCTTTAAGGGTCCATCTGAAACCAATGCAAAAATATCAGAAGTATCATAAAATAAGAGCAATAAAAGAAACAATTTTGGGAGCAGAATGCTGGGTATCTGTGGAGGAGGGATAAAGAGAGAATAGAAGGTCATGAAGGAGAAGATTTTAGTAGTCTAAATAATCCAAGATACAGACCAGAGTTTGTCAAGAGAAGAGAAACAAAAGGCATTTTTGCAAGGTTATAAAGTGAGGTGATGTCTATTGAATATGGAAATAAAGGAGAGTTAAAGCCAAAATATCATTGGTGGATGGTAACGTTTTTAATGAAAGTAAAAAGGCATGTATTGGGGAGAAGAGATTGGGAGAAATAAAAGAGAAACCCTATTTCAAACATACTGAACAAGAGAGACTGGCAAATCTTCCATGCAGAAACGGAGCAGGACCTGGAAGCCCAACAGAGAGAGAGAGGAAAGCAATTGAAGAACTTCCACCACTAGAAACTTATCTTGTCCAACCTAGATTTATTTATAGCATGAAGCTAACTTTGACAAAAACGTAGAGCTGTGTTGCCTCTAGTAAATATGTTTGTATATGGTATGCTTATAATACTATTTCTTTGTTTCTAACTTAGTTCCAGAATCTGCCAAAAGATCATTCTTCATTGGTACATCTTGTTGGTACACCTGGTACCAACAGGGTGCGCAAGGCAAGGGCACACTAGGCCCTATCAGGACCTCGGACAGATCACACTAACACTTTTTCACCTAAAAACTGCTAGCAATAAAGAAAGGTCTTCTGAAATCTTTTGAGGAAGTTTAAATTTACTTTTAATTCTATCTATTCTGCATCTGGATGAGAATTAACAGGCTCAGACTTAATATTAGCTGGATGGAGTGATCATCGTTTAAGAAGCCCTCCAAGATCATGAATATTCTCTCTTTGGTACTGGACTGCATTGCATGTGAAATTAGTTCATAACTTGAGGATCTTCTTGGACTCATCTCCCACTTGAAGAACAGGTACCGGTTACAAGTAAAAGGCTTTTGCACAACCACATGTAGAATATCGGTTAGCACCTTTCCATGATTGTTTCTCATCTGGACTATTGTAATGTGTTGTACATTGGAATGCCCTTAATGACCACACAGAAGCTTCAGCTGCATAGTAACTCGAGTAATGAAAGAAGCCTCTAGATTTAGGAGTATATTCCTTCTGCTTTGAAAACTGCATCAGTTAACATTTTCCTTCTAGGTGCAGTTCAAGATTCTGTTTGTCCTCTCCAACATTTTACATGGCTTAAGACTGCCTTCTTACCCATCCATTAAATCAGGATGATGAGCTCTCTTGAGATCCTCTCTTAGAAAACATTTGTTATGAGGGGAAACCTCTTGTTGTGGAATTTTGTATGAAATTGTTTGCTGTACTTGAATGGATGAGTCTTAATTTTTTCTTATAGATGATCTTCAGCTACTCAAGGTCCTGATTGGACTGGAATGAAATACAGTATAAACCACAATAGAGAATTAATCAATCTGTATATGTAATCTCTAAAAGAATGTTTCTTCACCCTTTGGCCTTAGAGTATTGGGACTATTGGTTATTTGGGAGAAAGGAAGTGACCTTATTTCCTACTCTTCTGCAGCTATTTTGTCTGACCTTGAGAATTGGATGATGGCTTTTTCATTAGAGTTTTCCTTGTGGGTCATTCTGTGGGTGATAAGGGAGAATGTATGCCAGAGAATATGACAGTGGGGTCAAACTGGGTAAGGAAGTTGGAATGCCCATCTCTTACAATTAAATGTATAAATAGGATATGAGTCCATGTCACCTTAGACCATATCTTACTAAGTTCCATTTTTGATCACCAGAGTTACATACTCTGAAGGAGCTTCCTTTTGCCATTGGTTCAGAGGGAGAATGCAAACAAATGGGTGGGCTTGATAAAAGGAATAGAAGAAGTGGAAGCCACTACTGCTTCCTGCTTTGTCCCTGTCAATCTCCCTGTCAATCTCCTCTACAGCAATTAAATTGAGACTAGAAGAAAAAGAGGAGTGGGGGTAATGTCCTGGGGGACATCTTTCCCAAAGGTCAGAAATGGCCCAAAATAAATTTTGGGAGGGGGTGTATTGCTTTTTTATTGTTTTTATATTGGGTTTTTATCCTTGTAAGCTAGTCACTGAGTTTGATGGCATATACATTTTCATAAATAAACAAATAAATTAATAAGTAAATATTATCCCCACATCAGGATACCTACAATATTTTAAATGGATACCCTGCCTTTCTTCTCATCTAAATACTCAGAGTAGCTAATCATAAAAAGAAAAAAGAGGGAGAAAAGTGATTGTCATACATCAAATAAAGACGACTTCTCGAAACCCAACTCCTCACTTTATAATAGTGTTAGCCTTGTGAAGCTGGTCCTGGTTTTAATTTGTAAATGGCTGCTTCCAATAAGTTTGCTGGACCCTCTTCCCCCTCAGCTCAGCTCTTTTGCTATCATTTTCTGTTAAGACAAAAGGACCCTAGGACAGTGATGGCGAACCTTTTAGAGACTGATTGCCCAAACTGCAACCCAAAACCCACTTATGCATCATCGAGTGCCGGGTGGGCGTGGCCCATTGGCTGGGCATGGCCCATTGGGTGGGTGTGGCTGTAGTGGTAACGGCAGAGTGGGTGGGACTAAAAAGTTCAATCAATCAATTCCAACTTTGCAAGATCTTTTTTTTTTCCACAAGAAGTTGAAATTGACTGATTGATTGAACCTTTTTTTTTTTTGCACACGGTGGCGGAGGCCTAAAGCGAAAAGGTTTTATAAAACCCAGCTGAAGGCCTAGGACTGGGGCGACGGCACGCGTGCCCACAGAGAGGGCTCTGAGTGCTGCCTCTGGCATCCGTGCCATAGGTTCGCCACCCTAAGAGATAAGATGAGGCAGAGGGAAAGAGAGGACTTGATGCCTTTCACCCCTTTTCTTTTAAAATCACTTACATGTCATTTTATGTATAATCAGACAGACTGGGATTTTTTTAAAAAATGGGTCTGCCATCATTCTGCCTAATTTTGTCCTAATACTACAACACTTTGGAGAGAGAGAAAATGATGGGAAACACTTGAAGTCCAATGGGTGAGCAGTCCACTCTTTCCTTAGAAGTAAGAGTCTGAAAATATCTCTGCAGCTCAACTGAAGAGTCCATCTAATTCAATTATCAACCTAGAAGGAGCCCATCGGAGGGTGATTCATTCCAGCACTGAGCTGCTGCAGCAGCTACTGCCTGCCAAGGACTGCTAAGTCACTCCGACGATCTGCCTTTTCTTATTTACCGGGGGCTGTTTCAGGTTTCCTCCCTCCTCTCTTGTCACTTCTTTTCTGCTCTTTGTCAACTTGTGGTTTTTAGGTGGAAAGGGGTTTCTTTTCCCTGCTCCATCTAGCAGGATCTCTGAGGCATGAAGTGTAACCGCAGGACTTTTCTTACCCAACAGAGCCTTTGCTGGAGTGGACACCACTCTGGAAACCTTCCAAAGCCCTGATATGCACGTTGTGGCCTGTCACATTTGTTCTCCACGGTAACAGGGAGAGGAGAAGACGGAAAGCACAGGCAGCCTCTGAGTGAAACTCTACAGGCATCAGAGTCGAGGGAAAGAAACCTGCAGCTGTGTTGGCATCTTTCTCCTTTGCTGCTCGGATCACCCAAGCTTTGCTTCCTGATCCAGACGGCGAAAGCTTCAGCTCTGTCAGCTGAACTGCCCTCTAGCAGGTAAGATAATATTACCCAGAGATGGCCAGGAATGCTTTGAGCAAGCAGGACGTGGACGAGGAAGAGACAGAAAGCACGGAAAGCCTGATACGTCTTGTATAGATTACTGAGAACTGTAAAAGACAGATAATCTAAAAATGACTTCCTTCTCTATTGAGAATCCATCCAGGCTATAGAGGTAGAGACTTAGTCAAGGGCTCCTTCTTTGCATATGTGTGCCCAGGGACAATCTTAAAGGCTAATGATCCAGAACTCAGAAAGGCATCCTTCTTCCCCACCTCTGCACTTTTATTAGTGATGGGTCCACCCTTGAATCCGGGTGAGGAGGTCCTGGGAATGGTCTAAGAAGATTTGCTAGGGGGCAGCAGGGAAAGATTAGGTTTGCTTAAGTGCCAATTCTCTAGCTTCTGCATTAGCAAGAATGACAAAAGTGATCCTAGACATAAGTTATCTTTTTACCTGTCTTTAATTATACGAAGCCTTTCAAATCATCTATGCCATCCTAAGTGGTGCAAAGGATTTTGCCTACTTGTTTGCTTTTCTTTTGCTAAATTTCCCACTGTAAGAAATTTGTAAAGTATTGGAGTTCCCACATTGGAAGTCAGTTTACCTTCTTCCCTTCCTTGAGTTTTTTCCCCACATCAAACAATTGGGACAAATGGCTCAGGAGAGGTTGAGAACCCTCTGCAGGCTTCCTGGTCAATCAAAATGTTCTGCTGTTTCTCTCCAAGTGTTGATACTTTAGAGCAGGTGGAACAGTTAACATGGTGGTGGTGGTGCTGGCTTGGAATTGCATGCATATTTTTAAGAGTGTGTACAACGTGTCTTTCCATTTGTTTCTACTTGTGATCTGCTGTGTTCTGAATCACATGGGTCTAATGGAACATATCTCACCATCTTGATGTAAAGCCAAAACGTTTCCTTGAACACTGCATTCACATGTTCCTTTTAAAGTTTATACCTCTCATTGCTATTGTAATACTCTGGCTTACAGCAACATGGGTAGCAGTGAAAATAATGATATGGTCCAATTACATTTGTTCTAAACCTAGAGAAAAAAATCCAGTGTTATTCTAGTGCCTGGTGACTCTCAGATATCCAGTAATGGATTGTTTGTTTGTTTTGGCTTATGAATCAAATGCAATACTGTTTTCATGGACTATTTTGGGATAGTGCTGTAGCTGGACCTTACCCCAGATCACGGAACCAAGCATGTTATTAGTACCTGTGTTGGCATATGTTTGCCAGAGCCCTCCAGGGCTGAAACGGTTTGCTGGAGCATGCTTTCTTCTCCCTGTCTTTGTATGAAGCCATAGGGACATATGCTCACTGTATAATTTTTACTTTTAAAATACAGCCAAAGAAAGAAGAGATGGGTGCTTGCACTCAAGGATCACTAGATGACTGAAGTCCCTACAGCCAATGAAATTTGTTGTAGAATTATTACCAACATAATATTTGTTGGTATGAATTTGATATCTGGGGTAAATTTTGCTTTGCTGAATGATGCACACAACTCTGGTGTCTTAACTGAGCAGAAATCAAATCCTGATTCCATCTCTGCTGAAACCACATTTCTAGCAGATCCTGACTAATGACTTCAAGGGAAATACTGTATAATGTGTGATCATTAGGTAAGATTTATGGGAAAAACATCGTATCTGGAAGTTTCCTACTATTCTAGGTATGAAAGAGTGGTACAATATATGTCTCAAGGCAATTGATACTGAAACAATGTCACTATTGAAGCTTAAATTTTTGGGGTGTAAGATAAAAATAATAGAGATGGGTTACTTATCCCCCCCCTTCCTCACATATATCTATTCTTCTACTTATGGGGGAATATCTTTTACTTCATGGATGAAGCCATTTTAAGTGGGAAAAGAGATAGAGGGGAAATGATTCTCATAAGGATTGTTTGTTTCGACGTTATTTTGCTCAGGAGGATTCAAACCATTGTAAGTGACCCATACAGAATCAGAGACGCATTTGTGCCTCCATTCTAAGCTTCCTTTAGCCCAGTGGTTCTCAACCTTTTTAATGCTGCGACCCCAACCAGTCGTAAGTCGAGGACTAACCCAGTCGTAAGTCGAGGACTAACCCGGTCATAAGTCGAGAACTAAAGCGGTCGTAAGTCAAGAATTACCCAACCGGTCATAAGTTGAGGACTTTCCCTGCCCGGGAGTGCCGCACATGCATGGTTCCGCCCCTTGCGCCGGCCGAGGCGTAGCTGGCAAGCGGCAGGCCGACCACCAGCTGGCCCAGCCCAAGGGAGGTAAGGCACCGCCGGAAAAGGGGAAAAAAATGGCGGACAAAAAAATGGCGGACAAAAAAAATGGTGGACAGCCTTGCTTGGCGACCCCCGTGAAATGGTCGATCGACCCCAAATGGGGTCCCGACCCACAGGTTGAGAACCACTGCTTTAGCCCTTTATTTCCTTTACGATCTCTTTTTCTAATAAAAAAAACATGGCAGAAAACTTCAATAATTTCAAAAGAAAAGTTATATGAGGGTAAGTGCATCTTGGTATATATATAATATTGCATTAGATTTCCTCCCTTGATGTGGGCAAAGCCATCTAAGGCATTCCACAGAAGACTTCTATACTGGAAGAAGGTCTGAGTGCTCTAATTACGTGCACGCAATAGGCAAGAAGGTGACAGTAAGCAAAAGGTTCCACATCCCTTTCCTGAACTTCCCCAACCCCCAATTATCTATCACCCTCCAGTTGTAAGAATTGTAAGGGAATCAAAGCCAGAAAGGAGGAACCTATCTATAGCAGCTCTCCTAAATCCAAGCCCATCTGATAATGACCTCTCTCCAATCTTTCTAACATCTTGTACTGAGCCTTCCTGGTGTCAGAAATGTTAATAAACAGTTTCGGAAGCAAGTGGAAGAGGCCAGAGGGAAGAATCTAAGGATTTGATACTTCCTGCTTTGAGATTGGAGCCCTCAGTCAAAAGCACCCGCCCATTGCATTCTTAATTAAACCAACTTTAATTACATATTTAACTCAAACAATTTTTTTCACTTCACATGGATAAGGCTACTTATAGGGTGTGTGTTTTTCTCTCACAGGGATAAGGCTACTTATAGAGTGGGTTGAACTATCTACTCAGATTCTTCATGGTGGAAACTGGGCTATTTCTTTCATAATATCCAGAACTGAAATTGTAATACAGATAGCGGTGTTTCTTTGTCCTCAGTGATACCTTTGAGAGAATATATAGGCCATAGTGGTTTTTTTCCCATGTGTAAAAACTACAAAGAATCTTATGTTTACACAAAATATGAAGACATGTGTAACGGCACAGGCTTTGGGAGAGGTATATATTATCAGATGTATGGAACATTATTTTGTTCATTTACCAGGTGGTTTACTAGTACACAATTAAAAGGTATTCAAATACAATGATAAAACATTAAAAATAACATATAAGATACAATATGTCAGGTACAAGAAAACAGGAACCAGGACAGAGTTCAAAAGTACTACAAGTTTATTTCATGCTACCTATACATAAGAATCTGAACTACTAGATAAGAGTAAATGGAATTCATGGGCGACTGAACTTAGGTCTCTTGTGGGAATGTAGTGATTCCAAACTGATGACCCATTTGATCCTGCCCTTGAGCTCAGCCTCGTCAACTCCTACACAATAATTTAAAAAGCAGTGTGTGGCAAAGAAGGCAGAACCAAGCAAATTCACAAACTGAAAGACAAAGACAACACTGAAAGAAGAGGCTAAGCAAAGAGTCAGGTTTTTAGCAGGCATCCAAAAGATGTAAGACCTTCTGGATTTCAGTGGAGGGAACATTCTAGAATACAGGTACTACTGCAGAGAAGACCTGCATGTAAGCAAATACAAATTTATACTTTATCATTTGGCAGTGAACAAGGCAAGATTTCATTAGAGGTTCTTAACAATCAACCATCAGTGCATAGAAAGTGAGCCCATGTCTCCTAGCCCCAAATTGCATATGAGCTTATCGGTCAGAAGTAAACCTTTGAATCTAGCTTGGTGGTTAATTGATAATTAATATTATCATAAAGTAACAAGTGAACAATGAAATCAGGTGGGTAAATACGTATCAAAGTGAAAATGGTAGGGGGAAATGAATAGCATTCATCTGTGAGTGTTTCGTGTAAATCCTTCATCACTTTGAAAACATATTTTAATAAGCAATTTAAATGTAATGTTTTTTCATTTCTACTATATAATTCGTATACTGTTGTTGTTTTTTTTAAAAAGTGCAGGCTTTGCTTAATTTCCCAATTTCATCTGATTTTGCTATCCGTGTTTTGTGAATTTGTTGGGGAAGCCTGTCCTGAGTGATAAAGTAAAACCCAAAGAATTGAAGAAGAAATGAACTTTCCAGTTATAACCTGAAAACATTGTTTTTAACTTGTATAGTAACATTTATTAATTAGGGTTGCCCCCCATTTTTTCCACTTGATCTTTTTGCAAGGGCTGGAATTAGCAATGTTGAATGCATAAGTATTAGTCCGGGTACAGTCATTTCATAACAATTCCAAGAATTACCTTTATGTAAACTGCATTCCTGAGCATTAATTAAGCTCATAAATTTCAGTTATAAGTTTCAGTTATAGTGTTTTGTCTACTTGTAGATTTTGTATGGAATTGCCTTGGATAACATCTGGGAAATTAACATATCAGTTCGACTCATCAGAAGAATGAGTCACTGAAAGCATGTTATGTCAATGTTCTATTATCCATCCAAGTAGAGGTTGTTAGGCTAGGGAGAGTCTTGAGGCTGCTGTTGTGGATTCATCATCTTGATAAATACAGGTAGTTGTTGACTTAGGACCATTCGTTTAGTAACCAAAGTATTCTTTTTGAAATGATTTGCATATTATTGGAGAAATCCCAATAATAGGCCAAAATAATTTCAATTGAAAGTTGAGTTTGCATCCTCTTGAAGGAAGCCCCCTTCCACTGTAATAATTAAATTCAAAGGATAATGAATAACCAATTATTCACCAACCCTTGTATGTCACTAAGATAATCACTGAAAAATATATTTAAGATAAATTATGATAAATATCATAAAAGCTGGAGATGCATGCTTATCTATTAATTCTTATGTATGACACTGAACTATTTCTTTTTCTGCCTACTCCTTACATGCTCATTTAAGACTGTCCTTGTTATGTCTGGCAAGAGAACTAACATATATTTTAAGAACTTCTCTTAATGGTATAATAGTCTCAGAGAAAGAAAATCCTGTTGGTCCATCTCATGGCTCCTTCCTTCTGGTACCAATTGTGCAGGCCAGTTGTAGCAAGAGTAATAGGATAGTTGTTGTAAAATGGATTCAAAAGCCATCTTGGGAATTGCACCCATAATAAGAAAAATAAAATGCTATTTCCTTCCTTAAATACATAAAAGAAAAGGAACTTCCTTCCATTTTATTTAAGTCAGCTATAAGCAGATTTCTGTACCTTTCAGAGCCGTGCCAAAAATCAGGTTCGTGCTGTGTCCAGACTTAAATAATAAAGAATTGATTATTTATGGGTGAGTACCAATTCTTCTCAGCATTAGAGCTTTCTCCAGTGAGCTACAGTAGGTCTTCACATAATGTGTTAGACTTCACTATATGATGATTTGAGCCAGGTCATTTGTGCCTTGAGTGAGAACTCTGAATTGTTTAATGAGCCATTTGTTTTGGTTTTTTGGCTATCCATGGTATTCTCGACACCTTATTTCAGACATGTCAATACTCTTTCTATCCTGCTTCTTCCAAATCCAACTTTTGCTTCCCTAGAGGGTCACAGAGAATACTATTATCTGAACTATTCTAATCTTTGTAAATATAGGCATATTGTAACCTCTTTTCCAAGGCCTTTGTGGCTGCTGTACCAAACACTAATCTGCAGCAAATTCGTTGATTGCTTTTACCTTTACATTTTTGCTTGATTCCAAAAAACCAGAAGTTATCTGCCATTTCAGTATCTTCACTGTCTATCTTTCATTATCTCTCCTTAACATTTCCATTTTTACATTCCAATGCTCCTCCTTCTTTATTTGTGTGTGTGTGTGTGTGTGTGTGTTTGTGTGTGTGTGTGTGTTCTGAAGAGTAAGCCATAGGATTTTCTGACTGAAAGCATCAAATTCCAGTCCTTTTCAATTTGCTGATGCCTAAAAATGTCAATGAGCAGTCAGTTAATGTCATCTTTCCCTGAATTGAACTTTCCCATGTCATTTGTTCTGGTTCTTGATATAAGATTCCAGCTTTGGATTTTGTATTTCCTGCAGTTACATCAGCAACTGGATGCCCTTAAGGTTTTAATCAAGGTATGAAACACCATTCTTCAGCATTCGCATGCTGAAAACCTCTCAGCTCATTTTCAATAGCTGGACCTATTTCAGTACATTTCAGTCTGGAATTTAGACCAGAACAGCATTGGTGGCCTAACAAGGTGAGAGTAGTTACCCCAAGCCTCACCCTATACTTTAAATCAAGGGTCTCCAACCCCCGGGCCCTGGCCCACTACTAGGCCGTGGTCTGTTTGGAAACGGGCCGCGAAAGTGGTTAGTCAGCGCACATGCGCGCATGTGTGTAGCTCAACTTGCACAAGCGATGGGCCAGCACACACGCACGTAATTCAACTTGCATGAGCAGCAGGCCAGCACGCTTGTGTGTGCAGCTCAACTTGTGCGAGCAATGGGTTGGCACACTGACGTGTACGCAGTTCAGGTTACACAAATGGCTAGTGTGTGCGCATGTGCAGTCAAGTTGTGCAACCAGTGGGCCGGTGCTCATGCACACATACACACACACACACACACACACACACACACCAGCCCACTATTTGCACAGGCCAGTTCCCCTCCCCCCCCAGGGTGCCAAGCCGTAAAGGTTGGGGACCACTGCTCTAAATATTCTTAGTCTGTACGATCAACACATTCAGCTTTTTGCTGCCTCCATTCCAGTTAATTAGTTGCTATTTTCTAGGAGTTAGTAAATATGGTGTCTAAGTAGTATAGCACATTTTCTGACGGCTGTATCCAGATTCAGTTTGGAAGTGTCAAGTGAATTTAGGAAAATGCCTAGACAGCCTCTCTTAGTCAGCGTTCCCTACCTTCAAAGAAGTTTTAGGCTGGGAAATAGGAAATAGACAGTATTATTCAGTCAGTCAGTCAGTCAGTCTGACTCAGTAAAAGCTAGCTGGATTTGCTGATCCATAAGATAATATCACTTTATTAAAAAGTCTTGGGAGTTAGAAAGTAAAACATATCAGAAATAGTTACATGCCCTCTATAAATAGTTAAGCATCTTCAGAGAGACAATAACCTGTATCAGACTGGTCTCAATTTTGAACATGTGTAAATTATTCAATGTTTTTGGTCCTCCCCAACATAAACAATCTTGATAGTAACAACAACCACATAAAATATTACATGACGTTGAACAAATGCACAGGGAACATAGTTATTACAACAGCTGGTATTACAGGATAGGAATATGGGGGTGGGAAGAAGCATATCAGGAACAACCTGCCATATTATGTATAGTGACAGTCTATATATGCAATAATTCATAAATAAATGAGACATACACCCCAAAGCCTAGTATTTCTGGTAATCTCATGAGATATTGTAATACAGATGGGTATTAGTTCATGAAGAGGTGAGGGTTACATGGAAGCTGAAACATATATGTCTGGAATGAATAATGCAACTCAAAATGTATTATAAATGTTTTCCCATTTACCTCATTAATCTTGGGCATAATTTGGTTTCTGAGAACTGGATTTAAAATTCTGGGAACTGGTTCAACAGGTGTATTTGTAGCGAAAGACCAAGTTTAGGACTGCATATTTTCTATCTTCTGTCTAGATTAATGCACATATTTCAAAAAGTCCTTAATTAGATTTCTCAAAACTGCAATCAAGAAGATAAATTTAGTTCATCTCACCTCCCCACTCCCATCCTCATTTCTCATTCTTTGAAGGTTAACCTTTTTGGGCCAGTTAGCATTTATAATTGAAGGCCTTAAAGTAAACATATTGTTTTGTATATGTGTTTAACTGATCCCAAATTACAGGATGAAGCTGCAGGCAAGTACTATAACCACTGTAAGCCACCAGTCTTTTCTGTCTATCAGAAAAGGCTTGAAGTGTATGTCCATGATCAAGACACTTGCTCTGCTCCTACTGTTTCTGTCTCACTGCCATTAAACAAAAGCTAGTTTATTTTCTCTTGGTCCTTTAGCACATTTAGCTTCCTATGCCGATATTCCTTCTCTTTCATGTTCCTCTTTGATTTTCTGCCCTCTCCTGTGAGAGAACAAAAAATAAAGGGGATATATTTTATGATGGTGTCTATTGAATTCAGAATGAGGGAAACAAATGGACAACACATTTCAGCAGTAGCAACGTGGAAGAAGGAGACCAGTTAACTGAGAACCTCTTCCCCACAACCCCTCAACGTTGGGAATCAAAACTGCAAATAACTACTGAATAGTTAGAAAGATAACAGACACCAATATTAGACTGTAGATGTTCATTGAAATGGTTATGCTTAATTTCCAGAAGACTTTGTAATAAAATTTCATACTGTACTATTTGTAACTTTTCTTGCTTTAGTGGGAACATGAAGATATTTGTACAACACATGTATGCATTGAATACAATAAATTCATTGCATATGTGTGTTGTACAAGTATGTCAACCTCTATCATTCTCTTTCTGCATGGATCTACCTAGACTTGCCAGACCAAACATCAAATAAATATAATAAGCCCATTATTATATAGGATATATGATCTCCTTGGGATTCTATTGCAAAAAGCAACAATAAACTAAAAAAATGCAATCATTTGAACATTTAAATCTAGAAATACAAAGGTTTGTGTTTAGATCACAACCCACAAATAGAACTTGTTTTGACCAATCATACTGTTGTCCACATTGCTAACATTGGGTGTTCTTGCTTTGACAACAGATGGAAATGCAGCCATTTTCTCTATTGCTTTTAGAATTAGTTGCTGCTGGGAGCGGGAATAGGGATGAGAGTCCAGCTAGTCATAACAATAATAACTGAGCCGTGGGAACCCAAGGACATTGGGCCCAGAGCTGATAGTGCTTTGGCGGGCTGGAGAGCTGGGGAGAAAGCCCGCGCTTCAAGCTAATTGGGGAATGTGATTTATGACTGTTTATTGGAGGTGGGAATTGCACTTTGTTACTTTGTATCCAGGGGAGGGGAATTTAGTTTCTGGTTTCAACTAGGTAGTGCCAATACTTTGATTCTTGAATAAAAGATTCTTTAAGGTAAACAATGTCTCGAAGTTCTTTTGAAGAGTTTCATCTGTCAGAACTATGACAACTGTCAAAACTTAGGACATGTGGGAAAACAGCCTCCACATCATCATATTTGACATAGCAAAAGAAGAAGTCACTTCGATGGTTTGTGTTTAAGGTCACAAGTACACAGTAATGTGCGGAGCTTTCCTTCTCTCGGCTAGTGAGAAAGAGGACAACTTAGCCAGCTAAATATTACCTGCAAAGATGATCCAACATACAGCTTGCATGTTTTTGTTTTTGTGCCCTTAAGTCAGTTGATTCTAGTAGACTCCTGGCAACTGCCTGGACAGGCTCCTTACAGTTTTCTTGGCAAGATTTCAGAAGTGGATTGCCGTTACCTCCCTCCTGGGGCTGAGAGAGGTGGACTAGCCCAAGGACTTCCAAAGGCTGGTCTACAACTCATAGCCTCCCAGTTTCTAGCCTGATTCCGTTAGCAAAAGAGGAAAAGCTCAAAGGCACGCATGCATAACCCTTTCCCATTATTCCTGTTCCATTTTTGCCATTACGGTCTTATATTTGTTTCTAGATACAACTATATATAACTTGGATGTTGCTACAGGAGGTGGGGAATCGAACCCAGCATAGAATCCCAGGAGGGAATTTCTATTTGCAGAACAGCCTATTTCATAAGTGACAAGGTGCATTGCATCCATTTACAGGATTTAATTATAAAAAGGACCCAGAACTAAAAGTACTGGCAACTCAAGCTTATAATTTTGTTGTCCGGTGTTAGAATACTGAAAACCCTTCATTTACTCCTTTGCTTTTTCTGGAGGTGTCTGTGAATGTTTGTTTTGGTCAAGAGAATGGGGGGGGGGGTCACTGCAGCTTCCACGACCTACTCTAAGAAATTGAGAAAACACAATCTTCATGTAAACAACTAGTTTTTAAAAATTCAACGCCGAGCCATTTTTTGTAAATATAATTGCCATTCTCATTCATAAATACAGATTTTCCCCAGTTACTTTAATTTGCCAAATACAAATCTTTTGCTGAACCTTCCTTCCTATACTGTATTTCCATTATTTAAAAAAAAGAAAAAGAATTAACCCAAAGATGCTTTTTCAAGAGGCAACTGGACTTTCTGTTTTTCTTTGAAGACATTTCACTTCTCAGCCAAGAAGCTTCTTCAGGCTCTGACTGGATGATGGGGAGCTGAAGAAGCTTCTTGGATGAGAAGCAAAATGTCTTCAAAGAAAAACAAGAAAGTTAAGTTGCCTCTTGAAAAAGCACCTTTGGGACAACCATGACCTGGATGACTGAGAATCTCCATAGTTGGCTGAGGAATCTCCATGGTTGGCTGAGGAATTCTGGGAGTTGAAGTCCACAAGTCATAAAAGAGCCAAGGTTGCCTACCCCTGCCATAGACATTTAACAAGGAATTAGCTTGGGAAAAGAGGAACTGACAGTTTGGAATTCATGGAATGTACCCAGAGTAGAGAAAAATGTTGTACTTCAGGAAAATAATAAAATTAAATTTTAAAAAGTTAAAATGGAATTTTCAATTGATATCATATGTCTATTGATATTTTTTCAACCAAAATATTAAGCATAACATGACTAAATATTAGCCTGAGTATAAGCTTTTGTGCTCTAGTATTGGTCTCAGTATAGTACCAGAAAAGTAATTCATAGTCCATACAATCATTTTTATTTATATATTTGGGTTATATCCCATCTTTTCCTCTGGAAAATCATGTGTACAGCACCTCCTCCTCCATTTGTTCTCTCCTAAGCATTTCTATGAGTATTTTGTGCTGAGAGAAAGTCACTGCCCCATACTCTATCAACAAGCCACAGAATTCCATTTCCTATCTGTTGTAATTGTGTTCTGCAAAGAAACTACCTTCTTATAAGAAAATTATTTCAGGAGATATATTTATTCCTATCCCATTATAGATTACAAAGAAGAAGTATCCACTGTGAAATAAAGATGCAAGGACTGGTGAGTGAAATGAAACGAGTGAAAATTATCAGTACTATAACAAACACTGCATGTGTACCTTTTTCTCACTGTATTCATTGCAAAATTCTGAATTAATCCTTCTAATAATGCTATTATTATTATTATTATTATTATTATTATTATTATTACTACTACTACTACTACTACTACTACTACTACTACTACTACTACTATCATCATCATCATCATCATTTGACAGCCATAGATTGGAATTCTGCAATGCATTAGCAGTTCTTCTTCACCGTCACTTGCCATTCTTAATTCTGAAATCATTTTCAGCATTTAAAATAAAAAAATTTGCAGATACATTGGGCTTGCAGATCCCCATTCCCTCCATCCCTGACCATACCCTGTGCTTCTTGTATCCTCAGAGAGCCTTCCACGTTCCTTGGCAAAAGAAATTTGGGGCTGTTTTGTACATGTCACCCAAAAAAGCACAATTGCTTTGTGTCTAAAAGTCATAGTTTGAGCTGCACATTCCATGTGTTAGAGAATGGTTTGGGACAACTCATTGACTGGGTTCGCATATTACACTAAGTCATCATATGCACTGTTTCTTTTGTATTGATGTTTATTGTGTTGCTTGAATCCAGCCTTTGTCTGGAATGTTACACTTTGATGGTTTTTATGTATTAAAGTAAGAGAATGTTTTATACGTTGGATTATCTGCAACTAATTTTACAATGTGTAAAAGTAGTTGAAAAGGAATATCAGGAGTATCTTCTCCACTGGTTCAGTACTGCCCTGTCTTCCAATTAAAAAGGAAGAAGAACAGTGTGCAGCCTTATATCAGCTGTTACCAGAGAAGACATTCGTGTGATAATTGTCTGTTCTTCCTGGATATTGACACAGCAGGGATAAGATAGGATGATTTTGAATACCCTGTAGAAATAACAATTATAACAACACATGGTTAATTGTTTCCATCTCCCCAGATCTGCAGAAGGATGTCTGCAAACATGATTTAGCCTCTCTTCCTCATGATAACAGTGCTATAGTTAGGTCAGGCTGCCTTGAAACTCTGGGCTCAAAGAACAGCCATTCTACATGTCTGAGGTCCTTAGTGCGAAAAACACAGTCTAAGACTAGATCTAATCCCAGATCTTATCTTTTGAAAATGGAGATGAGCGGAAAATGTGATTCTTTTCATTGGGCTCCATTTGGACATTAGTTGTTTTTTGACTGGATTAGCACAGCAACCAACACCTGGAGATGAAATATATCCTGTTTCAAGCTCTGGTCTAAGTGTGCAGGATAAATTCTGAGTGGCTGATTTGCTGACCACAAATGGCTGGCCATTATTTATATTTTCAGGCAGGCCTAAAAAGTGAAGCAGAGGAAAAGGGACAGAATGGTGTCTAAAAATGGCATGGTGAAATAAACCTATTAAATGCCCTGCCTTGGTCCTGAGGTGATTGTTGTTTTTGTACGGGCTTATTTTCCTGCAATATGGAGCAGGAGGAAATGGCTAACTGCTTTTGTAGGAGGTGATTCAGGGCAGGATTTTTGTGCTACGGAAGCCACACCTGCAGAAAACACCAAACAAACCTGAGTTGTATTGCTTTTGTGGTCTGACATTTAGGTATATGTAAAAACAAAACAAGAAGGAGCAGACAAGACAAAGGAAAGTGATGGGAACATCTGGCTTAATTAACTACACCAGAGTGTCAACAGGGAGTCAACTGTTTTAGATTTCTATCACGCTTTCTGTTTCAAAATATTTCAAAGCCCAGCCCTTCCAAATCAAAATACTGTCAAAACATTATCACTTTCCTTAGCAATTATCACAAAAATGATAATGAGATAAAATAGCCATAGCGTAGTATTCCCAGAAAATGTTTCACCACCAGATAGCAACCTAGAGTCATCTAGAAGTTTAATAAGAAATAATTGAAAAACATACGAAGATTAACTTCTTTGGACATTGAGCCAGATTCCATGTCACATATCACAAATTGCAATGCAACAATCCTTGGCCAGAAGTCCCAGGGGCTGAATGATTCATTAGATTTTCTTCTTTGAGGTTACTTAGAATGCCACGACTCCGGAGGAAGAATTCAGAAACCCATTTCTTTCCTTGCAGATATTTCCTTGGCCTTTATTTCTTCAGTGTTACAGCTAAGGATGCTCAGTACCAGAGAAAAAATGTATAGAGAATCACTGGATTTTTCTTGCTGTGTGCCTTGAAAAGCTCTCTTGAAAGCTGGAAGACTTCCTGAGCAATTTTGAATGAAACATAGGATCTGTTGGGGTCAAAAGAATCCCATCATAGAAAATTAGCTTGGATTCTAACGGATGTTACCTTTCCTCTTCTTTTCTCTTATGCCATTAATGAAGCAATATCTGTCCTTTGTCCCAAAAAACGTTGGCATGGAACTTTGTTGAAAGTTGTCCAAAGCATTTTGGACCAAAGTATTTTTTCCAAATATTAGCATATCCTTTTATTATTGTAGCAACTTAATGTAGCTGAGATACACTGTAGCAATAGGCCTAAGTGCAACTATTTAGCTAACAGCAAAGGTCCTGAATCTGGATTTCCTTGATGTAAGTATAGCATCTAATAAATTTTCACATGGTCACTTACTTTGTATAGAATCTTCTGCGTTGCCTTTTGCTGAAATCCAAAGTGATTCCTACCAGTCCAAATTGTGTCTTTTGAATGCTCTCAGGTACAGAAGCAAGAGCATGTGTCTGAAGAAGAGATCAGAATGATTCATTTGTTGTGGTAGGTCACTGCCCATCTGTTTGATGTCTTTTGTTGGCTGTAGTGACTAATGACACTTTCCATTTTAAACTGAAGAGGCTTGAGCAATGATAACATTATTTGATGTGGCTTGCTTGGACACATGATTACTCGGAAAACGGGGGAAGAAAGCCAATAGTTTTGTTTTTTTTTTCCCCTGCAACTCAATAAGCCATAATTTATTTTTCTTCTTCAGTCTACAGATAGTGGAACACTCTCCACAGAACTAAGGGCCAATCCCAGCTATCATTTCAGTATTAAGTTACTCATCAGGCATAAATGTTGCAAACCCCAGTAGGCTTGCCTCACTGTTCCTTTTTCAATTGTCCACATAGAAGAAATCTGCCTAGTAGTTATAAAGCAACGTCTTAGCATATGTTCTGAGAGAATCCAGAAGAAAGATACTGTATGTAGACAGTCTTCTTCCTTACTGCTGTTTCTTCTTCTTCTTCTTCTTCTTCTTCTTCTTCTTCTTCTTCTTCTTCTTCTTCTTCTTCTTCTTCTTCTTCTTCTTCTTCTTCTTCTTCTTCTTCTTCTTCTTCTTCTTCTNCTCTCTCTCTCTCTCTCTCTCTCTCTCTCCATATTCTCTCTCTCTCTCTCTCTCTCTCTCTCTCCATATATGAGTCAGGCTATTCAGTCAACTCTTTCTAGATCAGCAGATTGGTTGGGTCAGACATGCTATTAAATGCTGAACTGAAGCAGACAATTCATACGCAGGAGCCTTTCTGTGAGTCCCTTGTCACCAGGTAAGCAAATGTCTTTCATGGCTGGGGAAGGGAAGCTTTTTATGAATTAATTCCAAAGAGAGCCTAGCAAAAGTTTGACATGGAATATTGCTACAAAATACTTTGCCCTACAGAAGTCAAGATCCCTCCAGAGCCTCTTTGGGTACCCAAACTATCTTAATTATGCATGAATTAGTTCTGGAAAGATTGCAGACAGAGTTGCTTCTCCTTTTGTGGAAGAAGAAGAAAAGTACTGAACTGCTTCCAAAGAAAAAGAGCACACCACATTCCTGGCATTCTCTTTAAGTTTTGGTAACAATATAGATCAGAACACAGGAATTAATTGGGAGCTACAAAGAGATGCTTCCCTGTTATTCTTATATTCCATTTTACCTCTATATATACAGCTACATCAGTAACTTTGAACACAAATCCAGAGGCAGCCTCTGGATACGTAGGTGCATCTCCTGAAAGATCCAGAAATTGGATATAGCTGAGAAACTATTTGTCATCTTTTGATTCTAATGGAGTACAGCCCCTGCACATTGACCTGCTTAAGCTACAGTTCTTGTTTTGCTCTGCTTGTAGCACTCTATAAAACTAGGTTCCATTAGATTATAAGCAGCTAAAAACAAATAATAAAAGTAGCTGATGCTTCCACTTTATACTAACAAAGTCTGGCATTATTTACAATTTGTTGTTTAGCTACTCGGATATTGTTTTATCTTAGTCAGTAAAAAATGTAGCACGTAAAGAGGTCTGGATTTTATTGTAATTAAACTGAGTCACAGATAGGGTCATTTTACTTTATCCTCTGTAGCTTGAATATCTACAATATGTAGTGATTGCCTTTTGCTAAAAACAAATAAGGTATGAATAATAATAACATTTAAGTATCTTTGATCCTTTTTGCATTATATTATTATGAAGGTTCAGGTTAATATTGTCTAGGAATTATGGAAATTGACATGTAAAATACTCCCAATAAGGCAATCTTCCTCTTTATGATACTGGGGAAAATTGCCTTATTGTGCTATGAACTATAGTTTGCTTCACTATAGTCTGCATGTAGTCAATTAGTTTTACCAAGCTCATATGGCAGCCAATTAATATATGACTCTGAGAGGTTTAAGACCACCAAAGCAGTAATAAGATTAAAAACAAGAACATAATGTAACAGTTACATTTCCCAGGGACAAAAAATAACCATAATCCATATACACAATAAAGTATATGAAGGGACAAAACTAATCCTTCAAGATCCACAGACTTGCTAAAACAATGGCTTTATGAAAAATGTGATGGCTTTATGAAAAACTAACAGTCAGGTGACATCTGATAACTTTTTCCAGAGAAAGAGAACAGAGTTTTAGAAGACTTGATCTAGATCCCTGCAAGTGATGATCCTTAAGAGTAGGGATTCTGAGGGAGCCTCCTCTTCTGGATTTTAAATGATGAGCATATACCAATAAGGAAGGTAATCAGGTCCTGAATTTGGATGGATCTAAAGGTGATAATCTGTACCTTGAATTGCACCTGGAAACAAACAAACCAGTAGACAAGAAAGTTCTCAAAGCAGAGTGTTACATAACACATTACTTTCCATCCCTAACTATTTGAGGTATTGTTTTCTGAATCACTTGCAGTTTCCAGGAGATCTTTAGGGAGAGCCCCAGTGCAGTGAGCAAAAGGTATGGTGGCGAAAGCATATAAGCAAAGCCTCCTGATCCCAGGAAACATCATAACTGGGACACAAGATGAAACTCAACAAACACTCTCTGAGACACAATTACTTCCTATTTCCAAGCAGAATTGAGTTCTATCAGATTAAGAGCCATCTCTATGTAGAAGTCTTGAAGAAAAATCTATAAGGGGAGACTGTAGGACTTGACGTTGACTTAATGGCATAGAATCAATCTTTTTAAAAAAAAATCTATACAAAGGAGCATAATCCCACCCAGAGCCATAGAAAGAATCTATCTAGAATAAGAAGACATCTGCATTCAAAACCATCTTGCTGGGATTACCTCTAAGCCAGGTTCTCTCCATTTAGACCATCACAGCCTTGAGGCATAAAGGCAGAATCTTAACCACATCTCCTCTTTGGCTTTGTGAGATAGACAGCTGAGCATTATTTACATTTATGTAAAATAAATGAATATGCCTGACCCTGAGTCAGTAGATGCCCTTCCCCAGAGGCTTTACTGGGGCCCTGGTGGTGCAGTGGTTGGAATGCAGTATTGCAGACTAATTCTGCCGACTGCCCGAAGTTTGATTCTGACTGGCTCAAGGTTGACTCAGCCTCCCATCCTTCCGAGGTTGGTAAAATGAGGACCCAGATTGTTGGGGGCTGACTTTGTAAACTGCTTAGATAGGGCTGTAAAGCACTGTGTGAAGCGGTATATATGTCTAAGTGCTATTGCTATGGCTATTTACATAGATAGGGAAAAACTCAACTTCTGCAGCAGCACCACAAACGCAGAGGATCCTAAGCTCAACCTACCCACTTAAAAAGGAAGAGAGCTACTGTAGAACAGTGTCTGTACTTCCAATCCATGTAGCAGTTTACTATCAAAAGCCATTGAGATATCAAGCAGAATTAAGAAGGGGTTGCTTCCCCTATCCTAGTTATACCTGGATAGTGAAATGTGCAGCATATAAAGTTAAATAAATAAATAAATCCCAGAAATCATCTATAAAAGCGTGATCAGTGTGGATTTGGTTCTATACCAGCCCTGAATTCTGACTGAGGGGTAGATATTGTAATAGCCAGAATTTTATTTATTTATATTTTATTTATTGGCTGCCCATCTAACTGTAAGGTTGGTTAATGCCATAAGAATTGGTTGGTTTTGCACAATGCATTGAGCCCTAAACACTGTTTATTAATAACAATGGTTGGGTATTGTATTTCACATTGAGCCAAATCAAATGACCCACATTGTCTTTTAGTGCGGTATTAGCAATAGCAATACATTTAGGCTTACATACCACCCCGTAGCACTTTACAGCTCTCTCTGGACAGTTTACAACATCAGCATATTGCCCCCAACAATCAGGATCATTTTGCTGACCTTGGAAGGATGGAAGGCTGAGTCAACCTTGAGCCCGGTCTGAATTGAACTCCAGGCTGTGGGCAGAGTTTCTCTGTATTACTGCACTTTGACCTCTGCGCCTCTCAGGGTATTTGAACTAGGCCATTGAAAAGGCGCCATTGAGATAATGAATGGAAACAATGTAAATATAGTTTTTTTTTTTCTTCTATGGGAATCTATATGATAAGAATATTTGGACTCTGCCTAGATGAGAACATTGTGAATACTAAGTAGGTTACAGAGAACTAATAAATCTGTTAACACTGATAAACCTGGAATGGGAGCAGTTACCTGGAGCTGAGCTCAACTTGAGGGCATAGAATTTATTTTTTTTCCCTTCCGTTGAATTGTGTCCAATTCTTAGATATTGCTCGACAGATCCCTGCAGTTTTCTTGGCAAGGTTTTTTCAGAAGTGGTTTGCCATTGCCTCCTTCCTAGGACTGAGAGTAAATGATTGACCCAAAGCACCCGGCTGGACCGAAGTAGAACTCACAATATTCCCCTTTCCAGCCAGATGCCTTAACCATAATGTTAAACTGGCTCTTACCTTTAAGATATAGAAACCAACATACATACCCATGTAGAAATATCAATATTTGGAGCCTTAGGCTCTTGCTTATTTATGTTTTCCTCCTAAGAAACATACTCTGAGAAATATATTTTGTGATTTTATAATGTTGTAATACCAACTTTCCAACTTTTCCCCAAATACAAATTTTCTGGAAACCTGGGAAACTAAAAGGAGGTAAGAAACAAATGTCCCTCCTGAACCCTCCCCTTCGGGAGGCCTTTTCAATCCAGCCCTTTTTCTCTCAATCCTACGCAAGGCCACAGCAACAGCAAAAATAGGATCAGATCAATTCCCTCAACCTCAGGCCACATCGGATACTAGTCCTAATCCGATATTTTTCGAAACAGTGGCAACTGAACATCACGTTCCGTGCCCCTCCATCTTCCTCAAGGGGATTAAGAAACCATGGGCATCCCCTTCCTCATTCCCTTCTGTAAGCGGGATCGACAAAAAGATCTTCAGCACCTCCTCTGATCTTAATGATGCGCTGGAGGTTCCCAAGGTAGACGAGGCATGGACTCCTCTGGTATCCCAGATGGCGGTCGCTGGGGACTTAGCTCAGGTACTAAAAGCAGATGACAAAAAATGGGAACATACGTTTCGAAAAACCCATTAATCAGCAGCCTGGGCGATTAAAACGGCCAGCTGCGCATCCTTTTTTGTTAGAACCACCCTCCTTTGGTTGCGTCAGCTTCAGGCCAGGGTCCCTGCCGAGGATTTGCGTACCCACCAGGACCTCAGTAAAATGGTGGCGGCGACTGAGTACGCTGCGGACGCAACGCTTCAGTCTGCCGTCTTTGCATCTAGATTTATGGCCTCTAATATTACCGCCAGAAGGATGCTGTGGTTAAAGCATTGGCAGGTTGACACCAAACTTAAATGGAGTCTAGCAACTGCTCCTTATCTGGGCTGCAACTTGTTTGGAGAGTCCCTTGCCCCGTACCTTGTGGAGAACAAGGACAAGCGCAAGGTTATGGCTCATTTACACAAGAAGGCTGACAAGCATCCCACTCCCTACTTTCATAGACAGTCCTTTTGCCAGGCAGCAGGTGCAACAGCCGTTCAGCCCCCCAGATCATACACTCCCAGACAGGAACGGCCGTACAACCGTCCTTATGACAGGTCAGGGTTCCGGCCCAGACAACAAGGACAAAATAAGCAGCCATTTCGAGGGGCGGGTCACCCGTATAGAAAGTCCAAATGACTCCTGCACTACCCTTCCCATCGGGGGAAGGCTAGCCCACTTTTTCCATCAGTGGGAATTTTCCTCCACGGACAACTGGGTCCTACAAACCATCCAGTTCTGGCTGTCCCTGGAGTTCCTAGCCACACCCCCGGACCGACTCATCCGCTGTTCCGTTTCCAGAGACCTACAAAAACAAAGACAAAAACAAAAACAAAAACAAAAACAAATTTCTTTGTCGGTCTTCTATTCTGGTGCTCTCTGTTCAGTGCCGGCTGGAGATGCTAGGAATTTTAGGGCAATATATATACAAGGTCTACCAAGTTGGGCAAATTCTTACATCAGCGGAAACACTGATATGCCATCCTTTAACAGATTTTCATTTAGAGAAAGAAAGAAAAATTCCAATAGTATCTGTCTCACTCCTCCTACGCAGTAGCTCTAGCCTTCTGCTTTTCATCAGGAAAATTAGCATTTTTCCATATGAGACAGTAAGGTTTTGCTTATGCAGCTATTGTGGTATTTGTTTAAAACTGCAGATGGGCCACATAGAATCCCTCTTTGAAATATTAAAGCCTTCCTAAAAAGTCAGAAAGTGACATAGCTCTAAAAATAGAACACTATGTGATACAGTAATCTCTGCTGACCGTACTGATTTATTTGCAGATCAATGGTTATTCTTTTGGCTATTGGGTTCAACAGTACAGTGGAGAAAATCTGAATAAAATCTTTACAGTACTAATTGCTGTTAGTGGGGAAATTAGTAGGGGATTTTCTTCTCCAAACTTGGAGGCAAGAACTGAACAGTGAATTAAAATTGGATTTAGAGGTTACTCAAGAACTGAGAAAGAGGATTTGTTTATTTACAATGAAGAATTCAAAAGAGGGTGAATGTGAGGAGATGGCAGTGAATTGGACTGGGACACTAGGAAATCATTGTTGTTGATGCTACAAGCCTCCCTTCAGATGAGAGACAAGGTAAAATACTTTCCTCCAGGATGGAGGAACTGGGTATAGGATTCCAAAATCTAATTAGGAGATCATGAAGGTATAGTAAGTGTAATTGTAATGACCTTGTCAAATCAGCCTCTGGGTATAACAGTAGGGTAATTGGAAGAATCAGGAATTGGGATGTCTAACTGCTAGAAGGGAGAGATGTAGAATCATTTCCAATGGTTCCTCTGGTATTTTATCAATAACACTCAGAACCTCAAAGCAGTTTCTGATGTTTGCCCTGGAAAGGATGGGCACATGCTCAGGATCATATGATGAAAACTGGTTGGTTTTTGTCTGCTGCTTTAGACTGACTTGGAACTCCTATAAGAACATATAGTGATCTGTTCCACAATCAGTCCCTGATCACACCTTGCTATATGAATAATATAATACATTTCATTTTTCTGTGCTCCATCTGGTAATATACTGTACATTTTATTTTGCTTGTTTGAAGACTTAGCAATGAAAAAAATAATCAGATTGGCAGAAACTGATATGACATTCTCTTGATTCATTCCTGATTCCTAGGCCATACAATCCAAACTATATATTCAAACCTCCTTAATATTTGCAACTTTGGCATTCTGGTATCCAACCACAAACATATTCTTTAGATTGAACTTTAGATTAAACTTGACCATAAAACTCATCAGCCTCCTCTTTTTCTGCTCAATGGTTGGAGTATGACTTTGGATAATCATCATATTAAAGAGTTGTCTGCAAAAATCTAATTGATATTATCTGGTCATTGATGGCATTATATATCCAAGTATTATCTTTGCTATATCTTTTCTGATTATAAAAACAATACCATTGGTTTTCATGTCCTGAGTAGAAAACAATGTATTCTTTTGATTCAGAGTATCCAGTTCCAGTTCATTTCTATTCACTATTCATGCCTAAAATGTTATTGTGTAGTAGAAACATTTCATCTTTAATGCTGTTTAAGTCGCATACCTTGGACTGAAAGTAAGACTGCAGGAGGTTCAGACAATCCACTTCATTCAGGATCCCCTGAATGTTATTATGTGACCACTTTTTTATAACCTTCCCTAAAAAATAAAGGTTGGATACTGGAAGCAGATTGTCCAGCATGACTGAGGTTAGTGAACCAACACCATTTTAAAAGATGAAGGGACAATCTCCTCTCTCAAGGAAAAATTCACCACTACTAGAACCCAGCTTCCTGTCACTTCCCAGGAGGCCTTCACCAACCAGGAGAATCATGGATCTAAAGATAGTGGCCAAAGATAGACATGAGGACTCTGTCTACTTCATCAGTGACTAAAAGTGACTAAATTAGTAGACCAGTGAAATGCTATGGACATAGTATACTTAGACTTCAGCAAGGCATTCGACAAAATAGACCATAACCTATTATTGTTAAGCTAGAAAAATATGGGATAGACAGCATCATCACCAGATGGATTTGCAACTGGCTGATAAACCGTATTCCACAAGTTGTCCTTAATGGTACTACATCTAATGGAAGGAAGTAAGCAGTGGGGTGCCACAGGGTTCTGTCTGAGGCCCAGTACTCTTCAATATCTTAATAAATGACTTAGATGAGGGAATAGAAGGGGAACTCATCAAATTTGCAGATGACACTAAGCTGGCAAGAGTAGCCAATACCCCAGAAGACAAGCTCAGATTTCAAAAAGATCTTTACCGACTTGAACAATGGGCTTTATCTAACAACATGAAATTTAATGTGGAGAAAAGCAAGGTTTTATGCTTAGGCAGGAAAACCCAAAGGTACAAGTAAAGATTAGGCAAAACCTGGCTCAAAAACAGTAACTGTGAAAGGGACCTTAGAGTCCTAGTGGACGATCACTTAAATATGAGCCAGCAGTGTGCAGCAGCAGCCAAAAAAGCTAATACAAACCTTAGTTTTATAAACAGAGGCATAGAATCAAAAGCACGTGAAATATTAGTACCGCTTTATAAAGCCTTAGTAAGGCCACACCTGGAATATTGTATCCAGTTTTGGTTACCACATTACGAAAAAGATATTGAGACTTTGAAAAAAGTGAAAGAAGAGCAACTAAGATAATTAAAGGCCTGCAGACTAAAACATATGAAGAACTGTTTCAGGATTTAGGTTTGGCTAGTCTAGAGAAAAGAAGGACTAGGGGTGACATGATAGCAGTATTCTGGTATTTGAGAAGTTGCCACAAAGAGGAAGGGGTCAACTTATTTACAAAGCATCTGTAGGCAGGAGGACAAGCAACAGTGGATGGAAACTAATCAAGGAGAGAAGCAACCTAGAACTAAGAAGAAAAATTTCCTGACAGTTAGAACAATTAATCAGTGGAACAATTTGCCTCCAGAAGTTGTGAATGCTCCAACATTGAAAGTTTTTAAGAAGAGACTGGACAACCATTTGTCTGAAATAGCATAGGGTCTCCTGCCTGAGCAGGGGGCTGGACTAGAAGACCTCCAAGGTCCTTTCCTGCTCTATTCTGATTGATTGATTGATTGATTGATCAGGTCCAATCAGATTCTTCAAACAGAGCAAGACTGCTTTGGGTACTTCCATAGAAATTGTATCAAGGGAGTGGAATTTTATCTGACAAATGCTCTGCAGTTGATAGGAAACAGATGCCAAAAATATCAAAGCTGATCATTAATTTAATTGGACTTTCCATGCTTTCTAGAATACCTATATTTTAAGATTTGTGGATCACATTCAGTTGCCCCTTTATATTTCAGTACAGTATATTTGTAGTCCGAAAATTTACAGACTTTGCCTCTAGTCGTGTGTGTGTGTGTGTGTGTGTGTGTGTGTGTGTGTGTGTGTGTGAGAGAGAGAGAGAGAGAGAGAGAGAGAGAGAGAGAGAGAGAGAGAGAGAGAGAGAGAGAGAGAGAGAGAGAGAGATTACATGCCATGAAGATGTTGTCAACTCTTAGTGGTCACACAAAGAGACTTTCTCCATGATGATCTGTCCCTAATCTGGTTTTTCAGCTCTTCCAATGGTGTACTTATTGCCACTATAACTCAATCCATCTCTCTCTTCTTCTTTTTCTTTCTACCTTTCCCAACATTACTGTAGAACCTTCTCCAGAGAGCTGGAACCTCACATAATGTGTCTGAAGTAGAATAATTTGAACCTGGTCATTTATGCTCCAAGTGAGAATTCTGAATAGGTTTGTTTGATGATGTGGTCTACTACAATACAGAAATGTCTACAATTATTTATTGCACGGATTTGGATCTACTGTAGTTTGCTGCAAGGATCTGGCATTCACCAACCTGATCCCCCGCTAGAATTAATGAAACTGCAGTGTCCATGACTCCTAGCCAACATGGCCAAACCTTTACATTAATAAGCTTTCCAGGGTTAACTTTTATGAACTAATTTAATTCATAAATAACAGGTCTTATCTGATAATAATATATATGTAGTAAAAAGGTTGATTATATTTATCTATATATATTTAATCTTTTCAGGCAGTTAGCTACAATAATGAGAGAGATTTCACAGTTCTGATTTAACAATAAAAAAAAGCTCTAGAAGACCAAAAAAGCAAATCTTCCTACATGTGCAGTTCTGGGATAATAATTAAATCCTTGCTTCATTCCAAATATTTGGGTTTGATGTTGTTATAAACATTAATCTCAGACATGACCACAAACATCGTGTCTTCAAGTGTTAAGAGTATTTAACTGAAAACCCATCTGATCCCAGAGGTTTGTTTACTTTCAGATAGACTTGCCTGCCTAACCATATAAATACCAACTTGGTATAAATACCAAGTTTCCCATAGCAACTTGCTTTCAGAGTTTATTGATGGAAGTGCAACCTTTGAAGGATTTCATTACCACCTTAATCTTGGGCTTGTTCTGAACAAGATTAAGATTTTGTAAATTCTGCCCTATCATTTTCAGAAGTAATTGCATAATCATTGTTCTTCCAAAGTGGGTAGGGAATAATTGTTTTTAAAACGGATTTTGAGTACCTTGGCACCTGAGCCAATCTCAATGAGCATTTTACCCTGGAAATAGCCACGAATAGTGGCTATTTCCCCCCTGTTTTTGTCTGTTTTCTTCTCAGGTTACTTTTGTGATTGGTTTTTTTTCCCCCAGGGATTACAGCTTCTTCATGCTACTCAATTTTAATGCTTACTACTAAGAGTAAAAATAAGCTATTTTGTAACATCCCCCCCCCCCGCCGCTATTTCTTCTTCTGTACTGGATGGGAGAGACTTTGCAGGCAGAAGACTCCTTGTAGGTTCTCTTGCATAGCTATTTTTCACTGCATAATCTCCACCTCTGCTTGGCCATGAATAACCACATAATCTTTATTTTTAAACCTGCATTACTGCAGTTGTGGAGCGGTGCATGAAGTTAGTAACTATTAAGCAACCCAAAACAGCTACTCCAGAAGACAAAAGTGTAACTGCGCCTAGTTAACTTTACTGGGGAGAGGAAGCACTCCTCCTCCTTCCTCTTCTTTAAAATGTTATTTCATGTAATTGGTCAACTGCCTGATTTATGCAGCACCTGTCACAGACAGAGTATTTGTAGGTTTCTAAAAGCACATTTCCTGTCACATGCCTATCCACAGCAGCCACTCTGTTCTGGAAAACTGTCACCAGCATTGGATTCTTATGTGACCATGGGCTGCAGGATTTTCCTTCTCCTTGTTACGTTAAGAGTCTCTTCATTTTTAAATAAGACTGCCAGGGAAGCATGGGTTACCAGTAAACGGCTGCGGTCAGTCCTACCGAAGTTGCAGAACTGAGATCTGAGCTTTCCATGCCCGGTCAGGATTTAGTTTCAAGGCAGGAGAAACAAAAAAATCTTCAGCAGCACTAAGAAAAGTACAATGTTCTGTTTTAATAAATTCATAAATAACATGAAATTGAATCGTGGAGGAACCAGGACAGGTGAAATAATTTTTTTGTTTATCCAACTTGTAAGTAACGTTTGGAATCTGTTACCATGAGATGTGGTGCTGGTTAGAGCAAGTCATAGAAATCCCAGGGATCAGTGGCTAATATTTATTTGCTTGCTTGCTTATATATTAATTTATTTTTCAAATTTAATTATCCTTGTTGGCAGTTGAAGGGCATCTGATGAGAAGCTAGTGGGCTTTCTTGTATATCTGGTTAGCCATTGTGAGTACACTTGGCTCAACCAACTGGATCAAGAGTCTAAAACAGCTGGACACTGATTATGCTCTTATAAAAGTTCTATTTCCTTGAGAACTTGTTAAGAAAGCTAACAGACTTAGTTTTACCCAAAAAACCTGTCTGATGTACTGTTCTTTATAAATAGGAGGGTTTGCAGGGGGTCAAAAAATTAAGATGATGGACACAACCGTAAGATCAGAGCCCTATCCTTTTTTCTTGTGAATTGCAATATACATAATAATAAATCTCACAATTGTGGCTGCCACTTTCCAAAGGAAGGCACAGATGTCTGAAACATCTTTTAATTGAAGTTTGTCTTATCCTTAAATGCACCCCTGCAGAATAAGGTTTAACTTATTACCATTTCTGCACCAGCTTGATCTAGGAGTCTTTGCAATCAAGTGAATTCATCACTTTTGGAAGAAAATAGCACTTCAGCCAAGTCAACACTAGATGTCCCTCTTGCCAGCTAATTTGCTGTTGTCTTCAAGATGCAGGCAGAACTTTGAAAAACATTTATATACCTAATGGTGGATTAATTCAGCTTGTTTACTAAGCCATTAATTCTGCGGTGACGTTCAGATTTACATTTGCCTCCTTCCTACCTACCTACAGAGAGATTAAGAAAAAAAGCAACAAGGACAAAGATACACACATGTTCAAAAAATACACTCCTAGTGTGTTTGAGTGCAATGCATACATTTTAAGTCCAACTGTCGCAGCTATAATACATGTGTGTGTGTGTGCATGTACTATATATGTAATTGTATACGTGTATGTATATATTATGTATATAATAATAATAATAATAATAATAATAATAAAGTTGGAAGGGACCTTGGAGGTCATCTAGTCCAACCCCCTACTCAGGCAGGAAACCCTATACCATTTTGGACAAATGGATTATATACAGAGAGACTGTGTGTGTGTGTATATATATATATATAGATAGGGGGAGAGGGAGAGGGAAAGAGCATAGACTTGTAAGGGGGTGAAATCACATATTAAAACCTGGATTGCTTAATTAATAATCCCTTGTACAATCAAAATTATTAAAATTGTTAAAGGCAAACATACTTCTCCACTTTTTTTAGTCTGTTCAGCAGTGTTTGAGACCCGAGCACCGCACAATGGGATGAGCTCCCATTCCTGTTCCAGTTCCTGCCAACCTAGCAATTCAAAAGCATGCAAATGCGAGTAGATAAATAGGTACCACTTTGATGGGAAGGTAACAGTATTCCATGTGCCTTTGGCATATAGCCATGCTGACCACATGACCACAGAAATGTCTTTGGACTAAGCTGGCTCCCTCAGCTAAGAAACGGAGATGAACATCACCCCTTAGAGTCGGACACGACTGGAAAGGGAAACCTTTATCTTTATTTTTGAAAACAAAAACAAAACCGATGAGAGTACTAGGAAGATCAATTAGGCCCTATCCAAAAAGAAGAAATACATTATCATCAAGAAAAAAAGAGAAAAGATTCAGTGTATATATGTGCTACAGTATATACATCTAAAGGACATAATAAAGGAAAGACTTTAGTGAGCTGAGATTGACTACTGATGACTATATGACACACACATGCAATTTTCTTGCCGCCAGATACAAAATTGGTTTGCCGTTGCCACCTGGAATACAAACCTTCCATTTTTAGGAAAAAGTGCTGTTTAAAGTCATAGTCAATGATGCATACTGAACTTTGACTTGTGTTACCAGAAGTCTTCGGAAATTATTGCGCCAGTCCTTTTGGTCTCCACTAGTTTCTAATTCATCTTCAAAACCAATTCAAAGTGTTGGCTTAAATTATAGATTTTATACATCTTAAGAGGTCGATACCTGATAGAGCAACTTAGAACAATTCTTCAGCAAACTTCTAGTTTTATTAGAACTAAATCAACTTAGTCTATTTCAAATCCTGGGAGATTATAGAATCCAGAAACGTCAAGCAGTCTCTACTGCGGATACTGTGTTGTCTAATATTGTAAGAGGTGGTAGAATAGGAGGGCTCCTCCTAAAATCTACTGTTATCTCTACAGTTTTAAGTGTGTTCAGCTCCAGATTGTTCAACCTCCCGTCTGTATAACAGGAACTATCATACCTTTCAAGTTCATTGTTTTCTATTAAAGTTTAGGTTCCTCTTCAGCTTCTTCTTTCAGTCTATTAAATCTATTTTTAATTGCTTTCGATGCAAAGGTTCAGAAGAGTACAAAAACATCTGTCTCATACTACTGTTCCTTTGGATTAAGTGTTGAGTCTCTGAAGAATGTCAGTGGCAAGCTTTCTACTTGGCACTGTAACTGCTGAACCACAAAAAAACTAAAGAAGTTGGACAAATGTAATTCCATAAACGTTACTGTAAGAGGCAAGAGAAAGGATGAGATATTGTTTTCATACAAGATGTGGGGGGAGGCCCAGGAAATATTGTATAGACCTTAAAAAAATAACTCCCACCTCAACTTCCAGAGAAAATATCTCAGACAGATGAAAATTCAAGTAGAGAACAACTAAAGATGAATAATAAATCTTTACTTTTAAACAATTAATGGAGCCTTTAAATCAGTAAGGAGATAAAGATAAATATGAAATCAAAGATTTAGAAGAAGATTGGATAAACCAAAATCTGAGAAAGAAATGGCATGGATTAGGAAGGGGTAAAGTAATCCATCTGTGAGACAACTTATTATTTTTCATAAGTGTTCAGTCCACTGAGTCTGCACCATCTAGGAACATACACAGGTACTAAAATTCAGGCAGAGAGACAAAAATAATGTGTATCTCACCAAGGCGAGCAATTCTAATTTGTACATACTATGAAAGTCTTTTTTTTTCAGGCATAAAAGTACAGTATATTAGGGGGAAAATGTACTTTGCATTTCAGAGGTTTGGAAAGAGCTGATGTAATTAGATAAGAATTGAAACTTGCACAACATTACCAAGCAGAGAACATAGGAAAAATGTCTATTCCACTCAGCAATTGTTTTCTGTTGCATTTTTCCAGGTACCATTTAAGATTTTGTAAGGTCAGTCATGGTGGCAAAATATTGAGTTCATATACACCACAATCATGCTATTGAAAAAGTGAGGGGGGGAAAAACTTTAATATGGATTTTGTATTTTTTAAGATGAAAATTGTTTTGTATTTCCTAAATGTGTCCTTTTCTTAAGTGTACACTTATGAAGAACAACTTCTTTTTTTTTTTGAAAGAACATATCTGAAAGGACATTTCAGCCAAACCAAATTCCATAAACTGCCCTATTTCTAATCTGCTCCATTAATCTGCAATAATGGATTGCCTTGCACTATTATTCCAAGCCATTTTATAGCCACAGAATGTTAATAATGTTTCTTCAAATCGGAACAAAAATAAATAAAACAAAGAATCATGCAAGACAAGCTTTCAATTATTTTTTTTTAATATAATTGCATTTCTTAGGAAGCCTAATGTTATTGGAACTCCTTTTAAAAAGATGATTTATTTGATCTGATCTGATCTGATCTGATTTACATCCTGCATTTCTTACTGGGTGGTGAATACAATACTGTCCTCATTTTTTTACACAACATACTCATGGGATAATGTAGGGTGACAGAAACTGACTGGCACAATCTTAATGAATTCCCATGGTTATGAGTGGATTTGAATCTTGACCTTTAAATCCTGGCTCTAAATTCAACATTCAATTAATCAAGAAGAAAAGCAACCTAGAACTAAGGAGAAATTTCCTGATAGAACAATTAATCAGTGGAACAACTTGCCTCCAGAAGTCGTGGGTGCTCCATCACTGGAGGATTTTAAGAACAGATTGGACAACCATTTGTCTGAAATGGTATAGAATCTCCTGCCTGAGCAGGGAATTGGACTAGAAGACCTCCAAGGTCCCTTCCAACTTGTCATTTTGTTATTATAAGCACTACACTGGTACTCCTTCAGTGTAAATGCCCCTTAGTCCAGTGCCACGTGGTTCCAATAAACTTTATTCTGTAAGCTTACACATACCTGTGAAAGGAATTGGAACTGAAAGATGTCATCCGTCTACCTACCCATCCATTCACCAAATCGGCAACAGAATTATTTCCTAATCCACATAAGGGGGGGGACCTAATTAAACAGTGGCATAAAAGCCTGTTGACAAGTTCCAGATAAAGCTCTGAATAACTGAAGAATCATTTGGCAGAGTTGACAAGCTGCAACTCAACATTTGGATGAGTGAGATTTCTAATAAATTAAGATCATCATTGAATTGTTTGCAATTGATGTCACTCAAAATAACTTTGAAACACCTAAGCGCTTATACTCTCTTTTTTCAAGTATTATTTAGAAGCTACAAGAAAAAAAATTACAGAATATTAAAATACAGTTAAAAATGCATAATTAACAAAAAAATCTTTAACCGTAAACCATTTAGAATAAAATGACTTGTCCATTGTTTCAATTATGATTCTTTTAGTCAACAGCCTCTCTGCCCCTGTGCTCAATATAATAATGCCTGATAAAAAGTCTGTTTCCAAAGCTTTGGTATATAGTTCAACATTACATTAAAATCTTTAACATTTAAAGTGGGGTCCCCAACCCCTGGGCATAGCCCGTTCGGAAATGGGCTGCACAAGCAGCGAACAAGCACAATGTGTACGCAGGTCCATTTCCACAAGTGGTGCACACCACCTGCCACTCACACAGAACCATCCCCTCTCCCAGGGACCACTGATGGGGAACACTGATTTAAAGAGTTCCCCATTCCACTTATATATATTATCACCTTATTAAAAAAAAGATATCAAATGACCTTATCATAAAAATCATTGAACCCTCAAATTTTTTAAACCACCGACATAGAAAATCTGATGTATATCCTTTCAAATGCATCCTTTAGGGAATCCAATATACCCTAAACACATTTTTTATAAATCAGCTTTAATCTCAGATGCATAGACAACATTTTTAAAAATGTGAATCCATTGATAGGGGCATTACTGGAGATTCCAGTTCTTTAGTCTGGAATATCCCAGAATTCCACTTCTTTATGTTTGGAATATCCCAGAAATATCCACTTTAAAAGTATCCATGAGTGTATATGTATATGTATATGCATATGTACCAAGTTTCCCCAAAAATAAGACCCGGTCTTATTTTTTTTTTTGTCTTCAAAAGATGCATTAGGGCTTACTTTCGGGAAAACATCAAAAAGCAAGCTGACAGATTGTTGGGCGTAGTGGGTGAAGTTGGTGGGTGGAAACAGGTGGAAGCAGAGGCACGGGGGGGGGGGGGGAGGCAAGTCATCCCAACTGTCTCTTGGCTACAGGCCTCCAGAGCAGCCACCATTGAAACGGTGAATGGAGAGCCAGGCACACTGGCCAATGGCAAGGTGAGGTCCGGAGTGGGGTCTGGCCACCCACAGGTGGAGCAGGAGACCAGGGTGCCCCAGCTCAGGCCCTGTGCGAGCACCTCCACCTGTGGGTACCCCATCTCGCCTGCTCTGCTGGCTTCAGGGCAAACTGAGACCAACCTCATGATTCCCCCCCCCCCGACAGGGAGGGCAAAGGGCTCTGTGGGGAAGTGAGGCAAGCGACGCAGCCCCGATGGGATCCAGAAGGAACTCACTGTGGTGCAAGCAGCCAGTTGAAGACTCCCCCCTCCCTCACACTTCCCCCCATCTCAAGGAGCAGCTGTTTCAGTCTTCTGAGGTGGGGGTGGCGAGGGGCTGAGTATGGTAAAGGGCAGCTCATCTGGACCCGCCACAACCCACCTGCCCCCCAACAACCAAACTCCCTGGGCAGAGCTGGTCTCACACATCTCAGGGGGTGACTTAGCCCCCGAAGTCTAGCATAGAGTCCCAAGGGTCCCAAGATTGGGCTTTGTTCCCACCCTCCGGCAGTGACATTTGGGCCTCCGCAGGCGAGGCGGGGGTGGGACCAACTCCAGCGACCCTGATGGACAAATCACTCTTGGCTCTTCCTGTCAGCTGCCCTCCCCCCTGAGGTGCTCCTTCCTGCCTGACAGTGGAGGAGGAGGTGATCTGCCAGGCAGGGCGGGGGTGGCAGGGACTGAAGAAAGCCCCTCCAGTGGCAGACACGGCTGATGCCATTCTCCTCCACTTCCCCCTGGCTCCAAAACAGCAGAGGGGGACCGGATAAGGGAACCAAGTAAAAGTGAAAGGGAAGAGGTGGATGGGCAGCTGGGTTATTGAACGGGTGGGAGGAGATTGCCAAGCGGGGAGTGCCTGGCAGGGGGGCTGAGGTGCATGGGTACCGGGTGCGTGGGACAGCTCCACGCCCCTGCCTCGCTTCACCTCATGGCAGTGCCACATGGCTTCCTGCCCTGTTGCAGCCTCAAGTAATGGGACAGAGTGGGTAGGGTTCTTAATTAGGACTTATTTTGGGGGTAGGGCTTATATTAGGCACATGCATAAAAATCAGGCTACGGCTTATTTTCAGAGAAACCACAGTACTTATAATGTAGTTTTATTTCTGTCATGGATTCCATCATGTAAGAGAAAATCTTAGGTGTCTGCTTGTGCTCTCATTCAGGATTTCTCCTTTTATAGCCATTCATCCTCCAAATGCTTTTGATGGACATTGCAGTCTGAACAGCAAGAGATTGGGAGAGCAGTTCTACATATTTCCTTGCAGGTTGCTTGTGTTTCATTTATTTCATCTTTGCTGCAAAGGTTGGGAAAGAAATTTCACCATGGATGATGTTTCCTGACCTTCTCCAAGCATTTTGAATAATTAAATGATTAGGCTTTCAACAAGAAAAAAAGCAAAGCTTGTCATGTTGTCGGTGTGTATACCCTTGCTCCTTCTTGAAGCTCTGTTGTGTGTGGGGGGGGGCACGCATGCACATGCACACGTCTGTGTGTGTGTTCGCTTTAATTTCCATAAAACCCAAAACTTTATCAGAAAATCTAATAGCCAAGCCAAGACTACAGCTGTCTATGGAATACCAAAAACACAGGCCTAAAATTATGAGAACACTGCTCGCATCGATCACAGTATGACAATGAGAGCAGGAGCTTGTATTCATTCAAGTATTCTGCTAGAGTCACAGGCCCCTGACAAGCAAGGACATATTCTAAAAATAGTGATGAATCTTAAAGCAGTAACATGGAACTTGCTAACTTATTTCCAAATGTTTCAGCAAGCTCCTCTTCTAAAACACTTCAGAAGAGCCCTTGGCACATGAGGCCATTAAATATATCAAGACAGCACTCTAGTTTACCCTTCCCTATTTTAGCAAAGATAATACATCGATGTAGATGTTGTTGTTGATGTAGAAATAGATATAAATAAATATACTGTAGATACTGTACAGATATAGAACCATACACTTATCCATATCTATCTGTTCCAAGGTTCAGAGAAGAACAAAGCTCCCGCTGGCATCTGAAATTATCTGCAATCTATAGGGGGTGATTGAGACAAAATGTCTCACTTTGTGTTCTATATTTTTGCTACTCTGTTTATCTCAGCACTGGGGTCAGTTTTCACAAAACAAATAAGCTAATGGATTGGTTTCTTAGGTGGGCTAGAGATTGCTGCTTCAACTAACTGTAATAGGGCATCATGTCCAGACCAATCAGTTGCTGATAACACTGTCGGCATCATTTTGTGATGCCGTGTGAGGTGAATGAAAAGCTTGACCTGTGGAAGGCCTCAGAGAAGTGAAAAGGATTTGCCCATTTGCTGTTACCCAAACCCACATTTTTCTTAACCACTCCCGTGTTTGGTGTTTGCTTTAAAAAAGAGCCAACTATTTGATACTTAATCAAAACAACAAGGAACAGTCTTCAGTTATACTGTTGTCTTTGTGTGTGTGTGTGTATGTGTATGTGTGTGTACTGTGGGTCCCTTTTTCCCTTGTTGGAAACTCCTCTGATTATAAATGCAGTTTCCTTTCATTTGACATGGGAAACAAATGAAAGCTCTAAAACAGATCTCACATTTAATAGAAAACTATGCCAAAACTTTGCTCTGGATGCATATGTGCTCTAATTCTGCCCATTCTACAGCATTTAACTCCTCTCCAGAAGCCACCAATTTCTGATTACAAACAATGAAAGTAATCCAGAAAAGTATAGCTCTTGCTTTCTTTCTTCTCTCTGCATATTGTCTATCTAGACCAGACATGTCAAACACAAGGCCCGGGGGCCGGATGCGGCCCGCGAAGTGGTTTCATGTGGCTCGCGAACCCATCCTGGAAACAGTGAGGGAATGGCCCCCACTGCCTTGGCCCTGGCCCAGGCCGGCCAGGAGCCAATGTACAATTTTGTGGTGGCCATCTATGCTGAAATGCATTCAGTCTTAGCTCCACAAGGCCGTCTGGAAACAGCGAGGAACCAGCCCCTGCCGTGTCGGCCCCACCCCCTGGGTGCATGCTGCGGAGGTGTCACCCTTTATGAGGAATGAAGAAATGGAAGTGGCCAGCAAATGGCCCTCGCCTACTTCACATATCCGGCTTGATGGGCTCTACCCTGGTCCCACCCCTTTCTGCCAGAGACCCTCAGATCTGTCCCACTCCTGCCTAGGCCCCCACAGGCACACTAGACGTGAATGATGTAGAGCTGGCCACGCCCACCCAATAGGCCACACCCACTCCATCCACGCCCACCCAGTAGGCCACACCCACCCGGCCCCCTGAGGGCAACCGCAATGCTGATGCGGCCCTCAATGAAATTGAGTTTGACACCCCTGATCTAGACAGATACAGGGATTGAACTGGTGCCCTATAAACATATGGCTCTTGTCCTGCTTTTATCTTATTTATTTTTATTTATCAAACACTGTTTTATTAATTTAATACCATAGCATACAGTAGGCATATTCAAAAAGCCTTTTCAAAGATTGGGGGAACCAAAGATACAGCATGCTGTCTTGCTCTGTACATTGAATGTTACTTTGGTGAGCTGGTTAATAACTAAATATAATGCCTATAAATAATGCTTGGAAACTTCTCCTCCTGCTTTGAACATGCAATGTTCCGAGTCGTGCCGTTGCGGCCTCTGACCCGACGTAGATCTCAATTGGCACCTTGGTTTACCGAGGAGCTGAGAGAGATGAAACGCCGGAAAAGACGCCTAGAGAGCAGTTGGAGGACTACCCGAACCGAACCCGACCGAACACAGGTAAGGACACATGTCAGATCCTACCTTGTGGCAATGAGGGTGGCGAGGTCTAAC
>NW_015386321.1:0-11357 GCF_001527695.2 Protobothrops mucrosquamatus | reverse complement strand
TTCCAACAAGCGGGACTGGCCTAGGGTAATTTTTAAGAGGGGTTTTTAGAGGAGTTTTTAATTATATTTTAAATTAGACAAGTTAAATATTTCATTTTAATTAATTTTAAATTTTGTGTTGTTATTGGTGTTTTTAATTGATTGTCAGCCGCCCTGAGTCCGCAAGGAGAAGGGCGGGATATAAATTCGAACAATAAATTACTATTTTGGCTCCTTCTGCTGAAGTCCTGCTAAATTTCTTTTCCAGGACTGAAGATCTGAGTCCAAGGAAGGGAAAGCGATGTCTGGAGGTAAATTACGACATTTACTGCCATGACAGAAAAATTTGATCTGCCAATGGCTGATTACAACCAGCCCAAGCTTCTTTATTGCAGCAACGGAGGTCAGTTCCTGAGAATCCTTCCAGATGGCAAAGTGGATGGCACAAGGGACCGGAACGACAATCACAGTAAGCTGCAACTATTGTTATTGTAGCTGTTATTTTTGATCCAAATAATAAGTTCAATGACTTTCTCTTAGAGGCTTTCAGCTTTGTGGCACTGCAAAAGATATGGAGGCATCTGCTGTGTGAAGACCAAATTCTGGCACAATCCATATAAAAACATATCATTCTGTCACTTAATAGGGGTAGAATAGCAATAGCAATAGCACTTAAGACTTATATACCGCTTCACAGTGCTTTATAGCCCTCTCTAAGCGGTTTACAGAGTCAGCCTATTGCCCCTAACGATCTGGGTCCTCATTTTACTGACCTTGGAAGGAGGGAAGGCTGAGTCAATCTTGAGCCGGTGAGAATCAAATTGCCGAACTGCAGGCAGTAGAAACAACATGCACAGACCTGTCCCTATCCCTATCCAGTTTGAGTGGTCCTGATACATTCTGGCTGATATAACAAAGCAGCATATTTATTTTAGAGCATTACCATAATAATAATAACAATAATAACAATAATAACAATAATAACAATAACAACAATAACAACAACAACAACAACAATAACAACAACAACAACAACAACAACAACAACAACAATAATAATAATAATAATAATAATAATAATAATAATAATAATAATAATAATAATAATAATAAAGTTGGAAGGGACCTTGGAGGTCATCTGGTCCAACCCCCTGCTCAGGCAGGAAATCCTGTACCATTTCAGACAAATGGCCGTCCAGTCTCTTCTTAAAAACTTCCAGTGTTGGAGCATTCACCACTTCTGGAGGAAGGTTGTTCCACTGATTAATTGTTCTAACTGTCATGAAGTTTCTCCTTAGTTCTAGGTTGCTTCTCTCCTTGATTAGTTTCCATCCGTTGCTTCTTGTCCTGCCTTCAGGCGCTTTGGAGAATAGCTTGACTCCCTCTTCTTTGTGGCAGCCCCTGAGATATTGGAACACTGCTATCATGTCCCCCCTCGTCCTTCTCTTTGTTAAACTAGACATACCCAATTCCAGCAGCCGTTCCTTATATGCTTTAGCCTCCAGTCCCCTAGTCATCTTTGTTGCTCTTCTCTGTACTCTTTCTAGAGTCTCAACATCTTTTTTACATCGTGGTGACCAAAACTGGATGCAGTAACATCCACATCCACGTACACTGAAGTCAAATCAGTTAAATAGTCAGAAGTAATCCATCCAAAGTCTGTTAGAGTTTTCAAGTGTGGTGTCAATTAATTAAATCATTAAACATAAATTGTAGTTGGGTATATCTAATACAAGCAGAGCCAGGAGACCTAGTTTCTATTTATAAAATTACATTGGGGAAAATTGGGGTGTAGATCAGGTCCTTCCTCTCTTCAAATTTACTGGATAGCTGAGTGGAACATCTATGAATCTTAGGAGGCTTTCATTCTGAAACTAGGATGCAAATTCTCCATTGGCCAAGCATTTAGCCATATGTATCAGGAGGGTCTCCTTGCCTCTTCCTCTTGCATGTATTCATTGATCATTGTCTGAACTCAGCTATAGATGGGTAAGAACTGCCATCTCATTTGCATTTGATTGATGCCAATTTGCCATGGACTCTGGGGAGAGGGTGTTGGATAGGAGGGGGAAAAGCTCACTACATACCATACCGGTACCTTCTGGAGACACAACCTCAATGTCAGAATCGCATGCAGCTGCATACCACCCAGCCCACAATTGGAGACTGTTCCCCAAACAATTCATTTAAATATGATTGGACAATGGGAGACCAGCAGTGGGAAGTAGCTCAAGGGGGTAAAGTTAAATTTGGAGATCTTGGTACCCAATTTTCAGTTCTGGCTTTGCTCTACTGAATTCTGCTTGACCTTTAGTAAATTATACCTTTTTCACCAAATGGAGTCAAGGATTGTTCTTACTTAAAGGTTCTAGCTAGCTGATGCAGGGCTGACACTACTTCAGTCTCCAAATATTCTCCTCTCCTTCTCTTAGTCAGAGAAAGGGTCGGATATGTTGTATCAGAATAACAAAGCTCCAAGTGAAGACCCATAATGAGATTTTATGCAAAATTGCTTGCTGGCAATATCTTCTGAAAGAGAGTGCCATTATTTTTTTTAACATTTCCCCACCCTGAGTATATTCAATTAATTCATCCAAATAGGAGGAAATATTATTCCATGCTATTACATAGCACTTACCAACAGTTTACAAAGGCTGTTTTTAAATATGGGCAGATGTGGATCCATGACAGTCATGAATCCCCTTTAATGTCTAACTGGTCCCTTAGTTATTTTTAACAGATTTATAATTTGGAGGGGGGAAAGCTCTCCACAGTCTTATACATAATGTTTGTCAGAATTACACTGTTGCACCCCTGTTCATTTGGACTAAATCCATTGACAGTTGCCTGTATGCCTTTAACCACATCTATTATTACAGTGTCAACCCACAAATGTATTGAAAATAGTGCCACACAGTGTGCAAAGTGGTGAAGAAATGGCACCCCTGAGCTAAGTTGAATCATGGGGAGGGGATGACAAATATCATTCAGTCTGAGAAAATAATGGGCTCAGCTCTAAAAAACCTCTTTGATTTGGTCCATGAAGGAATACTCTTTCCTCTGAGCATATCTCTGTACCTCACACATACCCGGGAACATCATATGCACTGTATAAATGCATGCATGTGTGTGTGTGTGTGTGTGTGTATGTGTGTGTGTGTGTATCAAAATTATGCCGAGAAATCACAACATTTTTATTTAGATTTCAGCCACAATAGCCCACCTTTTAGGAAATTTTACACCAGCAATTGACTTGTAGTACCAGTACTCTAAAGAGGACTACAGGAAAATTGGACGTGTTTCTGCTATGGCAGCAAAAGCTATAAATATGTCTTATAAGTATTTAAAGCTTGTAGCTGCTCTTTTTTACATACCGGTATATTACATCTTTTACTGACATTCCCTTCTTGATAATACCCATTGGCCTGTTTGTTTGAAGTGGCATCCTTGCATTCATTTAAAGTCTGTTGTCTTGCCAAGACAAAATGTCTTTTATGTCTGTTTGTGCAGGATGCATTCTCCACTCAGATTCATTTTCCCGAGGGACTAGAATCTACTGAAAAGACTCATCTGTACCAGAACAGCCTGGAAAGAGGAAATGAGAAGGCCAGAGAACCTGCGGAAGCCAATCTATATTTCTTAGGACACAAACAATTGGGTCTATTGGCTGGCCTCCTTGTGCCACGCTCAATAATGATGCCCAGTTGACTGAGAAAATGACAAAATGCAGCATTGAGCCCTTCTTTTACATATTATTAATCCAGAGCAGGAAGTTAGCTATTTTAGCCACTGCAATTCTATTTCAGATTTAATAATCTTGACAATGGCCCCTCCAGCCAAATACTTATGTACTAACAAGAAAGGTACAAAGCAAAATTGTGACCTCCTCATCAATTCAGCTCTTGCAAAACACTCAGTCAGCTGCCTGAGATTTTGGTCTCCCCTATCAGCTGGAAAGGCCAGGAATAGAAGAGACAGGGCAGAGAGTGAAAACCCCCCTCCCTCCTCTTGGGATGGGCTTTCGGTTTGGTTTGGGGTTTGTGTGTGTGTGTGCGCGTGCATGCGCGCGCACCTGCCTGCCTGCCTTCAAATTAATCTTGACTCCTGGTGATTGCCTGGACAACCCCTGTAGTTTTCTTTGAAAGGTTTTGGACTAACTTGCCATCCCCTGCTTCTTTTTAGGGGTGAGAGATAATAAATGGCCCAAGGTCATGCTTAAAGTGGGACATTTGCTGGGAAGATATTATTATTATTATTATGGTGGATCACAGACTCAGTCAAATGTTTAGGCTGGGTTTGGGATTTTGGTCCACTTATCAAGCCCTTCCAAAGGACATGGGATAGGCAGATATTGTTGTTTAATAATATTAAAGGTATTGCTACAGATTACATCATTATGGTTTGTTGCGCAATCAGCCAGATGTTCAAACTGGATTTGGCACGTCTAGCTAGCAAATGGCAGATGTGGATATTTGATGGTATTATTATTTTGGCTCATTGCACAGTCAGCCAGATGTTCAGACTGAATTTGGCCAGATTCCGCTTATTGAGTCCTTCATAAGGATTTGAAATAGGCAGATGTGGCTATATTAAAGGTATCATCACAGGATGTAAGCTAATATTATTATGGTTATTATTGGTATGCAGATGGTCCCAGATTTAGTGCTACCTAACACACTACCTGCATTTAGTTGACTTTATTTGATCTCAAAGTTAAAGAGGATCAAACATGGTCAGTAACTGAGTGGGAGACTTTTGGGGAATCCCAGGATTCTAGCCTAAACTATTAAGTTAAAAGAGAAATCCTACCAATGGCAAATGGCAAATGACTTCTGTATTGTAGTAAAGGAAGCTACATGGTTGAATCGCTACATCACCAACAAATGAGCTTCCCTCAAGGGAGATGAGATTTTGTTGTTGTTAGTTGCAAAGTCGTGTCCGACCTATTGCGACCCCATGGACAACGTTCCTCCAGGCCTTCCTGTCCTTTACCATCTTCTGGAGTTCATTTAAGCACACGCCTACTGCTTCAGTGACTCCATCCAGCCACCTCATTCTCTGTCATCCCCTAGATGAGATTTAGCTATTAAAAAAATAGGGGTTCCATTATTTCATTTTTCCATTATTCAACAGATTTATATCTGGTAAAAAAAACAATATGGAATTAGTATGGGTGAAAGTGAAAGTTGCCAACATAAATCTGAATAAGATAGGAATTTTGTGGTGACTGTACAACTATCATCTCATCTGGAAGGACTCTACATCTGCTAATATCTACCCAGTAGTAGTGCAATGTAGAAAAGTGGCCTTTGGCCTCTGATAGGAAGCACGTTTTCCCATGCTGTCAGTTAATCTGGCCTTCTGTTTTATATGCTTTCATGGGTTTACAGATTTGCTGTTTCCTTTATGAAGCGCATGAATCCACAGTGTTTGTGCATGGTCTATCTACTTCTACTTCTGCACTTCTTTTGCATTTCTAATATATTAATCATACGGTATATATACTATGAGAACCTTGAAATATTTGATACTGGGATGAAATTCCTTGTCAGTGAAAACTGGGTAGAGAGGTGGCAGAAGATGAAAGAATAATAAGCTGAGTTTTACTGCTATTATTTGCACTACATCTAGACAAACAGTGTTTGATGGCACATCAGCACACACACACATACTGTATGCACAATAGCCTGGCTTCTGTGTGCTTCTCTTTGTATATCATGCATTGCTGAGCACTAACTTGAATCCAGATGGATTCCTTGGTGCAAGATGTGCTGAAGATGGAGTCAAATGCACACAGGCCAATTCCAAGAAAAACACTTATTTTAAAAAAGAAATCCACAAGAACACTTGGTTTTCTTCCCCTGTCCCAGCTCTGCTCTTTCTTTTTTTTCTGAAGTCAGTTTATGGTTGAGGTTTATTAGAAATAGCATTTACATACTCATGCTTGCACCCTCAACACTGGTCTGAATGAAGATGATCTCATCCTGAATAAACACAGCAAAGGACAGGCAGGAAGTTGCTAATGTAGGGTAAATTGGTATATAACCTTCTGAAATCTTGTTCAAGCAATAGAGATAAGAAAGCAAACAAGATAGAGATTCTGTAAAAGCACAAGTGTGCTTCGAGTTTTCCAGAATAAGCACAAGGCAAAATGCCACGTTATGAAATCACTTATCAGGAATCGATGCCCAAGGAGGCAGCTTGGTCTCCAGTGCTCCAGAGGCCAAATGGGAGTCACTTTTTGGAAAATTTGGCTAAGTATCCTTAATTTTTGACTGTCCCCTTCTGGATCTCCTGCACAGGTCTGGACTTGCTAACATCCTGTGCTCAGTCTGGGATCTAAAAATGTACCCAATAAATTCTTCATGTCTTTCAGAGCTAGTTTTTTTTAAAAGTCATTCATTTCCATCCATAGTATAGGCCTTTTCCTACTCGCTAAAATGTCATGCGAGGAGGGGGGGAGAGTGCAATGCAGCTAAAATCATGCTTTTGCAAGCACTTTGAATTTCAAAATTAGGTTCCAGCAGCAGCCTAATGAAAGCACTTATGATGAAGTGCTTAGATATTAAGCGTATTAAGAGATATGTCTCTCTTCTAGCAGTTCTTCAAACTGGTGCCCTCCAATTGTCTGGGGCTTTGACTCCCAGAATTCCCAGGTAGTATGATCATGGACTGAGCTGGCCTGAAATCATCCTATTCCTATTGCCCTTATTCTTCTATCAATGACTCATTATCTTGACTGCCTGATAACCAGATTTCCAAAGCAATCCAGCAGCTTTGTAATTTTCCTCAAGCAAAACCAAGTACAGGTAGTTCTCAACTTACAATTCGTTTAGTGACCTTTCAAAGTTACAATGGCACTGAAAAATGTGACTTATGACCGTTTTTCACACTTACAACCATTGCAGCATCCCCATGTAATCAATATTCAAATGCTTGGCAACTGGTTTATATTTATGATGGTTATGGTATCACAGGATCATGTGATCACCTTTTGCGACCTTCTGACAAGCAAAGTCAGTGGGGAAGCCAGATTCACTTAGCAACCGGGTTGCTAACTTAACAATTGCAGTGATTCACTTAATAACTGTGGCAACAAAAGTCGTAAAATGGGACAAAACTCACTTAACAAATATCTCACTTAGCAACATAAATGCTGGGCTCCATTGTAGTCATACGTCAAGGACTATCGGTAATAGGAATTCCAGCTAGCAAACAGGCTTGGGTGAAAGAGTTTCCCATGTGACTTTTCCACAAATAAGAGGAGTTGCACTGCCATGATGACAAATGCCAAAAATGCACAGAAAACCACTTCAAGTCTCCACTCTGAAGCAACAGATCTATCTTGACGCCATTATGCCATTACAGAATGCATGTGTGAATCAATCCTGTGAATGGATGCACCCGATAAGAAAGGAAAGTAATTTCATGACAACGGAAGGGAAGATGTCTGCATTGACAACTGTACATCCATCAGCTAGACAGGGCACATGAGGATGAGAGAAAAACCACTTGTATAAACACTGGGTGCATTTAATAGGGAAAGCCTCTCATCATCTCCATGCTCATAAGGACAGAAATCTCAGCTGCATGTATGTTTAAATACTATGAAATAGAGAAAGGCAATGAATTATATTGGTAGGATCCATTTGGAGCATTGAGTCCAGTCCCCTGGCCTAGGGGAAAAGGAGTCAAAAAAGTCAGGCTGGCAGCCACAATTATGCAAGCGTTATCTGTATGTATCTGTGTGTGCCTGTGTCTGTGTATCTTTGTGTGTAGATGTGGATGCTATCTTGACTTTTTCCTTTTTTCCATTGACACCCCCACACTGGTCAGGATAGGCATCTCAATTAAAACATCCTTAAAAGATCAGAGCTTCTGTTTGAATATATCCATTTTCTGGATAACTGATTCCATTTCTAAAAAACCAATGGGAATTTGCCATTGTGGAATGTAAGACCATATTCTTTCAAGTCTTCCCTCTGGAACCATAGAGAATTTTTCCAGTATGATATTTTTTCAGAGGTATAAGAGGGCTTTTTTTTATGGCCCCTTCCATTCCCCCTCCACATACCTGAATTTCAGAGACAGCAACTTCAGCCTTTTTTGAAGCTGCCCCAAATAGGCCCAGCTTTAGGATGAAAGGTACAACTTGGTGCTCTAGGATTGCATACTAGTCTAAAAAGATTTTTTTTAAAAAAAAAAAATAAGGAATGAACCCCAGAGTTCCTTCAACTGTAGCCAAGGAATTTTAGTGCTCCAAGTGACAGAAGAAGAACATTATTAACCTGGGGAGTAATAATATTAACTGGATTTATTTATTTTTTTATAAAAAGTCCTACATTAACATTAGTTTTGTTTGTTCCTGCCCATTTTTTGGGTCTGTGTTTTTCTATGACTGAGAAAATCCAAACCCCTAAGTTTGAAGGGCTGGCTTTTGTGGTCATAAGACCATAAGAAAAATCCTGCTGCCGGTTAATTCAGCCTTTGGTTTTCAAAAATGGCCAGCTATTCTGGCCATTTGCAAACTAGGAGCACACACACATAAAGGCATTTTATTTTCATAGCTGTTAGGTGATGACAGCCTTTGAATTTGTTAATATTTCCCAACAATCACCTGATTTAGTGTTCAGTTCTGGTTTTATACGTATGAATTTATTTCTTCTACTTCTGTTTCTAACCTGAAGCTCCCAGAAGTCTGGCCAATATTTCCCATAGCTGGGAATTCCGGAAACTGAACTGTAATTCAACACATCTTGATAAAATTCCAATTTGCGGAAAGATTCCCTAGCACATCAGGGAGGGAGTGAAGGAGGGAGGGAGGGAGAGAGGGAGGGAGGGAGGGAGGGAGGGAGGGAGGAACGAAGGAAAAAAACCCATTAGGTATCACTATTGAATTATAATTTTCTCTCTCTTTTCCCCTGGAAGTAATTTCAAGCCCACACATTCTTAAAAAAATGCATGTTTGCTAACTAATGCTAGAAATGAATTTATTGTAAATGAGTTATTAAACTTGGACATCCTGATGAAAAAATATTTACAGAGGAAACTCCTTAAATGGTTATGTGCCAATGGAATAACTCTAGTTACAGAGTACACTTCTTGGTGCAGACTGTGTAAATAAACTTGGGTAGTATCCTTACTTTCCACAGCCTATTAAGCTAATGCAATTATATTTGTATAAAGCTAGGAAAGGATTCAGAATAGCCTTGGTTCTGTCTTCAGAAACTGGGCTCGGCAAGTTGAGGTCCCTGATCTGCACAAGGTCCTCGAGCCTTCCTTTTGCAACCCAGTCAGGCTAAACCATGCCCGATGCACACATTTTCAAGCAATCAGAAGTTCAGAGGATAACACCTATTTATTATCAATCTTGGCAAATAATGTAGCCCTCACTGCACTGCTTCAACAATAGTATGTATTAACAGTGGTTCATAATCCTTCCTAATTTTTTTCTTTCTTTCAAACTGTAGTTCAGTTACTGCTCAGCACAGAATATTTTGGTGCTGTGTACATAAAAGGCATTGGATCTGGACTATACTTGGCTATGGATGTCAATGGACGCTTACATGGCTCGGTAAGTATAAACTCCCCCTGATATTAACTATAAGGAAGCTTTGAGGATGGCAAAAATCCTGTAGCTTGGAGAGCTTGGAATCAAAAATCATTCACACATGCACAATTAAATGTCACTTGTTTTGCTGCTGGGTTCATGTTTTTTGGCCAATGTATATTTCTGGAAAAAGAAACTGAAATATCTGAAAACATTCTTAAACATTTTAGCTATTAGAAGGTGGCAGTGTTCCTCCAGATAAGATGAAACCATTAGAAAGAACTGAGACAGATTTAAATCTAAACAAAAACAGAATCATCCAGTAATCTGGTTTGCTGAGTTTTGCTGATCTATGACCATAATAAAAAAATTTGAAGACTTGCAAGATAAATGGAAAGTACCTTGCTAAGCAGCAAGGATCTGGAGCAAGAGGGTTAATTTTATCACTTGCCAAAAGGCAACAGATACTCAGACTTTCCCACCTTCTAAAATTGGACCAGAAAGAGTCAAACTCTTTCACAATCCAAACACAATCATGATGGTCCTTCAGTGCCATAAACGGTTTTGGTCATTGTATTTGCTTCCCTTCTGAATGCTACCAAACTCTTTTTCTTTAGCAGTTGCCAACAGCAGAGTGTGTGTTCCTGGAAAAGTTGGAAGAAAACAATTACAATACTTACAAGTCAAAGATGCATGCAGATAAGAACTGGTATGTTGCCTTGAAGAAGAATGGAAACAGCAAATTGGGACCGAAGACTACCTATGGCCAGAATGCAATTCTTTTCCTTCCTCTGCCAGTGTCACCTGATTAGGTTGCTTCTGCCCCACCCTTAGAAAAGTTGCCCTTTAAAATTAAGCAGCCAGTGAACTTTCCCCTTTTGTCCCTTTTGGTTTGTTCTCATACTGGAAATTAAAAAAAGATGGACCACAAAGTACTTGAGATAGAAAATATACACTGCATCTCTAAAATGTCCATTCAGCCTCAACAATTCCATTGGCATGCTATAGCATTACCTACAAATGAATCAATTATCAGCCCTAGAAAAGCATTTAACTTAGTGTATAGTTCCCATAACCATATACAGCCTATAATACAGCTTCCCACTTTGAAAGTGCATATTTAGGTCACAGCCCATTTCAAGGTTATATAAAACAGCTTTTAAGAATACTTGTGTATCACACAGAAGCAAAATCAATACTTATACTATACAACCATTTAAAACAAATAGACTGTGTGCCAAGGGCAAAGAAATGTGTGTGTGTGTGTGTGTGTGTGTGTGTGTGTGTGTGTGTGTGTGTTTTCGTAGATTTTCACGGGTACAGGTGTGCAGGTCTTGGCGTATTCGGGTCTTTTCCCGTGTAAGATAGAGAGTATCTTGGCGACGTTTCAATGAGGTCCCACTCGTCATCTTCAGGCTGGGATCTTCGGCTTCGTGCTTGTGCAAGCAAAGTGTGATTGGAGCTGCCGTCTCTCTATAAATATTGGTGGGGGTGTGTGGAGTGCTGGCTTAGTTGCTGTAGGTGAGTTGGTTGGCTATGTGGGAATCCACAAACAATAACTCCCACACAGCCAACCAACCCACCTACAGCAACTAAGCCAGCACTCCACACACCCCCACCAATATTTATAGAGAGACGGCAGCTCCGATCACACTTTGCTTGCACAAGCACGAAGCTGAAGACCCCAGCCTGAAGATGACGAGTGGGACCTCGTTCAAACGTCGCCAAGATACTCTCAATCTTACACGGACAAAGACCCGAATACGCCAAGACCTGCATATATATATATATATATATATATATATATATATATATATATATATATATA
>NW_015386320.1:82227-83885 GCF_001527695.2 Protobothrops mucrosquamatus | reverse complement strand
TTGCAGCAACCCATTAAATTGAAATTTTAAATTTAATTTAAATTTAATTTTTTAAATTAAATTTTAAAACATATGTGTTTTTCTATAGGTAATATCTTCATCATTGTTCAAAAATTATTGAAGTCTATAAATAGTTCATTTTTTTAAAAAAATGCTTTCTTTTAGCTTCAGAACTCCTAATAGTTAAATTAAATAATTGACTCAGACAAACATGGTTTATACAGGGGATTTAAGTACAGCCATGAACAATAAAAAGTCAGTGAAAAAGCACAATAAAATGCAAACTATTTGTATGATGCTACATAAAGATCCTCATTGCAATGGAAACTAGTTGGGCTATTGCAATTATATTAAGCAAATGCAATGATGGAATTTGCTTCTGCACATTCAGAATTTGTACCATCAGTCTTTCTCTCACTGCTGTACCAATCTGAATGTGTCGAGTTTGTGTAAAGAAAATTTAACTCAGATGAGAGATCTTTCATTATGTTGTTATGGAGAGATATCCGTATAAGCTATCTTAAATTCCTGGAAGAAAGGCAGAATATGAATCTAAATAAATAATAAGGAAGGATAAATCTACATATTTTAATAGCACACTGTGATTTAAAAGTGATGCTCCCACCATTATTATAAAAACCGTTCAAGAAAGCAGAGATTATTCAAAGATGAGTCAAGAATCTGGAATTCCTATTCACAATTTTGATCAACAATGAGATAGCAAAGCAAGATAGCATTTAACAAAATGCAAAATTCAACTTTGTGGAGTTAGGGATATTAATATTAGTTTACTTATATCTGAATATTATCCTGGGATTAGGTTTGGAAAGTCCGGGGGGTGGGCGGGTGGGGGGTGGGGGCTTTTTCATATAGCATTGTGAAATACCTGTGATGTTTTTTTTTATGATGAAAATAATAAAAAATTTTATATTGGAAAAACAAAATGCAAAATTCCCAACTGGAAGTACAATTCATGTTGTTTGTTGTTTATATTACATCTGGTAGTTTGCAGACTATTGCTAATGTATACTTTCTCTTTGGATGAAATCCTATCCATGAACATAGGTCCATATTAAGTCCCTCTGTGCTGTATTAACCACCCCAAATAGGTGATAATTGAACTCTTGAGAGTGTGCAGTCATTTGTAACTCTCCATGAAATGGCTGTTATTGAAATAGACCTTGACAGATTGTACAGTATTTCATCTATAAACTATTTGTTTAATCGCTGAAGCTGCGAGGATAAACAGTAAATATAAGTCCAAGGCAAAGAAATTGGTTTGCAAAGATTTCAGAAAAACGATTAATTCTTACCACTTTTTAATGCCTTGGGAAGATCACCCTTGGAATACTGCATCCAATTTTGGTTGTCATGGTATAAAAAGCTCTGAGCTACGTTGCAATATTAAAGGAACATGAGAGGGAGGGAGGGAGAGGAGGAGAAAAGAAATGAAAAGAAGAAGAAGAAAAGAAATGAAAAGGTGACATGATAGCAATGTTCCAATATCTAAGGCATTGCCATAAAGAAGAGGGAGTCAACCTATTCTCCAAAGCACCTGAAGGCAGAACAAGAAGCAGTATATGGGAAATAATCAAGGAGAGAACCAAACTAGAACTAAGGAGAAATTTCCTGACAGTTAGAACAATTAATCAGTGGAA
>NW_015386320.1:77205-82127 GCF_001527695.2 Protobothrops mucrosquamatus | reverse complement strand
CCCACTTGCACCCCATGCCCCCACTTCACAAGGAGGGACTCTGCACCGTCTATCTGAGGCACAGTGGCCTCCCTTGGACACAGGTTCTCCCTTATAATGACCGCTACCCCCCCGCCCCTACCCCGGGTCCTCGGCTGATGGAATGCCTGGAAACCTGGTGGGCACAGATCAACAAGGGGAACTCCCCCCTCCATGCCCAGCCAGGTCTCGGTGATACCTGCCAGGTCCGCTCCCCCCTCCTGAATAAGTTCTTGGATGAGGGGGGCCTTATTCACCACGGACCTGGCATTGCACAGCATCAGCCGATGGTCCCGGGCCTGAAGATCCGAGGTCCCTGGAGGTCGAGTAGAGCCCTGAGGATCGGAGCATCCACAAGCTAATAAGCAGCGTTTGCGTGCTCCCAAAACCCGATGTGGTTGTCCCAAAGGTGTTTTTTCAAGAGGCAATTTGGACTTTGTTTTTTCCTTAAAGACATGTTGCTTCTCATCCAAGAAGCTTCTTCAGTTCTGACAGTCAGAACTAAAGAAGCTTCTTGGATGAGAAGTGAAACATCTTCAAGGAAAAAACCAAAATCCAGTTCCCTTTTGAAAAAGCACCTTTGGGACAACTGACTGAAGAGCGATTTAGTTTTGAATATTGAGTCCTTGGTGCTCGCTGAAATAGGTTATTTGGTTGCAGCCTTTTCATTACCTGACTAGGGATAAAACATCATGGGAAACCCTTGAAAACCATTAGTTTTCATTGTTTTCCAAAGGCACGGCATCTGACATGAATGACAAGAGCTTTGCACCATGAAACAGATGGTTTTGAATTTGTTGTTATGAGTAGATGTAGAAGATATGTTTATTTTAAAGAGGAACATTTGCATATTCCATATCAGTGGATGTAAATCTCCTATTGGCACATCCCAAAACAACTTGTCCATTTTATGTTCCATGCAATGTTTCAATTTTCGTCTTCTTCCTTTCTGTTTTCTTTACTAAAAGAAGATACAGGTAGTCCTTGACTTGCAACCATTTTTAGTGACCATTTAAAATTACAACACTGAAAAAAATGACTTACAACTGATTCTCATGCTTACAACCTTTACAGCATCTCCAAAGTCATGTGATCAAATTTTAGGTACTTGGTAACTGATATGTGTGTATAATTGTTGTAGCATCCAAGAGCATCCCAGTTCAACATTTGTGACCTTAATCTAATGGCTGAGTGATTCACTTAAGTGTAGTGAGTTGTTCTACCACATTGGCAAAAATGGTTGTAAAATTGACTCACTTAATAACTGCCTTTTTTCGAAGAAGTATTCTGGTTTCAATCGTGGTTGTAAGCCAAGGACAACCTATAATTATGTATCGATTACTGCTGTTATTGTGTAATATTTCAGTGACTGGGCTATTGGTTTGATCTCCAAGCTTGACAATTTGGCTGAAAACATTTCATCTCCATTCGGGGGGACATCTTCAGTGCACTTTGAATTGTGCTCATCTGTCAGAGCACCGGCCTATAAATACCTTCTTGTGTGATGCAAATTGGTGTGGATGTTGTTTATCCTGGTGTTGCTGAGTCATGGTCTGATTTCTGGCTGTTTTATTGACTGGTTGTGTTGTTGGGCCATAGTCTTTGGTGTAAAGTATCGTCTGTGTGATGCAAATGGTGTTGTTCGTTCAGTTGCTTCTGTGTAATATGGTCTGGGTCGATGTCAATGTATCTGTTTATTAACTTATTAGTGGAAAACCAGGCTTTGAGGAATTCTCTTTCTCTCCTTGATTTCACATGGATTACAACTGTGGTCCCAGTTAGATCAAAGTTTTGTCCTTCTGAGCCTTTGTGGACGGACATGAGGGAAAGTGGGTCATGTCTTTTGATGGCCAGGAAGTGTTCATGCACTCTGGTTGATAGCTTTCTTCCTGTTTGGCCTATTTTCACAGTTGCTGCACTATGGGCCCAAAAGAACTATGTGGGCCAAACAGGAAGAAAGCTATCAACCAGATGGCATGAACAGTTATTTTCTAACAATTATAGTGTATTTTTGCTTATTATTTTAATATGTTTTATGGGTCTGTGATCTGCAAAGTCATTGATTCACTCTTCCAATAAAAAAATGTATGTTTGTATTGGGTACCAGATTGGGGAAGTTTGCTTCTTCCTTTAAACGTATTTAATTGATGTTTCTGGACAATGATTATAGTAAAGTTTTAATCTGAGTTTATTTCTATGAGTTGACTCGCAATACATTGAGTACTATTCAATTTATTTGCTATCATTCCCTATGCTTAATGATTTCTACAGAAATACATGGCTATGTCAAATTGCCGATTGTTCATCTGCAGGCATACCATTCTTGTGTTATCTCTGGACATAATAAATCTCCGTTTATGTTTCGGCTTTAGTTCTGGTGGCTTTGGTAATCAAATATCAAGTTACATAATTATTGTATTTTAAACATGAATGGAGAAGTAACACATGAGAGAATTACTATCATTTAGTATATGTGTAAATATTTAATAAGAAATATTTTTAATAAATAATTGTTTGGAAAGACTTGCCTCCTCTTTTTAAATATATTTTTGATATGGTCCAAAATTGATTTAAGAACCCATTATTTCAGGCAGATTGGTTTGTCCTGTAAAGGTGATGTATTTATTTACTTCTTTGCACAACGATTGTAAATGTAACAGCATGAGCATTCCTTTTGGAATGGGCAAACATAATAAGTCTTAATAACAATAATAATGGTTTAGGTTTAGGTTTTATTAAATTTATACCCCGCCCTTCTCCTAGCGGACTCAGGGCGGCTTACAGCAAGTTAAAAAACAGACCAACCATACAAAATACTAAGTTTAAAATACAATTAAAATGAAATATTGATTTTTTGCCGTTTCTTTTTAAAATTATGTTAAAAACCAAATTAAAATCAAATTTAAAATCAAATTAAAATATCCCTTAGGCCAGTCCCGCTAGCTGGAATAGCCATGTCTTGAGGGCGCGGCGGAAGGAGGGGAGATCCGGAATGACCCGGNACAGAAAGTATCATATTTTGCAGAGATGGCAAAAATATCCGCGTACCTGAAGGATCATTCTCAGGAAAAATTTATCTTAACATGGAGAAGATGGATAGATTATATTCAGAGAAAGTATGAACTGAAAAATTATTATGTTGCTTTTGATTAAAAATTTAGAAAAAATTAGGTATATATTGATATAATTTAAAAAAAAAAATTTTTTTGTTGTAATTTAATGTTATTTTAGAGTCACAGTAATTTTGTACTAGTGTGTAATAATAATGAGTAGTTTTTGATTAGTATTGGATGATTGTTCATTGATTAGCTTTGGGAAGTCTTGGGGGGGGAGGGGGGAAAGGGTTAGGTTGGTATATAGATTTAGATGTATATATATATGTATGATTTTCTAAGGAGGTGCCCGGTGATACCCCAACTGCACTGACGGGATGATTGAGGGAGAAAGGGAAGCAGGAAAGAGGGAGGAAGGAGGAGTGGTGGTAAAACAAGGAGGAGGAAGGTGTAGGTAAGTGAGAGGGGGGTGCGGGAGGGGGACACCGGACACGTCCGTGAATGTATTGTTTGATGTTGACTTTTTTCTGGTTGATATTGTGATAAAAGACTTATGTTTTTGTTTTTTAATGAAAAATTAATAAAAAATGTATTTAAAAAAAAAGAAAAGAAAAAGAAAGTGAGGAAAATGAAGAATATATAGGTGAAGGAAGAATTGGGAAAATATACAGAATATTAACTCAACTAGAAGATTTAAAATTAATCTGGGAAACAGATTTAGGAAAAATAAACGATAAAGATTGGAAAAATATTTGGAACAGAAGAGTATACAAGAATATGTCAGTTAGAGTTAAGGAAAATGGATATAAAGTGTTATGCAGGTGGTACCTAACACCATACAAATTAAATCAAATAGATGTTAAATATACAAATATTTGCTGGAGGTGCGAGAAAGAGATTGGAACATATAAACATATGTGGTGGGATTGTAATAGCGCACAACAAATATAGGACATGGTCTTTAGGTAAATTAAAGAACTTTTGAAGGTAAATTTAGATATGTCACCAAGCATTACTGTTACTCGTGGAAAAACAAGATATGAATGCATTGTCTAGAATATTTTTTTTGTTTCAAATGGTATATATTTTGACTATCCACATGCTATTTAAGTAATGCAGAAAGATATATATCTGAGATTCATAATGCAAATCAGTAATATATAGAGTCCTCCAAAATACAAATAAATGAAGAGGATCGGGTTTACCTCATTTAAAATTTATTTTGCGCTACTGAAAATGCCTTTATGGGTCACAGCCCAAGAACCATTTATAGCGGACGAAATACTGTAGCAGGTAAAGAAAAATGGTTAACCTATAGAGAGTTGGTAGAACAAGAACATGAAGAATACAGCAATAGCATTAGCAATAGCACTTAGTTTTATAGATCACTTCATAGTGCTTTACAGCCCTGTCTAAGCATTTTACAAAATCAACATATTGCCCCCAACAATCTGGATCCTCATTTTACTGGCCTTCGAATGATAGAAGGCTGAACCTAGTTTAAGCAAGTCAGGATCAAACTCCTGGCAGTGGGCAGAGTCAGCCTGCAATACTGCATTCTAACCACTGCACCATCATGTCTGTTAAATTGAAATTTATAAAACAACTGACTGAAGAATGTCTACAGAGATTCTCAGTCATCCAGGTCATGGTTTTATTTATTTATTTATTTATATTTGGATTTATATCCCGCCCTTCTCCCGTAGGACTCAGGGCGGCTGACAATCTATTTAAAATACATACAAAACAATACAAATTTAAAATTAATTAAAAGGAATATTTAAATATTTGTCGAATTTTAAAATATAATTAAAACCCCCCTAAAAATTACCCTAGGCCAGTCCTGCAAGC
>NW_015386320.1:66473-73466 GCF_001527695.2 Protobothrops mucrosquamatus | reverse complement strand
CCCTTAGGCCAGTCCCGCTAGCTGGAATAGCCATGTCTTGAGGGCGCGGCGGAAGGAGGGGAGATCCGGAATGACCCGGATCTCTGGGGGTAATTCGTTCCATAGGGAGGGGGCTCCAACAGAGAAGGCCCTCCCCCTGGGGGTCGCCAGCCGGCACTGTCTGACTGACGGCACCCTGAGGAGACCCTCTCTGTGGGAGTGTATCGGCCGATGGGAGGTAATCTGTGGCAGAAGGCGGTCTCGGAGATAACCAGGTCCGATGCCATGGCGCGCTTTAAAGATGAGAATCAACACCTTGAAGCGCACCCAGAAAGCCACCAGTAGCCAGTGCAGTTCGCGCAGCAGCGGCGTTACATGGGAGCGACGAGTCACTCCCATCACCGCTCACGCGGCTGCATTCTGGACTAACTGGAGCCTCCGAGTGCTCCTCAAGGGGAGCCCCATGTAGAGAGCATTGCAGTAGTCCAGTAGTCCAGTAATCCTCCATAAATTGTCCTTTCACAGAAATTAAAACTATATGTATACAGGACATAGCAAACAGTCTCTTGATTGTCAGCAATTTGCATAGTGAGAAAACTCACATGATGTACTAAGTCCTCTTTATTAGTTGCTCTCTCTGGTTTAACTCAGGCCTAAAAACAATGATGTAGCATTTTGGCAAAAATATGCATCCCAGTAATGCAGCGCTGGAGGACAAGATGGAGAAGACCTCCACTGCTACCATGGCCTTGCCTTTTGTGCTCAAATAGGCTGGAAAGAAAGAAACCCATACACTACAAAAGGCCAACATGCTGAAGGTGATGAACTTGGCTTCGTTAAAGCTGTCAGGTAATTTACGGGCAAGAAAAGCCACAACAAAGCTGGCGATGGCCAAGACACCCATGTAGCCCAAGACACAATAGAAGAAGAAAGCTGACCCCTCATTGCACTGTAAAATCATTTCTTGGAGCTCTGAATGCATGTCCAACTCAGAGAATGGTGGATATGTTGACAACCAAAGAATACAAATATACACTTGTAAGAGAGAACAGGAAAGGACAGTACAAAAAGGCAATCTTTTCCCCACCCATTTTCTCATCTGAGATCCTGGTTTAGAGGCCATGAAAGCAACAACTACAGTGATGGTTTTGGCCAGAACACTAGAAATGGCTACTGAGAAGGTGATGCCAAAAGTTGGTTGTCGGAGAAGGCAGGTCACCTTGCTAGGTTGGCTGAGGAAGAACAAAGAGGACAGAAAACAGAGCTGAAGAGAGATAAGGAGGGTGTAGGTGAGGGACCGGTTGTTGGCTTTGACAATGGGAGTATCCCGGTGCTTAATAAAAGTTCCAAGTACCCAAGATGTCAAGAAGAAACAACAAAGAACAGTCAAGGCTAAACAATTTCCTAAGATTTCTTCAAAACTTAGAAAGACCATCATTTTTAGGATACATCCTTTCTTTTCTTTATTTGGATAATGATCTTCTGAACATTCAAAACAGTCATCCATATCTGGAAGAAAAGTCAAGGAATTTGTCATCTATCCATTCCAAATTTTTGAAAATATTCATCTGATGGGTGCCAGCTAACTATGATTACTAGAAGGATCATTTTTCTATGAAATTTTTCCTCTATTGTATCTTTTAGGATTTGTATGAAAAAAGCACAGTGAAAAGCACAATTATTCTCTGATAAAAACTCTGATGATGAATATTAGGAAAGCAGAAATACTGAGTGCAAATCAATATAATCAGTTAAATTTCAATTTGATTCAGTTAAAATGTGAGTAAGCTAAGGAAAAATTAATCTTTGTATTTAAAAAAATAAAAATAAAAAAGAGTTTGGTTCAACAAGCAAAAAGAATTATCTACTTTTACTTTCAAGATAATGAAATCCATGATCTCTATGCTCTATCCTGCCCTTTAGTGATCTCTATGCTCTATCCTGCCCTATGCTCTATCCTGCCCTTTTATGATCTATGTGGAAAACATTGGTTCTACAAACACCCACCCTATGTCCTTTTGAGGTTAATATACCTAATTCATTGACAAATCTTTCTTTGTTTGCTGAAACTTTTTTGCTTTCTCTTACTTGTGGAAAAGAAGGGCCAGAAAATGGTAGATCAAATGGGAAAAAAGTCATTCATTCATTCATTCGCAATGACCTGAGCCAATCAAAAGGTTGTTTTTTAAAGTTTATTTGTAAAAACAGTCATTTTTTTAATTTAAATTTGAACTAAAGGTAGTCTTTGAAAAGTAGAGATTAGGGGTCCTTAAATCATACTTTCATAGGGGCCAAAAAAGAAAAAGATAAAGAAGTTATTGAATTAATTCAATGTCTGTAGACTCAAAGTAGATTTCATGTGCAGATTTCTGGTAAGAACAAACTTTGCTAGTTCCAGTACACTTTTTCTTTAAGTCCCAAGCTAATCTACAAATTCTAATTAGCGGGTGATCTCCCATTTAAATATGCATTAGTCAGATAATGATAAGATGGACTTACAATGATTAAGATCACAAGTTATGAAGATGACATCATATAGGGGAGACCAGAAAACAATTTTCTTTTTTTTAAAAAAATGTTTCATATAGTTGTTTACTGAGTGAACAATCTTATGAGGGGAAAACCCCCACCAAAGATAAATGAAGTTGAAAATTTGAAAAATAAATAAATAGATAATAGATGATATGATGATAGAAGATCAATGACTGAATGGATCCCAATTGGGGGCTTGTATTAGGAAATGCTACCTGCCAGAATCTTAGGGGCAAACTTTAACAGTACAGAAAAGAACATTCACCCTTAAAGTTGCTAATTATATTCATTCTAAAGTAGTTTATTACATTTTGCTAAAATCTATCTCATGAAAACTTGATGGAACCTCTAACCTACCACTTTGATTTGAAATCTTCCCTTCTGGACATGGAACACAGTCGTAGCAACAGAATTCTTTTTCTTCGACCCCTTTCTTCCAGTATCCAGGGGAACAATGATCATTACACAGAGAAATTGGAAGTACCTGGTCATAAACATAAAAAGTTTTGTAAGGGGAGATTTTTAAAACAGTTTCTAATTCTAATTTTGCTTTTTTATGTCAGAAAACAGAGTAACAGAATAACAAGAGTTTGAAGGGACCTTGGAGGTCTTCTAGTCCAATCCCTTGCATAGGCAGGAGACCCTATACCAGGGGTGCAAAACGGCCAGCCCGCAGGACGGATGCATCATACCGAAACCGCGCCCACCCCATTGTTGGCAATGGAAAAAAAGTCATGATATGTTGTAATACATCATTTGAAATTGTGAGTTTGACACCCCTTCCCTATACCATTCCAGACAAGTGAAGCCCAGTCTCTTCTTAAAGCCTCCAGTAATGAAGTACCCACAACTTCTGTAGTCAAGCTGTTGCTCTGCTTAATTGTTCTCAATGTTAGGGAAATTTTTCTTAGTTCTAAGTTGCTTCTCTTCTTGATTAGTTTCCATCCATTGTTTCTTGTCTTTTCTTCTGGTGCTTTGGAAAATAGATTGATGACCCCCCCCCCTTCTTTGTGGAAGCCCCTCAAATTGACTTTTCAAATTTCTACTCAATTTTATCAAAAGGGGTTTTTACTATAAAGATGTTGAAATTACAAGGATGGGTAACAGGACCTGCTTGCAGAAGGGCAGGGTGAATAAATGCTTTTGTTTGATGACAATGTTATATAAACAACATGACTCCCATGATTTCAAATGGAAATGCATCTCAAATATGAAAACCTGGCTTTTAGAGTGTCGTGTCATTTTATCAATTTGCTAAATGCTTGAACACAGTCAGCATTTGCACTGAATACATCTCTTGTTTTTCTTTCAAAAAACCCCTCCCTTATATTCCGAAAGAGACTATGTTCAATATGCCTTTACAGACAAAGACATCTTCATGGTTATCATAATGGATCACAATACAGTCCATTAAATATAAATATACCTGGTTAAAAGCTGGTTGCCAGACAATCATATCTTCATCAATGAATAATTCTTTCCCTTTTGGAGCACTGAGATCCAACTCTCCAACTCTAACTTTCTGGAAAGATCTGTTAGGAAATGTGATCAGGTTGATGATGTCAAATCCACCCGTTGCTTCCCCTTTCTCATTCAGGAACACTCTCTCCCCAGCTGAATTGTTAAAAGAAATGCCTTGAAGAAATGGATGGAGCTACTTCAAAGACAATGAGAGAGGGGATTGGAAGGATAACAATAGAGAGGAGACCAGCATATTCAAATTTAATTCACTCATTTTTCCCATTCCTGTAATAATGCTCAAATAAGTATATTGAGAAAATTGATAATCCATATTGCATGGAAATGTATGTTGTTGTTGTTGTTCATTGTAAAGTTGTGTTCCTCCAGGATATTCCTGTCCTCTACCATCTTCTGGATTCCATTTAAGTTCACACCTACTGTTTCAGTGACTCCATCTAGCCACCTCATTCTCTGTTGTCCCCTTCTTCTATTGCCCTCAATCTTTCCCAGCATTAGGCCCTTCTCCAGTGAGTCCTTCCTTCTCATTAGGTGGCCAAAGTATTTGAGTTTCAACTTCAGGATCTGGCCTTTTAAAGAGCAGTCAGGGTTGATCTTTTCTAGGACTGACCAGATTGAATGCCTTGCAGGCATTCAATTCTTTGTTGCTCAACTTTTCTTATGGTCCAACTTTCACATCTATACATTGCAACTTGGAAAACCATGGCCTTGACTATACGATGTAGATGTATAGGTCTATTCTATTATTAATTTGATCTTATTTTAAGGAAATATAGTAAATAGAACCAATCAATAAGAGCAAAATGAAACAGAATATTTTGAATATGATTTCTATTTACTGTTCAAGTTGGTCACCCCTAGACACCATATATTGTCTTATCCTCCATTTTTCCTCTTCATAATTAGCTTTTGAGAGGCTAGGACCTGACAAATTTCCTTTAGTCAGATTTTAGAGATTCAAGCATTCTTTGCTAGGTAGATTTAAGGGAGGAGGATAACAGGAGCATGAGAAGGAGGAGGAGGAGGAGGAGGAGGAGGAGGAGGAGGAGGAGGAGGAAGAGAGAGAGAGACAGAGAGACAGAGAGAGACAGAGAGAGAGACAGAGACAGAGACAGAGACAGAGACAGACAGACAGACAGACAGACAGACAGACAGACAGACAGACAGACAGACAGACAGACAGACAGACAGACAGACAGACAGACAGACAGACAGACAGACAGAGGAGAAAACAGTACACTCAGGTTCTCAAGTAATTCTTGCAAGTATGAACATGAACATAATGGAAGATTTTTCAGGGAAAATTCAGCAGATTCTCTGTATACCATAACAGAAATTCATTGTTGAACTATATTTCAACAAGATGATAGCAGAGCTAATTTTGTTTCTGAGAGTAGTACAAGTTCATGAGGTAATTTTAGAGAGGAAATTTTATTCTTTGTACAACAGGATGACTTCATACTCCATTAAAACCAGGGTGTCAAAGGATTGTGTTCTCCTCAGGGGTCAGTTCTTTTCCTTTTGGAATGCTAGAGTGTAATTTTCCAACTTTAACTCTTTGATAAAATCCATTTGGAAAAGTGATCAAGGTTTGATGTCAAGGCCACCTGTACTTTCTCTTTTACCCTTAAATAAAGCTGTTTCTTCATCTGAGTTGTTGAAAGAAATGCCTTGAAGAAGTGAGGAAAGGATGATAAGAAAGAGGGCTCAAAAAGAAAAATTGTAGCAGGGATAAAAGCATGAAAAGGATTTCCTTTCTTTTATTCCTAATTTCTGGGATACCAAAGACCTTTTCCAGCTTAAAATATAGAAGAATAGAATAGAATAGAATAGAATAGAATAGAATAGAATAGAATAGAATAGAAAGGGACCTTAGACGTCATCTAGTGATTATAGTCCAACCCCCACTGCTCAAGCAGGAAACACTATACCATTTCAGACAAATGGTTGTCCATTCTCTTCTTAAAAACTTCCAGTGTAGGAACATTTACAACTTCTGGAGGCAACTCTCAAGATTCCTCCTTCCTTTATATATTCAAGTTGGACAGTATTTAATATTTATTTGTTATGTATATGTAGGGGTGTGGGTCTATACATATGTTGTATATCGTATGTTTAGGTCTGTGTCATGTATGTGTTTCACTTTGAAGAGCGGGCAACTAAATTTCATTTTTGATGTGTGCCGTTGTGCCCACAATAAAAAAAAATGACAGTAAAGGTTATCTTATCTATCTGGTTCCATTGATTAATTGTTCTAACTGTCAGGGAATGTCTCCTTAGTTCTAGGTTGCTTCTCTCTTTGATTAGTGTCCATCCATTGCTTCTTGTCCTGCCTTCAGGTGCTTTGGAGAATAGCTTGACTCCCTCTTCTTTGTGGCAACCCCTGAGATATTGGAACATGGCTCGTCCTTCTCTTCATTAAACTGGACAGTTCTGCAACTGTTCCATATATATTTTAGCCTTCAGTTCCCTAATCATCTTTGTACTCTTTCTAGAGTCTCAACATCATTTTTACATTGTGGTGACCAAAACTGGATGCAGTATTTCAAGTGCGGCCTTACCAAAGCATTATAAATCAAGATCACATGATCTTGATTGTATCCCTCTGTTAATGCAGCCTTCCACTGTGTTGATTTTTTTGGCTGCAGCACCCTGCTGACTCATAGTTAGGTGATTGTTCACTAGGACTCCAAGATCCCTCTCACAGTTACTACTATGGTGCGAGGTAGCACCTATATTGTACCTGTGCATTTGATTTTTTTGTTTTTCTTTGTTTCTCTTTATTCCAAGAAAAAGAAAATGTCGGGACTTCCGGTGGCAGGCGATTTCGTCGGTCGCAGCTGTTTGCTGCCTCCCGCCTGTTTTGCGTAAAAGCCGGTTTGACAGCCAGCATCAGCTGTCAAACGGCTTGATACCTTTCCCCTGGGCATAAGGGGATAGGTGAGCTGCCCGGGGTAGGAGTTGAGTTCCCAAGTCGTCCTATATGGACGATGTAGGCGAGAA
>NW_015386320.1:32997-65193 GCF_001527695.2 Protobothrops mucrosquamatus | reverse complement strand
ATAATTTTTATTAATACGGAGGAGATGGATTGTTTAAGTTTAGAGTTTGGAGTTAGAGATATTAATATTTGTTTACTTGTATTTGAATATTAGCCTAGGTTTGGTTTGGGAAGTCCGGGGGGTGGGGGGATGGGATATAACATTGTGTAATATCTGTGATGTATTTTTTTCTTTTTTATGATAAAAACAATAAAAATTTTATATTGAAAAAAAAGAAAATGTCAACTAAAAAAATCAATAATTGAAATATGCAAAGCATATTTATTTTATTAATTAACGATGACACAAACTTTAAAGCATCAAACCCTGCAACTCTCTTGGTGGTTTACCATAAGTCTTAAAATCAACATATCTTCACAAAAATAATTTGGCTATATCAGCAAAGAACGACTGTCATAAAGCTAATTCCCTTGTCTAACAACCAAGTCTTTACTAAATTACATAAATCTAGTGAAGTGAAATTTTTACATTTTAGAACATTATATTGAACAGGAAAAAAAGACTGCCTTCAGATGCATTGTCACTTACGGTAATTCTTTTTAGAACCAGGCTGAATAAATCTACAAGACAGGACAAATCTAGATAGAAGTAAAATGGTTATTTATGGAATCAAAAATAACACAAAAGTCCCATTGAATCGATTTAAATTTGCAAAAAAAATTTTTTTTCATACTCCTTTGTTCTATAACTTATAATCAGCTGTTACATTAATAACTTTGGTTTTCAATAACTGCATTGATCTGTGGGGAAAAAATATATATTAGAGTATGGAGGAGAAGAACTATTCATTGAAACAAAAGATAGGTGTGGCAAGGAGACATTACCTGCCAAGGCCGCAGATTTGAAAATTCAAAGTTTTTAATTCTTCTGTGTTGGGAGTTTGATCTGACCGCCTCATGCAATGAATGTGCCACTGCATAAACAGCATTGTAGATACTGTAGCTTTGGGCAGTCATCTGCAACTCAAACAGAGGAGCAGGCAGAGTCTCCAAATTCTCTTCTCCACTGCAAGTTTCATTGGGCATTGAGGGTAATTCTTCATTTGAAAGTGAACAGTCGAACAATTGCTCCCAAACCGCTTGAAGAAATCCATCTTTGTGGGTTGAAGGTTTAATAACTTGAATAAATTCTTTGAAGCCTTGAACTTCTCTTGAATGCACTGTAAAGGAAAGAGATCCATGGAACAACTGGACATCCCAAGCCCTTTGAAGTCCTGTCAGTATGAAATCAATTGGATACATCAGGATCCAAACCTTTCTAAATGATGCACTCTCTTTTTCATAATCACATACAAACACAATACTTCTGAGCCACAGAATCGTGAATGATTCACCATAGACAAGAAGAACATTGGCCTTCCGATCTATCAGTTGATTAGAAATAGTTGAGATCACATCAACTAATTCTGAAATTTCTTCTAACTGGGCTCGTTGTGGAACTCTTTGTGTGAAAGACAAGCAGATCCCATTTTGAGAAAGCAAAGGATGCAGTTTCTGCATGAAATGTTCTCCCTTATTCTTATCAAAGGTAAAGACTCCAATCCACCTCCATCCAAAATGGAGCAGAAGCTGTATAACACCACTGTATTGATGTTCTTCTTTGGGGACCATGCAGTAAAGTGAAGATAACTTAGTAGCCTGAAACTCTTCTTGAGCAACGGAACCATAGGTCAACTAAAGAAATAAAGGAGAGTCATTATTCATAAGAACGAAGGAAAAATATATGGAAACTGAATGAACTCTAATGGGTTCTAACTCCAAAGGTCTCCTGTTTTAGCACTGGGTTGGACTAGAAGACCCTCTATGTACCCTTCCAACTCTGTTATTCATTCATTCTCTTATTTTCTTATTCTCTTAATGTTCATTACAAAAGAAGAGAAGTTTCTCTCTTACTGCTCTCCCGCAAATTACCTGTGGAATCTTGAAGAGATTTATACTTTCTGCCATATAGGAAGAGGTAGAGGCATCTAACCCTCCAATGATGGCCATGAGATTCTTCTGGTTATCACATTTGTAGTTAGGAAAAAATCCCTTAGATTTGAAAAGCAGGTCCAGAGTGGTGCGATAGGTCATCCTTGGGCTGTAGTAACTCTCATAGATGTGGAACCCAAGAGAGAAATTAGGTAAGATCTGGAAGTCCTCATTGATCTCCTTCATAGCAAAGGCCAAGGCAAGGACGTGCTGGTAGAATTTGGTGACTACACTGCCAATAGGTTAAATATCCCCATTGAAGAAGTAATTTTAAAGCTCTTATAATTTGGCATCATTTCTAAATGAATAATTAACATTTCTGACTCTGATGGAAGTAGGGAGATGAGAATTATGAAATACTAAAATATTGGAATAATTTCTACAGAATGTTTCCATGAATTTCCATGATTTGCAACTAATAGGTATTATGACAAAAATAGTTGCCTTTTCAAGATACATTTTATTAATGAGATTCATTAATAGAAATACAAAATACAATATAAACAGAATAAGCAAATATCATTGATTTCTTGTGTGTAAGTTTTGTATAAAGCGAAATGCAGAGTAATAAATAACCTGACTTAAAAGAAGGCTTACTTCTTTTGAAGAACAGATCTTTTAGGAATGGAAAAAGAAGAATCATATATCTTATGAGAAAGAACTCAACTTAATGAAAAGAAAATGATTTCTTCTCCAACAACCAGATAGGTTCAAAAGACAAAACAAGCTTTGATGACATGCAAAACTGACATTTATGCTCAAACTATTTTTATTCATATAAACAATTACTGGCAATATGGCTAAGAGTAGAAAATGTATGCAAAAAAAATCCTTACAGTGGTAAGTCATAAGATTTTAGAGAAGGATGGTCCTTAAATTCAATTTCATAAGAGTGGTAAAAAATTTGAGACACCATCCCACCAATGACGAGATCCCCAGGCTGGAACCACTCATGTGGAACAGGGAAAGCATCACTTGCAGGGCATCTCAGAGTAACTACTTTGTGCATCAAGAAAGTCAGAAGGAATAGCATCTTTATTCTATTGTTTTGGATGTCTGGGTCTATCGTTCAAAGATAAGTTCTGGCAGATAATACAGGAGGGAAATAACTTGTGGAAATGAATCTCATAAAGTCATCATTACCCTTTGCTACCTCCACGTGGCTCTAGTAATATTTATATGAATTGTTTCTCAATTCCTATTCCCTTCTGCACAGAACGTTTGATATTTTCACCTGCTAAAATAATAGAGTGATTTCAGTAATTCATAAGTGTCATAATTACCTTTGGAATATTGGCAACCTGGCAATTGTTCTTTGTATATCTGATTAACATCTTTCTTTTGGATGTCCTAATAAGCGACTGAAGTTTAACCTGTTTTGAAAATACAGGGAAGATGTTTGGGAAAATGGACTTTGGTGAGAATTTTATTAAGTGGATAATTGATCAATTTAAACAATGCAGAATTAAATGCAAATGAAGGGTAATATATAAAACCCTCGAAAATACAAAAGGATGAGGGTTTGCCTCATTTAAAATTTATTTTGCAGTACCTGAAAATGCCCTTATGGGTCACAGCCCAAGAACCATTTTATAAGTAAGAAATAGCAGATAAAGAAAAATGGTTAACCTATCAAGAGTTGTTAGAACAAGAACATAGAGAATATAGCAATTGCACTACCAATTACACTTAGACTTTTACACTGCTTCATAGTGCTTTACAGCCCTCTCTAAGTAGTTTACAGAGTCAGCATATTGCCCCCTACTATCTAGGTCATCATTTTATTGACCTTAGGCTGAATCAACCTTGAGCAAGTCAGGATCAATCTACTGGCAGTGGCAGATTCAGCCTGCAATATTGCATTCTAACTACTGCACTATCAGGGCTTTTAAATTGAAATTAATAAAACATCTTTGGTTGTCTCAAAGGTGTTTTTTCTTTCAAAAGGATCCTGGACATTATTTTTTTATGAGAAGATGTTTCGCTTCTCATCCAAGAAACTTAATAATAACAGTAACAGTAGTAGTAATAGTAAAAGTAGTAGTAGTAATAACAACAAAACAACAACAACAACAACAACAACAACAACAACAACAACAATAATAATAATAATAATAATAATAATAATAATAATAATAATAATATTAAAAAAGTTGGAAGGGACCTTGGAGATCATTTAGTCCAACCCCCTCCTCAGGCAGGAAACCCTGTATCATTTCAGACAAGTTATTGTCCAGTCTCTTCTTAAAAACTTCCAGTGTTGGAGCATTCATAGCTTCTGGAGGCAGGTTGTGCCACTGGTTAATTGTTCTAACTGTCAGGAAATTTCTCCTTACTTCTAGGTTTCTTCTCTCTTTGCTTAGTTTCCATCTGTTGCTTCTTGTCCTGACTTCAGGTACTTTGGAGAATAGCTTGACTCCCTCTTCTTTGTAGCAACCCCTGAGATATTGGAACACTGCTATCATGTCACCCCTCGTCCTTCTCTTCATTAAACTAGACCTACCCAATTCCAGCAACCGTTCCTTATATATTTTAGCCTCCAGTCCCCTATTCATCTTTGTTGCTCTTCTCTGTACTCTTTCTAGAGTCTCAACATCTTTTTTACATCATAGTGACCAAAATTGGATGAAATATTCCAAGTGTGGCCTTACCAAGACATTGTAAAGTAGTATTAACACTTCACTTGATCTTGATTCTATCCCTCTGTTAATGCAGCCTAGCACTGTGTTGGCTTTTTTGGCAGCTGCAGCACATGACTGGCTCATATTTAAGTGATTGTCCACTAGGACTCCAAGATCCCTCTCACAGTTACTACTATTGAGCAAGGTACCCCCTATATTATACCTGTACATTTGGGTTTTCTTGCCTAAATGTAGAACCTTACTTTTTTCACCACTGAATTTCCTTTTGTTAGATAGGACCCAGTGTTCAAATCTGTCAAGATTCTTCTGTATCTTAAGCCGATCTTGTGGAGTGTTGGCTATTCCTGCCAGCTTTGTATCGTCTGAAAATTTGATGTGTTCCCCATCTATCCCCTCATCCAAATCATTGATGAAGATGTTGAAGAGCACTGGGCCCAGAACAGAGCCCTGGGGCACCCCACTACACACTTCCCTCCATGTAGATGAAGTTCCATTGAAGACCACATGCTGAGTATGGCCGGACCGCCAGCTACGAATCCATATGGTGATAATGCTGTCTAACCCACATTTTTTTTAAATTTTATCAAGTAGTAGGTTGTGATCTACTTTATCAAATGCCTTACTGAAGTCCAAGTTATTCTGTTCTGGGCCCAGTGCTCTTCAACATCTTCATCAACGATTCATCAACATCTTCATCAACGAGGGGATAGATGGGGAAATCTAAGACCACCTCCATCAACATGGACAGGACAAGCCACTAGAATGAGAGCAAACCCCACTCCTTACTAGCACTGATGATATTACCTAGTTTGGGTAATGAAATGTCTGCAAGAAAACAATTAAACTCAGAAAGCACAAGGACTGCTAATTCATCAAATGTATATAATTGTCTATCTTACAAAAGAATGGCTCTTGCCAGTATAAAATAAAACAGTAATACATAAAAAGTATTATGCAGAAAATGTTAAAAATCATTATTAAAGACTAAGAGAGGATGGCAGATAGCAAATACAATGGAACAACCTTAGTACCTCTCTGGTTTCATGTGACTCTGAAGCTATATACCATAATCAGGTTTTGGGGAGAAATACATTCTGTAAGGAGGGCACCATACCAGAAAAGGCCTTCCTCTTATATTAAACCAAGTGTAGCTCTTAAACAGGCAGATACAAGAGGTAAAAGAGTCCCGGCAGATTTTACTCCACTAGTCATTGCTGACTGTGGGGAGCAGTTCTCATCTTTGTTTGAAGGCCATTGAGCAAGAGTTGTCCAAAAACATTTCCATGGTCATGTGGCCAGCATTATATCATGGAGCATTGTTACCTTCTTATTGAAGTGATACCTATTTATATACTTACATCTGCATGCTTTCAAACTGCTGGGTTGGCAGGAGCTGGGGTGAGGACGGGAGGTCACCCAGTCACGTGGAGTTTGGGTCTCGAACTTGGGCTGCAAGCTTTCCAGCTAATAAGCCCAGCATCTTAACCACTCAGCCACTTACCACCACCCCCCAAAACAGTCAAGACACATAGTATAGCTCTTCCAATCTTATCGGATGGGCAGACAAACTCAGGTGGATATGGTTCTATAAATAACCCAGTCTTATGCCATAAAATATTTTAAAGTTCAAAACCAGCACCTTGAATTGGATCCAACAACAATCTGGCAACTCACAGAACAGAGATGTAATATGCACCATTCTAGAAGCACATATAGAAGCACACCACTGTATTGTACATGAGGTGAAGCTTCTGAAGCTTTTGAACACACTTCAAGGACAGACCCCTGTAGTCCACTTGGTCAGCTGACTATGGCATAAGACCCTCCCAATCTAGGAATTGGCTCAATTGGTACATAACACAAAGTATTATTGAAAGGCCCTCTTAGCCATGACTGCCATCTGCTCTTCATGAGGGACTCCAGGTTTTGCACGAAGTCTGTAGAGTCCCATCCAGCCACCAAATATGGAGGAGGAGGAAGAGGAAGAGGAAGAGGAAGAGGAGGAGGAGGAGGAGGAGTTATTTGAATTGAAATATGAGAGATTTCATAAAATGTATAACTCAGAGCATGTACGTGTACATATATGCATGCTTTTACAAACAAAATAAAGCAGTGCTTAAACAAAAGATGATATTGATCATGTTTAGAGATTAAAATTAGATCTTTATCTGTAACATATAAAATCCTTACCAGCAGTAAGAGATTCAGAGAGAAGTAAACCTCCTATGAATTAAACTAAATGCCAAATGTAATTTTAAAACAAATGCACAGAAAAAGATATGGTTCTTGAATTCCCACTCTGAAAGAAGTATGAAAGAAGCCCAACTTCACAGAAATATATTTCTTAGGATGTGAAAAAAGCAGAAAGCAGCTCTCTCCTGTTTGAAGGATAAATAGAAAGACTTAAACTTAAATTTTATATATTCAGAGTAATTCCAGTAAACAGTCTCTGAGCCATTTGGAAACAGTGGGTTATAAATTATTTTATTATTTTCTTTCAGGCACATAATGCATGATGATCACTATTTGTCTTAGACTAAGACCCAAAGTCAACAAATCAGTTTCTATGTCTAAAGGTGGACTTAAACATGGCTTTAAATAGCTTTTTAAAATATGACATATGACTTATTTGGGGAAAGAAGAATGACATATCTGAATATATTAAATATTATTTTAGGTTGAAAAATAATCAGGTAAAGGATATCATTAAAGCACTGGACTTATACAACTCATTATCAGTCATGATGTGGCAGGTTCCAAACTTTTAATTAAATGTTTTAAAAAAAGTTGCAGGAGTTCAAAAATAAAGTCAGGATTTTGACCACCCCCAGAAACATATTTGAGGGAAATTTTAATCTTGATGTTCCTGACAAATGCTTGCACACAACTGTTTACAAGGTAAGAGCTTCACGAGTCCTCTTCGAAAGCATTAGGAGACACTCCAAAAATAGATTGGAGAATAGTAAATAACAAACAATAAAGTATTTTCTTTTATTCATGCTTTTATTAAAATTTGATTTGTTAGAGTGGAAATAGAATAGAATAGCATAAAGGTCTAAGTTTAATGTTGCAGAAATATTATGACATGTACACATTCTTCATTCTATAATGACCTGAACTGAAGGCACAATTACTCTTGGTGGCTAGCATATGGTGTAAGAACTTGACAATACATGCATTATTTAATCATTATTTTTATTAATTGTGCCCTATTTACCTCAGGTCTCAGCACAGTGATGAAGCATTTAAGGGAAAAAGACACACAAATAAATCAGCACTGATGGTCAAGATGAAAAAGTTCTTCACAACCACCATGCTTTGTGGTTGTGCTCACATAGGTTGTGGTTGTGCTCATATAGGTTGGCACAAAGGAGACACATGCTGCAAAAGACCAACATGATAAAGGGATGAACTTGGCTTCATTGAAGCTTCCAGGCATTTTACAGGCAGATAAAGTCATGATGAAGCTTGTGAAGGCCATGAGGCCTATATAGACAGGACAAAGTAAAACTTGAAAACTGGCCTTCATTACATTAACAATAGTTATAATTACATTATAACTGAAAAGCTGAATTGGTCTCTCCATGCGTCATCCTTAGTGAAGTGTGCAAACCAGCATCTGCATTTCCTGCATCGGATGAGGAGAGCAACTATTTCTACTTCTGTCCTGGCCACTTTTTACAGAGGCACGATTAAGAGCATTTTAACAAACTGCATCACTGTTTGACTGAGTGGTAGCAAAGCCTCAGATAGATAGAAGGTCCATACAGAGAGTGGTAAGGACAGCTGAGAAGATTACAGAAAGCTCACTTCCTTTGATTCAGGACACTGGTTATAAGCACTTATGCAGTGCTTTTTCTAAAAAAAAAAAAAAAAAAAAAAAAGGTGCCGGAACTCACACACGTCATACAACCCGCCTTGCCTACCCTACAAGGTTCCACCCAAAAAAGGTGCCTGAACTCCGTTCTGGGCGTTCTATGAGAAAAAATGCTCTGCTTATATGTACTTAGAGCTCGGAACATTGTTAGAGACCCCATACACCCACTTCAGGGTCTGTTTCTGTTGTTCCCCTCTGGGAGGAGATTTCAAAGTATTTATAGCAGGACTACTAGATTCTGTAACAGTTTTGTTCCCTATGCTATCAGTCTTATAAACTCACATGATTCATTTTTCTCACCATGTACAGTACATGTATACAACTGAACTAGACTGTGTTGTTTCTCTGTGTCATAGAATATATGTGGATATGTGGGTAGATACATTTTTTTGTCATAGTTATCTAGTGTATATTGAAGGTGGTGACCCTTTGAGAGCTGTATGCAATGAAATTTTATTTTAATGTATGCCGATTAGTGTACATTTAAAGTGACAATAAAGTTATTCTATTCTGTTCTGTTCTGTTCTGTTCTATTCTATATTGTTAAATCACTTCTTCAGTAACTGAGAACAAATCTAATTGTTGGAAGGAACATTGGAAATGGCAGTCTTTATTTTTTCTGTCTAACATCCTTCCCTTTTTATTCATAAAAATAATGTAAACATAATTTAATTGCTTCGTTTGATTAGTTGGTGCCTGCTATTTAGTTCTGGCCTCAACACAATGATGAAGCATTTTGGGAAAAAGATACATCCCAATAACCCAGCACTGGAGGACAAGATGGAAAAGATCTCCACAGCCACCATGGCTTTTCCTTTGGTGCTCAGATAGGTTGGAACAAAGGAGATCCACACACTGCAGAAGGCCAACATACTAAAGGTTATGAACTTGGCTTCATTAAAACTGTCAGGTAAATTACGGGCAAGGAAAGCCACAATGAAGCTGGCAATAGCCAAGAAGCCCAGGTAGCCAAGGACACAATAAAACATGAAGATAGAACCTTCATTGCATTGCAAAATCATGGTTTCCAAAAGAAAGTGCATGTTTAACTCAGAGTATGGAGGAGTTGTTGCCAGCCACAGAATGCAAAGACCTGCTTGAAGAAAAGAACAAGAAAGGACAATGGAAAGAGCCAATCTTTTTCCCACCCATTTTCTTATTGAAGAACCTGGTTTAGTAGCCATGAAAGCTACAACTACAGTAATAGTTTTAGCTAACACACAAGAAACAGCAAGTGAGAAGATAATGCCAAATGCTGGTTGCCGGAGAAGGCAGGTTACTTTCCCTGGCTCACCAAGGAATAACAAGGAAGAGAGAAAGCAGAGCAGAAGTGCAATCAAGAGTGTGTAAGTGAGATCCCGATTGTTGGCCTTGACAATAGGGGTATCTCTACGCTTAAGGAAAATTCCAAGCACACTGGTTGTCATGAGGGAAAAGAAAACAGCAGCTGAAGCCAGACTCATTCCTAAAGGTTCTTCAAAGGATAGGAAACTTGTTGTTTTGTTAAGGCATTGATCTTGCTTCATGCTTGGATACTGATCTTCAGGACATTTGAAACAATCTTCTGTGTCTGGATTAAAAAAAAAATCAGATGGAAACTTATTGATGTCCTATTTATCACATTTTAATGAATGTTTTATGCTATTGTTTGAAGATTGATACTGAGTCTGTCATTAGTTGTTTGTATACCTATATTAACAAAATAACAGAGTTGGAAGGGAACTTGGAGGTCTTCTAGTCCAACACACTGCTCAAGCAGGAGAACCTATGCCATTTCAGATAAATGGCTGTCTAATCTCTTCTTACCTCTTCTGGAGGTAAGTTGTTCCACTAGTTAATTGTTCTCACTGTTAGAAAAATTCTCCTTAGTTCTTGGTTGCTTCTCTGCTTGACTAGTTTCCATCTATTGCTTCTTGTCCCTTAATCGATACTTGGTCAGATTCTTGTAGAGAACTTAAACTTGCAATAAATCTTTATACTCATTTGAACTGCCTGAATCCCCTGATTTCCCCAGCACTTGACATCAATAATCATTAGAAATTATAACTTTTAAGGAAACAATTTATTTGCAGTCCAATGTTCTCATAATTTGTAAGACTTCAAAACTGACCTATCTTGGTTGAAATCTTCCCCTGAGGACATAAAACACAATCATAGCAGCAGAAGGTTTTCTCTTCAGATTTTCTCTTCCAATATCCAGGCTGACAGTATTCATTACATAGAGAAACTGGAAGAACCTGATCATAAAATTTTTAAAAAATGGAGAAATAGTTGCCAGGTTGTTAAGCTTTTTCACCAGCTGAAAACAGAGTTAGTTAGTTAGTTAGTTAGTTAGTTAGTTAGTTAGTTAGTTAGTTAGTTAGTTAGTTAGTTAGTTAGTTAGTTAGTTAGTTAGTTAGTTAGTTAGTTAGTTAGTTAGTTAGTTATAAAGAAAATCATGACCAGCATGGAACAGTTGGAAGCATTTTAACATTTTCATTTAAGGAATCTGTAAAACTATAAGCATACAACATATATGTAGGTCCCTACCTGATTGAAACCTCTGTGCCATTCAATCTGATGTTCATTAATGATCAATTCATTTCCATAAGATGCATCGCAATCTAGCTTTCCCACTTTCACACTCCGGATGGACTTGTTTGGAAAAACGATCATGTTGTTTATGTCAAATCCTCCTGCAACTTCTCTTTTCTCATTAAAGGACACCTTCTCTCCTGCTGAGTTGTTAAAAGAAATGCCTTGAAGAAATGGGTGGAGCTACTTGAAAAGAAGAAAGCAATGAAGTTGAAAGAACAATAATGAAATAAATCAACTTTAGACATTCCCTGTTTTAACATTAGACATTCCACTTGGAATACTGCATCCAATTTTGCTTACCATGATATTAAAAAGAATAAGGGGGAAAATGTAAATAATAGAAGATTACCGTTATGAAATTGCTGTTAAAAAAGGGAGGAGTATACACTGTGTGTGTGTATGTGTGTTATGTTTTGTTTTGTTAGTTTAAAAAATAAAAAACTGGAAAAAAAAGACGTTGAGACACTGCAAAGAGTGCAGAGAAAAGCAACAAGGATGATTACGAGGCTAGAGGTAAAACCTATGAAGAACGATTTCAGAAAAAGGGTATGTCTACTCTAGTAAAAAGAAGGACTAGAGGAGAGATGATAGCAATGTTCCAATATTTAAGGGACTACCACAAGGATGAGGGAGTCAACCTATTTTCCAAAGCACCAGAAAGCAAGACAAGAAATAATGGATGGAAACTGATCAAGGAGAAAAGCAACCTGGAATTAAGGAGAAACTTCCTAACAGTGAGGACAATTAACCATTGAAACAGCTTGCCTTCCGAAATTGTAGGTGCTTCATCACTGAAAGTTTTTAAGAAAAAACTGGACAGCCATCTGTCTGGAATTGTATAGGGTCTCCTGCCTGAGCAGGGAGTTGGACTAGAAGACCTCTAAGGTTCCTTCCCACTGTATTCTGATTCATTGAAGTTTAATTATTCATTATTCTTTTCTAGCTAATTTTCATGGACCTACAGAAGAGATTAGACAGCTATTTGTCTGAAATGGTATAGGGTCTCTTGGTCAAGCAGGGGTTCATCTAGAGAACCTCCAAGGTCCCCTCAAACTCTGTTATTCTATGTTTCTGTGTTTTATTTCCAAAATTCTTTATGCAGTTTCACAGGATAAAGTGTGAATACAAAACAAAGAGTACATGTTGTAAAGAATTTTGACTTTGCTCAATAGAATTAGATGTCAACCCACAAAATATTGTCAGTGAATAACATACACAGAATTGTGTGATGCAATCTGCCTTGTGAAGAAAACTAAATGCAATCTAATTGGGGCAGAAAAGGTCATTTTAACTATAGTTATTTGAACAATAGATTGTGCCTGGAATCAAGGTTTAGCTCATTTTGTGAGCTTACTTATTTTGTACTAAATTCTTCATTGAAAGGAAAATATGTTTGTTGGAGAAACCTTACCTTAAAAGGCTGTAATTCTGGAGATTCAGCCACTTTATCTGCCAAGATTTTTCTGAGAATAGATCTCTTTGATAGCATGCTATGCAAAGAATGAGCCACAGCATAAACCCCATTATAGATACTGTAGCTGTGGCCAGACATCTGTAATTGAAACAGAGATTCAGGAAGGTTTCCCAGTCTTTCTTCACCAGTGCATTCTTGACTGCCCAAGGATGACAATCTTGAATTAGGAAAGAAACAGTCAAATGCTTGCTCCCAAAAATGGTTTCGAAATCCATCTCTTTGCCTTGAATAGGGTTTTATGGACCGAAGAAATTCCTCAAATTCCAGATTTTCAATTGAATGGATTTGGAAGGCAATGGCCCCATCATAAAACTGGAGATTCCATTCCCTTTGGGTTCCTGTTAGTGTGAAATCAATTTGGCTGGTGGTGACCCACACCTTGCTTAAAGATACATTTCCCCGATTTGCAGCATCCCATACAGATTTGAGAGCTGTCAGCCAGGCTAATGTCAAAGTTTCTCCATAGATGATGTATGTATTTGTTTTAACATCTGTGAAATGTGTATAAAAATGAAACATTATATCACTGAATTTACCTAAGTCATCCAAACGCAATAGTTTTGGAAATCTTTGTATGAAAGCTAAGCAAATTCCCTGCTGGAAAAACAAGGGCTCCAATTTCTGCAAAAAATGTTCTCCACTCTCAGTGTCTGAAGCAAAAAGCCCAATCCATTTCCATCCAAAACGTTGAAGCAATTGGACAATCCCGAAATATTGAGGAACTTCATTTGGAGCCATAAAGTAAAGTGAAGATGATTTATCAATTTTTCCCATAGGAAATGATCCATATGTGAGCTAAAAGAAAACACCAAGCCATGGAGTTAAGGAAAGGTTTTCATTTTGCTTATGCATGTTTATGGATCACTTCAAAAATTGAATGGACATATTATAATTTACTCTTTATCCAAATTTTTTTGATTTTTTTCCTGAAAATATAGAAACATTTTTGGAAAAAACAGTATTTCATCCAAACTAGCAGGAAACACAACAAAGGGTCAACCTGTTCTCCAAAGCACCAGAAGGCAGGACAAGAAGCAATGGATAGAAACTCATAAAGGAGAGAAGCAATCTAAAACTAAGGAGAAATTTTCTGACAGAACAATCAACCATTGGAATGGCTTGTGAACTTCCAGAAGTTTTGGTGTTCCATCTCTGGAGGCTTTTCAGAAGAAACTGGACAACCAATTGTCAGAAATGGTATAGGGACTCCTGTTTGAGCAGGGGTCCAAGGTCCCTTCTAACTCTATTATTCTGTTATTCATAAACCATGGACTCTAATTTTGATTTTGCATCACTTAAATCTTAGGTGAGATTTATGAGAATTAACAACAAAGGATGCTCTTGGGTATCCTTAATCAACTGATTAATCTTTTAATCAATTAAGAAGAACAGGGTAAATCCCCTCAACTGTGAACCCACCTGTGGAATTTTGTAAAAATCTATCATTTCTACTATATGGGATGAAGTATCTGACCCAAGTCCTCCAATGATGGCCATGAGTTTTTTCCTGGTGCCACATTCATAGTTGGGGACAAATGTATGTGATTTGAAGACCACGTCCAGGGTTGTCCGATAAGTCAGCTTTGGATTATTGTAGCTGTCATACATGTGGAACCCAAAAGTAACATTAGGTAGGATATGTGGATTCTCATTGATCTCCTTCACAGCAAAGGCCAAGGAAAGGACATGCTGGTAGAATTTTGTAATGAGACTGCAAACAGAGAGGAAAAAAACCAGAAAACAATTATACAAAGCATAGAATAGTATTGAAAAAAATAGTTGTTTCTGTCTGAGATTGGAATTAGATTTTTAAAATATAGTGCTGATGTTTCTAATCTATTAAACACTTTTGGCTACAGTCAATATAGTATTTAGAAAGGATCATTTTATTACCCATTTCATTCACAGAATGTTGCTCCTTTCAATGGCAAGAACTGAACTGTTTGTCTGTAGATATATTCTAAATGTATTCCACTTTTTTCCTTACTACTCCTTTATGAAGAACGGTCAAAGGAATTGGGAATGGCCAGTATAGAGAAAAAAACTAGGGGAGACATAATAGCAGTAATATAATATTTGAGGGGCTGCCACAAAGAGGGGGTCAACTTATTTTCCAAAGCACCAGAAAGTGAGAAAAGAAACAATGGATGGAAACTAATCACGGACAGAAGCAACCTGGAATTAAAGAGAAACTTCGTAACAGTGAGAACAATTAACCATTGGAACAGCTTGCCTTCAGAAATTGTAGGTGCTTCATCACTGGAGGTTTTTAAGAAAAAACTGGGCAGCCACCTGTCTGAAATGGTATAGAGTTTCTTGCTTGAGCAGGGAGTTGGACTAGAGAACCTCCAAGGTCCCTTCCAGCTCTATTCTGATTCATTGAAGGTTAACTATTCATTTTTCTTTTCTAGCTAATTTCCATGGACCTACAGAAGAATATAGGAAAAATGGAACAAACTGTTCCCTATTGCTTTGATTACTATAGGATAGTGCCATAAGGGGTAGGGGTGGTGGTGATGATACTGTGGGGAAAAAAGCTAGTACATCAGCTAATACCAAAAAAAGCTAATACATTGCAGACGACACTAAGCTGGCAGGAATAGCCAACACTCCAGAAGACAGGCTTAAGATACAGGAGGATCTGGACAGACTTGAACACTGGGCGCTATCTAACAAAATGAAATTCAATGGTGAAAAAAGCAAGGTTCTACATTTAGGCAAGAAAAACCAAATGCACAGATATAGTATAGGGGGTACCTTGCTCAATAGCAGTAACTGTGAGAGGGACCTCGGAGTCCTAGTGGACAATCACCTAAATATGAGCCAGCAGTGTGCTGCAGCTGCCAAAAAGGCCAACACAGTGTTAGGCTGCATTAACCGAGGGATAGAATCAAGATCACGTGAAGTGTTAATACCAATTTACAATGCCTTGGTAAGGCCACACTTGGAATACTGCATCCAGTTTTGGTCACCGCGATGTAAAAAAGATGTTGAGACTCTAGAAAGAGTACAGAGAAGAGCAACAAAGATGATTAGGGGACTGGAGGCTAAAGCATATAAGGAAAGGCTGCTGGAATTGGGTATGTCTAGTTTATTGAAGAGAAGGACGAGGGGGGACATGATAGCAGTGTTCCAATATCTCAGGGGCTGCCCCAAAGAAGAGGGAGTCAGGCTATTCTCCAAAGCGCCTGAAGGCAGGACAAGGAGCAACGGGTGGAAGCTAACCAAAGAGAGAAGCAACCTAGAACTAAGGAGAAACTTCCTGACAGTTAGAACAATTAACCAATGGAACAATCTGCCTCCAGAAGCGGTGAATGCTCCAACACTGGAAGTTTTTAAGAAGAGACTGGACAGCCATTTGTCCAAAATGGTATAGGGTTTCCTGCCTGAGCAGGGGGTTGCACTAGATGACCTCCAAGGTCCCTTCCAACTTTACTACTACTACTACTACTACTACTACTACTACTATTATTATTATTATTATTATTATTATTATTATTATTATTATTACTATTACTATTACTATTATTATTACTACTATTATCTGTTAATTAAGACACCTGGCAGCAAAGCAAAGACTAGGAGGAAGGAGCAAATCTGAAAAGGAAAAGGCAGAGGCTGATGCCGGTAGACAAGTCCATTCAGAAGCACTCAACAGATTGACCTTCCCTGCACAGATAAAAAAAGGCAAGACCCTGGAGAATAATCAGGTCCTACAGTAACAATAGTCTAGACTCAAATCATCCTGGCCTCAATGCCCACCCACTGCAGTCCAGACTGGAATTTCAGAAATTGACTTAAGAAAGAACTAGAAACTGCAAAAGAGACCAACAGCTTAGGACATAGTGCGGAATTCCTCAGAATCTTTGAGAAACTAATTCTGCAGTGAGTGACTTAGTTGAGAAGGAAGAATCCTCATTTTTGCCAGTGTCTTTTTTTTTCATTACTTCAAACACTGTCTTATAATTTGAGATAAACATTTCCAATTTCAGATAGGTATTTCTAAATTTCTTCAGCTACAATATTTTCAGTTATATAGACTAGAGCACTATAGATAATTTTTTTAATTCTGTCTTTCAAATAAACTTTGTTTAAAGTTGGATGTTGGTATGCTCTTCTTTCCCCCAAAATAACAAATCAATAAATTCTATTCTTGCTTTACTTAATAGACTAACAATATCTTTTTAAATATTTTTTTTTCCATTTTATTAAATCCCTGTGTCTTAGAGATTTCTAATCTAACAATTCATGTTCAGCCTCTCATGTCATCTTCCTAAAAACAAAATGAAGTATTTTATTGAGAGCACAAAGTCTTATTTAGCTTACAGCTAAATAAGTTTTCAGATTCTCTGAAAACTCAACAGGTTACATGACAGATCAAGTTTTCATCTGCTTTCTTTGAGCAACGTTTAACTCAAAAGAATAGGTGTCAACATATAGAAAATCTGTAAAGAAACAAGGGATCATTAGGTGAAGAAGAGTGTAGTATTTGCTTACTCTGAAAGTCCGTATAGATTCTGAGATGGATGTTCATAAAAGGTATGTTCACTGGAGGCATAGAGATGCTGTGAAGCCATCCCTCCAATGAGGAGATCACCTGGTTGGTACCATTCATGTAGAATAGGAATAGGATCAACCTCCAGGCACTTGAATGCATTCGCTTTGATCACTGGGAGCATCAGAATGAATAACACATCAGCAGCCAAAAAATCTTCTAAAATAGGTCTCCAACATATCAACCCACACCAATGGATCTGACTTAGCATACCAGATTTCTCAACACACCTCCTAAGAAAAAAACATCAATCTAAACCTGTAACTTTAATGGAGATACAGACATGTGCTTGAGTAATGACTGAGATTTCTACAACTCAGATCTAAAATTGGTCTGATCAAAGAAAGATCAGATGCTGGAAGAAATGAACCCAATAGCCCTGTTTGACACTTCCCACCACCCCAAGTTCTCCATGGAACTGGGATTAGTTTATAACCTCTTTCAACCTTGCTTTGTATTTTTCACCGCTTTCTGGAAAATCTCTGGAGCTTTGAACAAATAAACACATTATAGTAATTTGAACCAATTCCAGGAAGAGTTATCTATTAAATGTTTTTTCCATAACTGGCCGTAACAAATGAAAAACAAAAAGAACTTATAATTCTTAATTGTCAATTTGAGACATGTCAAACACAAGGCCCGGGGGCCGGATGCGGGCTGCAAAGTGGTTTCATGTGGCCTGCGAAGCCATTGTGGAAACAGTGAAGGAATGGCCCCCACTGCCTTGGCCCTGGCCCAGGCCGGCCAGGAGCCAATGTACAATTTTGTGGTGGCCATCTATGCTGAAACACATTCAGTCTTAGCTCCACAAGGCCGTCTGGAAACAGCGAGGAACCAGCCCCTGCCGCATCGGCCCCACCCCCTGGGTGCATACTGTGGAGGTGTCACCCTTTGTGAGGAATGAGAAAATGCAACATCGCCTAGAAATGGCCAGCAAATGGCCCTCGCCTTTTTTGATGAACTGAATACAACAATACTGAAATTTATCTGGCAAGGAAAAAAAGCTAGAATTAGACTGAAAATACTACAAGAACCAAAAGAAAGTGGAGGATTTGGACTGCCGGACTAGATGTTATACTACCAAGCAACTATTTTAACATGGCTTAAAGAATGGATAATGCTTAGAGACAGAAGACAATTATACCTAGAGGGGCATGACCTACAAATTGGTTGGCATGCCTTTATGTGGTATGGGAAGAATAAAACACATAGATACTTTCTAAACCACTTTATAAGAAATCCACTTCTTTCAGAATGGGAAAAAATAAAAGCAAATTTTTTTATTAAGATACCTGGACGGCTTTCAACAATGGAAGCCTTTGCTTACCCAAATTTAATTAATTACGATAAAGTTGTGACTTATAAAGATATTTTGGACAATGAAGGAAAATTGAAAGACAGACAAGATTTACAAGAACAACGTATTGATCTATCATGGTGGCCATATTGGCAAATTCAAACGAGATATGAAAAAGATGTTAAAACAATGGGATTCTATAAGGAACAGACAAAATTTGATCAGATACTGTTAAAAACAGATGAAAAGTTGATTAAGAAATTCTATAAATTTCTGTTAACCTTAAAGATGGAGGAAGAACAAGTTAAAGAAAAGATGATAACATGGGCAAAGAACTTTGGATATAATATAGAATTAGAAGACTGGCAAAAGTTATGGGAAAGAAATGTTAAATTAACTAAAGCAGTGGCATATAAAGAAAACTTATATAAAATGTTTTACAGATGGCATATGACACCAGTGAGATTAGCAAAAATGTTTAAAAATACTTCAGACAAGTGTTGGAAATGCAAACAAAGACCAGGCACTTACTATCATATCTGGTGGACATGCCCAAAAGCAAAAAGATTTTGGATAAAAGTACATTTATGGTTGGAGAAAATGACTAAAAACAAATAGACTTTAAGCCAGAATTATTTTTGTTAGGAATAATAGGAGCAAATTATGAGAAAGATTGTATATATTTAATTCTACACATACTAACTGCAGCAAGAATTGTATTTGCCCAAGATTGGAAAAATGAAAATTTACCAACGGAAGAAGTATTAATTAAGAAAATTTTAGAGTGTGCAGAAATGGACAGATTGACTTTAAAGATAAAAGAGAAAGAAGACTCAGTGTATTTTAGAACATGGGATAATTTCTATCAATGGCTAGAAACATGAGTTAGAGATAAAGGAATGTGATATGTAATTTTGAATATATATTAGTAAGAAGAAGACTATTGAGCGATTAATTAACATATTGTTTACGATAATTAACTGTTATCTTTATGTCTTGTTAAATACATGAGCCCAGACATTATGCTATTTGCTAAATATTGAGAATGTTATTTGGAAAAACCCTAACCCCAACCCTAATCCTAACCCTAACCCAAATACCAATACCAATACCAATCCTACCTCATTCCTAACCCTATAAAAACTAATAAAATTTATACAAAAAAAAACCTTTTCTCATAGGAAAATGCATGTAAAAATGGATTCTGAATGGAAGTTAGTAATGTAAATACTGTCATAGGCTGTCTTTCTTCTTTGAAAGAGAAAGACCTTTAAGGTTTGGTTGCACAACTGGTTCAGAAGGCCTTGGTTGAAGGAGATTATCTGGATTCTTTTCACTCAGAATTCAGGCCCAAGTATGGGACAGAAATGGTATTGGCTGTACTATCTCTGACCTGTGTCAAATGTGGGTTGTATATCCATATTGCCCTATTTGACCTCTTAGTGTCTGGATACCATTGATCATGGTGTAATTCATCTCAGAGGATTGAGGGTGAGTAGCATGGTATTGTGCTGTTTTTCCTCCTTTCTTCAGGGCCGAGTTATAGTTGGTGGTGACAGGGGAGAAGAGATCCTGCAGTTGGTCCTTACTACACAGAGTGTCTTATGTTTTGATGCTCTCCCTTTTCTTATTCAGCCTCTACATGAGGCCCATGGATGAGCTCAACTTTTACCATGGAGTGGAGGTAACATCATTGCCACTGGCAAATTAAGTGATCCCATGTACATCTTAGCCCAGTGCCTAGAGACTGTGGGGGTCTGGTTGGGGGACAACTGGATTCGGCTCAACTGTGGCAAGACTGAGTGGTGTTGCATTTTAAGAACTATTGGTTCAAGGACTATAAAATTGTGGTGTTAGACTGGTGGCACTGCCTCTGACAGACCTGGTGTGCAATCTGGGGGTCCTGCTCAGAGAACAGATGGTAACCATGGCTAGGAGAGTCTTTGCACAGTTTTGTGTGGTATGCCAGTTGCATCCTTTCCTAAAGCAGCAGGCTGTGCTCATAGACACTCAGGCCCTAATTAATTCCAGATGGACTGTTGTAATGCACTGTACCTGGGTTTGCCCTTGAAAAATATACATGTTATATCTGTGCCCCACAAGCTGTGTTGGCTATTAGTTTGCTTTCCAAGTCCAATTCAATTCCAGGTCCAAGTCCAGGTCCAAGTGTTTTTGACCTTTGAATCCCTATATGACACAGAGTCCCATTATCTAAAGGATCAACTCTCCCCAATGATTTCAACAAGTCCATTAGTTCTAGCAAAGAAGGCATGTTATGAATACCATCTGCCAAGGACCTGCATTTTGTGGGCCCAAGAAGGCAGGTCTTCTCTGATATGGTACCTGCCCTATGGAACATTCTCCTCCCTGAAGACAGGTTGACTCCATCCCTCAAAACCTGGCTATGTCATGAACACTGAGGAGTCCCAAGGAACCAGATATGTTTTTAGAAGTCTCCACTATAGTTAATATTTTACCCTCCCCATGTGTCTTATATATTTAAATGCATTAGTGGGTTTTTTAATTTTTAATGATGACTTTATATTTTCGGAATGATTATTTTTATATAGTTATTGTTTTTTTGTTGTTTGCTGAATGCCATTCAGAATCTCTTTTTGTTTCATGGCCAGCCATATCATTGTGAAAAAGCAATCAATCAAACAAACAACATTTTCATTTATTAATTAATGCAAAGTTTAAATCCTGGCTTTTACCCAACTTTTCTATTAATTGGTTAGTTTTTCCTCCCTTCTTTCTTACTTTCCCAAGGTAGAAAATCATCCAAGTTTTAATAGTCAAAGGGTGGCTTTGAGATGAATTGAAGCACACCTCTGAACTTTTCCACTTGTTATGCCACATGCAGAGAAAATAAATTAGGACATATTAAATTCAGTATCCTTAAAAAAGCATATGTCCAAAAGTGGAAGAGAAAATTCTGAAGTCATAATTATCTCCCCACTAGAATTATTCCAAAGATAATAATTTGTTCTGTTCATAAAATCTGTAAACACTTGAATAAGACTTTAGAGAAATGAAAAAAAAAATGTGTAAAGAAAGATCTGTCCCATGGAGACTGGGGAGTACAAGAAAATGATACACAAGTCCTGTGATGACAACTGCCCCAAATTAAGTTGCATTGATAGAGTTCCTCAATGCCATTCAGATCTTACAGTATATGCAATAAGAATTAGGGCTAAAAGTTAGGCTTCAGCCTTGCTCTTAACAGGAATTTTGAGGCTGGTGAATGCAGACTAATATTGGAAGCTGCTGGTAGTGGAACTTCTATATTTGAAGAGCATTTGCTGTCCAAATGTTATTTCTTCTCCTATTTCCACTCTTCAGAGTGAAGTCACTGCCGTGTCATCCAGGTGAACCCATACCTGTTCCAAATGAATGGTACCAGAAAGGGGATCTTGTCATTGGTGGGATGGTATCTATGGCTAACTACCATTTTAATGAACTTTCATTTCAGCAGCATCCCTCTCAGGAATATTTTGGCAATCCAGAGTAAGCAATTCTTATCTTTCACATTTGTGGCATCTCTAGGTAGAGTAATTATAATAAATGAGGGGGGGGAGAGTACATTTTCTTCCCTAATGTGAACCCTTTCTGGTGAAAGATACTGCTTTATAGAATATGGAATGCCATAAAGCTATTTTTGTTTATGATGCAGCAAAATTCTATATTTTGAAATTCTAAAATTTGAAAATGTGAAACACTAGATCAGGAAGCCTTCTCTATGTCAAAAGGAGAACACTTAGGCAAAAATGCATATTTAAGTGTGTATACACCTACAAGAAATGTGGAAGTTTCTACCTTGTAATATCTATGAATACTTTCAGTCATCCAGGTCATGGTTGTCTGAAAGGTGATTTTTCAAGAGGCAACTGGACTTTCTTTCTTTTTTCTTTAACAACATTTTGCTTCTCATCCAAGAAGCTTCTGTAGCTCTGACTGGATAGTGGGGAATGGAAGGATTTATACTCCTTGCAGACATATGGTCATTTACATTCTTTTAGAGAGTCGTTAAGGCCACTTGGACGTTTATTTGTGTCCTCAGGGTCACCTGAGTGCTGCAAATGGATGTGGAGCCTTCTTGGAACTGCTGAAAGGGCTGTGTTGTAGACTGGAGATAGATGATGTCATATCCCTCCCCCTCTGTTGAGAGAAGGTTATTCAATATTGACATAAATGGCTTCTTTAACCCCTCTTTCAAACTTTGACCCCTCTTTGATCATATAAATTATCCTATTTTCAGAGTGCTAACAAAATTCTACCAGCATGTCCTTTCCTTGGCTTTTGCTGTGAAGGAGATCAATGAGAATCCAAAAATCTTGTACAATATAACTCTTGGCTTCCATATCCATGATAGCTACTACAATGCAATGATGACATATCGGACCACCATGGACCTGCTCTTCAGATCAGAGAGATTTGTCCCCAACTATAAATGTGACATCAGGAAAAATCTAATTTCGATCATTGGAGGCCTCAGTTTTGAAACTTCTTCCTATATTGCCGACTTTTTACAGTTTTACAAGATTCCACAGGTAGGATCTTTGGGAAGAGAGATCTCCTTTCTTTCTCCTTCTTTCTTTTTCTCAACCAAGACTATCAAAAATTGATTGTCTCTGAATGATGCCCACATAGCTCAACAATCTGACCAAAACTGTTGACCAATATTAGTTTCACAAATAGCAAAAGAGAAATAGATGCTGATACTGATACTATAATATGTGTTTATTTTCTTTTAGCTTACATATGGGTCATTTACCCCCCAGGATATTTATAGTGCTGAGATTCCCTTCTATTACTCCATGGTCCCAAATGAGTCCACACAATATATTGGGATTATCCTACTGCTTCAACATTTTGGGTGGATATGGGTTGGGCTTCTTGCTATTGATAATAGGCATGGAGATTATTTTCTGCAGACCATGGAGTCCCTCTTTTCCCAGCATGGAATCTGCTCTGCTTGTACACAAAGAATTCCTTTTTTAACTTACTGGGATAAATTATTTGAGATGCTTGAGAAAGGGAAAACTATTTATGACCAAATAACTACTAAAAAGATCAGTACCTTTATCATCTGTGGAGAATCTTTGTCAATTATATGGGTGACAAGTATCATTTTTTGGATTGATCCTGGACTTGGGCAGAGTTCTTTGGGAAAAGTGTGGATCATGACTGCCCAGATGGATTACATATTAACAGGAATGCAAAGAAAATGGGATCGGCAGTTCTTTGATGGTGCCATCTTTTTTACCATTCACTCCAAAGAAATTCCTGGTTTCAAGGAATTCCTGAAGTTTATAAAACCTCCTTGGATTCAACAAGATGGCTTTTTCCCACTTTTCTGGGAACAAGTATTTGATTGTTCATTGCCATCTCCTCCTGTGACTCTTCTGGATGATGACACTTGTACTGGAGAGGAAAAGCTGGAGGACATTCCTGGGGCTCTTTTTGAGGCACAGTTGACTGGGCACAGCTATAGTATCTATAATGCTATCTATGTATTGGCTCAAGGTTTACATGCGCTCTTCTTACTTCAATATAACCGTAGGCATTTGGTGAAGCATAAATTATCAGAATATGAAGGTGTGCAACAATGGCAGGTGATTTTTGTGCTACAAGTACTTTCTACTAGATAAAGGTAAAGTACAAAGTTAGACTAAGTGATTCCAACAAGGAAGAAGCAGTTATTAAAATGGACATCTGTCGTTCAGTAATATTTAGGTGTATGTTTTTATTTCCATCACTTTGATATAACTTCCATTTCATTCCTGAACATCTTCAGGATGCAAAGATGGTTTAAATGAATTAATATTCATGGCTTGGTTTTTGAACCCCTGTAGCATTTTAGGCATATCACCTATTATTGAGGATAATAGAGGAATCCTATTTAACAAGCCAGCTATTCATCAGTTTTAGCAAATCTTATTATGTCCATAGCAGCCTTATATCTCTAAGAATAACTTGAATAAAAGATGGGAGCAACTTATTTTTCCAGTTTTTCATACACTTCTTCCTATGCAATATGAAGAATTGGGATCAGGAAGATGTGGGAGGTTAGAATCCATTTTATCTCTCATTTAACAATTGTTCAAAATATCTGATCTTTCTTATTACTTGCATATGTAGAGGGTAGTAAACAGGTTCTCAATGGGCTTTCCATGTTTTCAGAGTGTCTCCCTGAAGGACACTCTGAAACTAGGACTAAATTACTCATACCTTTCTATTCTTTATTTTTCTATTTTTTTTAAAAAAAAAAATCCCAATATAGCTCCACCAATTTCTTAAAGGCATCAAATTCAATAATTCACTTGGAGAGGCCGTGGTTTTTTATGATCAAAAGAAGATGGAAGGTATATTTGATATCATCAACATAGTCACCTTTCCCAATTCCACTTTCCAGAGACGAAAGGTTGGAAAAGTGGATCCAGATGCTCTGAGTGGAAAAGAATTAGTCATTAATGAAGATATGATTGTTTGGCATAGATCATTTAACCAGGTATTTTTTCATGGAAAGTTTGTATGACCATTCTCAGATGAGTACATTAGGTTGGGATATTTACTTTTATCCTTCTGGGCAACTTATGAAGATTAACAGGGTTAAGAAACGACATAACAATATAACAGAGTTGGAAGGGACCTTGGAAGTCTTCTAGTCCAATCCACTGCTCTAGCAGAGACTTTATACCATTTCAAAAAAATGGTTCTCCAATCTCTTCTTAAAAATCTCCAGTGATGGAGCACCCATAACTTCTGAAAATAAGCTTTTACACTGATTCATTGCTCAAACTGTCCGTAACTTTTTCCTTATTTGTAGGTTGGTTCTCTCCTTTTCTATTTTTTTTTTAATTTTAATCACGAAATTAAAATACAGACTTCAAAAAATAAATTGTACAAAACCAGAAAAATTGGATAAAACATTAAAAATGTGCTTTGAAAAAAATAAAACATATATGTGTTTAAGGTTCTCTCCTTGATTAGTTTCCATCCAGTGCTTCTTGTTCTGCCTTCAGATGCTTTGGACTTTACTTGTTAAAAGCTAACAATACTTTACTTATTAAAAGCTAACAATAACTGATATTATGCACTATATTTATTAGACTTCCATCATATGTTGAAACTAGCTGTACCTGGCCACGCGTTGCTGTGGCTCAGACAGGTTAAATGTTTTTACCTGTCACAGGTGTGACATCTATATAATAGTAGGTATATAAAAACACGTGCGTATTCGAATGCAATGTTGTGTCAAAATTTCAAAGCAATCGGTGAAGAACATTCGGAGATTTAAGATTTTGAACAAATGAACATTTACATTTTTATTTATATATACTGTATATAAGATATAAGATAAGATGAACATGAAGATGAACAAATAAAACATTCATTTAAGTGACTAGATTCCATTAGTTGGAGTGAAGCTTCATCAAATGTGTGATTTCAAGTAAATTTAATTGACTCAATCCTTCTGATCAAATGGATGATTTGAATTAATAATATATCACATGTTGAAGCATATTGAAAAAACAAAACTGGACATCCAGATAATCTGTGCTCACAAATTCAAATTGGTGGGCAATTTGTGTTGGAAATACATTCTCAAATTCAATTTATTTCTTGAGCCTTTTGTACAATTAGTCCTTGACTTATAACCACAACAGAGCCCAAAATTTATGTTGCTAAGCGAGACATTTGCCCCATTTTACAACCTTTCTTGCCACAGTAATTGTTAAGTGAATCTTGCTTCCCCTTTGACTTTGCTTGTCAGAACGTCGAAAAATGGGATCACATGGCCCCAGGACACTGTAACCATCAATAATAATAATAATAATAATAATAATAATAATAATAATAATAATAATAATAATAATAATAATAATAATAATAATAATAATAATAATAATAAAGTTGGAAGGGACCTTGCAGGTCATCGAGTCCAACCCCCTGCTCAGGCAGGAACCCTACACCATTTCGGACAAATGGCTGTCCAGTCTCTTCTTAAAAACTTCCAGTGTTGGAGCCTTCACAACTTCTGGAGGCAGGTTGTTGCATTGGTTAATTGTTCTAACTGTCAGGAAGTTTCTCCTTAGTTCTAAGTTGCTTCTCTCCTTGATCAGTTTCCATCCGTTGCTTCTCGTCCTATATATGTGCCAGTTGTCAAGTGACTGAATTTTGACCAAGTGACCATGGGGATGCTGCAAAAACAAACTCTTGTAAGTTGAGGACTACAGGTACAGCCTTAAACGGGGCTTTTCTTTTCAAGAGAGCATTTCATTTTCAGTGTAAGAAATTATTTTTCCAGGATCCAATCTGGGTCAGTCACCAGGAGCAGAGATTTTGTCTTCTGAGCTTTTAGACTTATGATGGAGCCCATCTCTCTAGGGTAGAGAGAAGTTCCCAGAAGAGCAGGGATTGGACTAGATGACCTCCAAGGTCCCTTCTAACTTCATTATTATTATTATTATTATTATTATTATTATTATTATTATTATTATTATTATTATTATTATTATTATTATTATTATTATTATTATTATTATTATTCTGAAAGCTCAGAAGATAAAACTTTTGGTCCTGGTGACCGACCCAGATTGGATCCTGGAACATTGTTCTGGGACACATATATTCACTTTCTTTTGTGAAGTTATTTTTCTTCAGAACAATAAATGTTCTGCCAATATTTTAATATTGATAACTAGGTGCTTCCCTTTTCTCTGTGCAATGAGTATTGTCACCCTGGTTATCAAAAGAGGAAGAATGAAGGAAAGAAATTCTGCTGTTATGATTGTGTTCCATGTCCAGAGGGGAAAATTTCCAAAGAGATGGGTAAGTTAACAAAATCCTCTGATTTTGTTGCTGTACAGTTGGTTGTGCTAAACACTAATTAAATTTTCCAGTTGTATATTCATGAGATTTTATTCAGAAATTAAATGGAGAAATGGAATTAAATTCATAAGATTAAAAATGATAGATTCTAACCATGGAATTTTCAAGTGATGATGATGATGACGTAACAACGATGACAACAATGTTTTAATTAATTAAATAAAATGTCCAGGAATGGTTTAGGCTTTATAATCAAACAAGCATCTTAATAGTGATTTGAAAAATGATTACAATGAAGATGTCTATGGAGATTCCCAGTCATCCAGGTCATGGTTGTCCCAAAGGTACTTTTTCAGGAGACAACTGGACTTCCTTGTTTTTCTTTGAAGTCGTTTCGCTTCTCATCCAAGAAGCTTCTTCAGTTCTGACTGAATAGTGGAGAATGGAAAGATTTATATTCCTTTGCAGACAGATAGTCATTTGCATTCTTATAGAGAGTCATTGAAGCCATTTGGAGGTTTACCTGTGTCCTCAGTAGTGTAAATGTATGTGGAACCTTCTTAGCTGCAGGATGTTTTTTGCCCTATATCAGTGATGGCGAACCTTTTAGAGACCGAGTGCCCAAACTGCAACCCAAAACCCACTTATGCATCGTCGGGTGCCAAGTGAGTGTGGCCCATTGGGTGGGCGTGGCTGCAGTGGTAAGGGCAGACTGGGTGGGACTAAAAAGTTCAATCAATCAATTCCAACTTTGCAAGATTTTTTTTTCACCATGAGAAGTTGAAATTGACTGATTGGTTGAACCTTTTCTTTTTTTTTGCACACGGCGGAGGCCTAAAGTGAAAAGGTTTTATAAAACCCAGCTGAAGGCCTAGGACTGGGGCGACGGCACACGTGCCCACAGAGAGGGCTCTGAGTGCCGCCTCTGGCACCCGTGCCATAAGTTCGCCACCACTGCCCTATATGCTCTCTTCAATTGCAATGAAGAGAACATACAGGGAGCAAAAAAATGTGATTATTTCAGACCTGCTTTTTAAAAAATACAGACAAAATATAAGAAACACAGTAATTATAAAATTACAATATCTACATACTGTGTATTATGTAGCCATGCTGGCCCAATACTTAGAATGCAGTATTGCAGGCTGACTCTGCTCACTTCCAGGAATTTGATCCTAACCAGCTCAAGGCTGACTCAGCCTTCCATCCTTCCAAGGTCAGTAAAATGAGCACCTAGATTGTTGAGGGCAAAATGCTGACTCTGTAACCTGCTTAGAGAGGGCTGTAAAGCACTGTGAAGCAGTATATAAGTCTAAGTGCTATTGCTATTCTAATGACTGAAATGGTAGGCAGGCAAGCAGGCAGGAAGGAAGAAGAAGGAAGGTGGGATTCAGAACTGATGTCTATTGTTTTTGATGAAAATGATTCCTATTGATGAGAAATCCAGGAACATACAATGTGCCGAACCAAATAAGAACACTCTCAAAATACCAAAATGAAATAACTTTATAGACATAAATAATTACTTCTTGGAACACTGGACAAATTAATGAAGCATTTATTGTAGCAATAATGCAGATTATAGAGTTTAGGAAGAAGAAAAATAAATTATTCCTTATTTTAAATCAACTATTATTATTTCCACTCATATAAAAACACAAGAAAGGAAGTTTTAAAAGACCAAAGAAAGTAAAAATAGAAATATTAAAAGAAAAGGAGACACATACTTCTCTTGCAGCATCAGAAAATTATGTTTCGTATACAGTTTTCACTTGAAACATGTCTATTGATATTTTTGGAATTTCTCCCTTGATATATTATCTTTCATCTTCACTTGAAATTTGGTGAAAACATGCATTTACATACCATATTTTGAACTGTGATCTTGAAGTCAATATGGTTTTAAATGTAAAAATAATCATTTCAGGTGTTCATGAACTTTCATAGGAACAGTCCTTTACCATAAGAAAACAAATAAAGTTAAACATGGTGGAGATTTTCCTGGGGTTTGCTATACTTTTCCATGCTTTTAAAGTAATACTTGACTTAATTCCAACAACACACAAAGCATACATAGGGAGATGTTCAAATATATTTTCCTACTGCAGTTTATATATCTTGTACCAAAGATATAAATATCAGGGTATGGATAAAAATGAAAATGAACAATTATAATTCTTATGAATCTGTGCTGACATAATTTTTTTCCCTTTCAGACACTGTTGCTTGCTTTCAATGTCCTGATGATCAATATGCAAACCATAAGAAAGATGGATGCATCATGAAAACAATTAGCTTCTTGTCTTATGAAGAACCTTTAGGACTCAGTTTAGCTACTGTTGCTATTTTATTTTTCCTCACTACAACATGGGTGTTGGGAATATTTATTAAGCACAAAGACAGTCATATTGTCAAAGCCAACAACCGGGAGCTCACCTACATTCTCCTCATCTCCCTTCTGCTTTGCTTCTTCTGTTCTTTGCTCTTTATTGGACAGCCTAGGAGAGTCATCTGTCTCCTCAGACAGTCTGCATTTGGTTTCACCTTCTCATTGTCCATTTCTTGCGTGTTGGCAAAAACCATTCTTGTTTCTCTTGCTTTCAAGGCCACCAAGCCAGGATCTTGGATAAGGACATGGGTGGGGAAAAGATTGGCTATTTCTATTGTCCTTTTCTGCTCTCTATTCCAAACAAGCATCTGTATTGTGTGGTTGTCAACCTCTCCCCCATTCCCAGAATTAGACATGCACTCAGTCCCTGAAGAAATGGTTTTACAATGCAATGAAGGGTCTTTCTTTATGTTTTATTGTGTCCTGAGCTATATGGCTCTCCTTTCATTTGCCAGCTTCCTTGTGGCTTTCCAGGCTCGTAATCTGCCTGACAGTTTCAATGAAGCCAAGTTCATCACCTTCAGCATGTTGGCTTTCTGCAGTGTATGGGTGTCCTTTGTTCCAACGTACCTGAGCACCAGAGGTAAAGCCATGGTGGCTGTGGAGATCTTCTCCATTTTGTCCTCCAGTGCTGGGCTCCTAAGTTGCATCTTTTTCCCCAAGTGTTACATTATTGTTTTGAGGCCGGATTTAAACAACAGGGAACAACTGATAAGAAGACATGTTTAATATATTTTTATTTTTATTTTCTTTTTTCTGTTTATCATTATGATTTACTTGTAGCTCTGAAATCTGGGTTTTTGGGAACTTCTATCAAAGTTAGGTTTTTTTCCCCCAAGAACATCCAAGAAAGTCTCACAGAAATTAATGAGGAAGACCAATGCTTCTTTAGGTAAACCAGGAATTTTTTTTATATGTGTCCCCATAAGCTTTGAGATGACAGATTACATTTAATGAACTACTATGTGTAAATATAAATACAAATATAACATTTGAAAATTGAAAGTGAACTCCTATTCTCCATGAGACAGTTTTCTTTTTAAAAGTTATAAATAAATAACAAATAAAATAAATCAGAATCAAAATCTAGTGGTGTCAACTTTATTGTCCAATACATTGTGTAAGGTAAATTAATATATTTTCTATAACCAAGAAAGATGGATAAGAATATCATTTTCCTTTTCTTGTTCTGAATTTTTCTTATTTTATTGATTATGTTGTAATTAGTTATTAAAAGCCAGTTATTATAACACCAGTTATTATAAGCTAATTTTAAAAATAAATCAGATCAAAAATATTTATCATCATCTGAATAATTACTGAAAGGATGTTACCACATCTAAATATGCAATTTGAGCTTTGAGTCCAGATGAAATATGAAATTAAGTCAAAAGGTGGGTCTATTAAGAAATCTCTCTTTACTTCATGAGTGATTTCCATTTAGTTCCTCCCCTTCATGTCCACAGGACTGCATCCTCTCCATCACTTTCATTCATTTCTTGTTTCAGTAGCCTCTATTAATATACAATTGAATCATAATTCACCAAATCCAATGGTCCTCTATTTTATATGCAAACTGAGTTGAAACCTTTACATGGATTTATTCCAGATAAAATATACATATCAGGAATCGTTGACCCCATAACATAAAAGAAGATGGTGTCCATTTAATTTCATATAGAATCACACCACGTGATATGAGACTATTCGATAATATAGCAATTTGTACCCTAAAATAGTTAAAAGGTTGTTTTATCATTACTTCTTATATTCCACCATGCCAGAATTTTTAGTTCATTCAAATTCTATTCCATTCGAATGATTTGTTTCTAATGCATTCATCCTGGTTGGTGATTTTTAAAGCAATCTAAATTTTGAATCCAAAGAAGTAATACACTCCCCAAATTCACACTTTTAATTGGTAACCAAATTAAGGAGAAAACCTATTGAATTTTCTCTCCAAGCTTTGGTGGGGATCTAAAAAGACAAAGTCTTTTGCAGGGGAAGATGTCTTTTGTTAATTAAATACTGACAGGTCCAAGCAATAGATGAAGACTTGAAGAGTTCTTGATTACAATTCTACCTATAATAGAGAAATCTCCCTAGTGTCAAGTTCCAGCTAAGAAGCCCAACAAAGCAAAATACCAGAGACATGGCGATTGCTAATGTAAACTTTATTAGGCATTAACAAACCGGTAAGATAGAAAGGAAGCTAGCTCTGAGAAAATGGTGGGAAGCAGAGAATTAAAAGAGTGAAACTTTCCCTCCCCTCTCTGACAGTTCAGGTCACATTGTCCAATATATCTTCCAGTAATTGTTATGAGAAGAAACTTCAGTTCGCCAAAACAACTCTTCAATGGCTTCAGCTCTCACATTGATAAGTGTTGTGTTCTTTGTATTCCCCCCCCCTTAATCCCCTATGCATATCCTGATCACCCATTAAGGGTGATTGCCCTTCTCCATCTGCATACAGTTTCATGCCCGTTGCTGGTTGGCTAACTAGCAACAGGGTCTTACCAGCCAATGGAATTGTGTGATTACAAGCCAGGGGAATCCCATAAAAGAGGGCTCCCCTGGCCC
>NW_015386320.1:16872-29673 GCF_001527695.2 Protobothrops mucrosquamatus | reverse complement strand
CACCATTGATCGCCCATTAAGGGTGATTGCCCTTCTCCATCTGCATACAGTTTCATGCCCGTTGCTGGTTGGCTAACTAGCAACAGGGTCTTACCAGCCAATGGAATTGTGTGATTACAAGCCAGGGGAATCCCATAAAAGAGGGCTCCCCTGGCCCAGAGAGCCAGTCCAGATTTACTTGATGCCTTGCCAATAAACCAAGAGCTGACTGTCACTCGACTCGTGTCTTACTGCCTGCGCGATCTAACAATAAGGAAAACCTGTGGATCCAAAATTCTCCCCTCTTTCCCCCCCCCCAATACTGTTGACAAGCTAGAAACATTACAGTGGTCCAAAAGTAGGTTTTGTAGCTTGACACCTAGACTGCTTGCCTTCCCTTGGGAAAAGATAAATAAAGTTCCATGAATCTGGGGGGGGGGGGGTCTCAGTCCTGGATTTCTTGTGACTGAAATAATTCAAGGCTAACTCCCTGTTTGATTCCTCCTCCCTGCCTGGCTGAGCATTTCCCAACAAATATAAAAACAAAAGAAATTAAAAGATGTAAATAAAATAAAACTGAAAAAGAAACACATACATGCTATATATAACCCAATAGTAATACATTTACAAAGGTTTTACATAAATGTTCTGCAGTCCATTGAGAACTATTTGTCAAACAAAAGCTTGTTAGCTCATATAAAAATGGAAAGTCCACTTTTCACATTCATATCTTCATATTTCTTTCATGGTGTACACTCACATAGCTATATAAATTTAATTTAATATTTGAGAATATTAAATCTTATCTCACAGGATAATGTATACATTAAGATCATAATAGCTGTTACAATTGTAAATACTATCATTCACACTTTACAACACTATCATTTACATATCATAGACTGTCCTAAGCAAAAAAATGTTTCTAAAGGAGAAAAACATTTGTTGCTACTAATTGATGTGAAGTGTAAATGCTGGCTTTTACTAAAATTTTCCATTTATTATGTTTTTCCCCCATTTAGTTGATGTTGAAATCTGGATTGCACATTGCATTAACTTAGCATGAAAAAATACTGTTTAGCACACATAACTCACCACAGTCTTTGAGTCAATATAAAAATAAGAGAAACTATATGAAATATATTACATTTGGATTTCAAGGCAGTCTAACAAGATAAAAATGTAATGTATAAATATTCTCAGGGCTACCCAGAAAGGAAAATTTGTGCTAGAAGGACCCTGAAATTTAGGACTACCCAAAAGAGATGTAAAATGATAAAATTCAAGATTCCAAAGACATATCTCCCTGCTTTAAAACACAACTGCATCTTCCTAAAGATAAATTTAATACTTTTGTTGTGGATTTTGTACAAGTGTATGTTATGGACCTATTATACACATGTGTAAATCTTAGTTTGCACAGAACTATGTGGGCCTCTGCATTTTGTATCAGCTGAAGCTTCCACATAACCTTTAAGGGCAGCCACATATAGAATGCATTACAATAATCCAACTGGTAGGTGACCAAGGTGCGGGTGACTGTGGAAAGAGATCATTGGTCCAGGAATGGGCATAATTGGTACATAACACACAGTTGTGCAAAGGGTCTCCTCACCACAATTCAACAGGAGTTGTGAGTCCAGAAGGATCCCCAAATTGTGCATCAAATCTGTCTGGAGCAGATAACCCCATCCATAACCAAAGATAGTAGGACCATATTTGATGCATCAATCAGAGCTGGCCAAAGTCTTCACCTGGCTTTTCAGCAATAGTTCAGAAGAAGACCCAAGTCATGGAACTTTCTCAGAATGAAAAACTAACATGTCAGATTGGAAGATTTGGTTCTTTGTGTCTTCACTCCTATCCATCAGAATTAGATTCTACAGCTCACCAATACTAGGCCATTATTAGCAACCCAAGCAATTCTACTTCTACCATTACTGGTCCACTAATTTATTTTATGTGATTCTGTCTAAACCCAAATTCTCCTATCAGCAGGCATGTCATCAGTGTGGTCATCCTAAGCCTTCTTCTGAAACTTAGTCCACAGTGATGAACAGAGGAATTTAATCAAGATCATGTGAGGGATTTAACAGAGGGATAGAATCAAGATCACGTGAAGTGTTAATATCACTTTACAATGCCTTGGTAAGTTCACACTTGGAATACTGCATCCAGTTTTGGTTGCCACAATGTAAAAAAGATGTCAAGATTCTAGAAAGAGGGTAGAGAAGAGCAACAAAGATGATCTGGGGACTGGAGACATATAAGGAACAGTTGCTGGAATTGGTCATGTGTAGTCTAATGAAGAGAAGGATGAGGGGTGACATAATAGCAGTGTTCCAATATCTCAGAGGCTGCCAAAAAGAAGAGGGAGTCAAGCTATTCTCCAAAGCACCTGAAGGCAGGACAAGAAGCAACGGATGCAAACTAATCAAGGACAGAACCAACCTAGAACTAAGGAGAAATTTCTTGACAGTTAGAACAATTAATCAGTGGAACAACCTTCCTCCAGAAGTTGTGAATGCTCCAGTGCTAGAAGTTTTTAAGAAGAGACTGGACTGGAGAAATGGTATAGGATTTCCTGCCTGAGTAGTGGGTTGGACTAGATGACCTCCAGCTGTATTATTATTATTATTATTATTATTATTATTATTATTATTATTATTATTATTATTATTATTATTATTATTATTATTATTATTATTATTATTATTATTAGTTGTTGTGTTGTTGTTGTTGTTGTTTTCTTTTTTTACTATCTATAGAATAGAGACTCCCAAAGGTGCTTTTTCAAGAGGCAATGGGACTTTCTTTGTTTTTCCTTTAAGGCATTTTACTTCTTATCCAAAAAGCTTCTTCAGTTCTGACTGACTATTGTGGGGGATAGAAGGATTCACATTCCTTGCAGTCATCTGGTCATTAGCACTCTTTCTGAAAATCATTGAAGCCACTTGGAGGTTTATCTGTGTCCTCAATAATCTGTCCCCTGAATAGTGCAAATGGATGTGGAAACATTTTGGAACTCCTGAAAAACCTGTGTTGTAAACAGGAGATAGCTGGTGTCATATCCCTCTCCTGTTGAAACAGGGCTGTTCAACTCTCAGAAAGAGTGCTAATGAACAGATGACTGCAAGGAATATAAATCTTTCCATTCTCCACCATTGAGTCACAACTGAAGACGCTTCTTGGATGAGAAGCGAAACATCTTCAGTGAAAAACGAAGAAGATCCAGTTGCCTCTTGAAAAAGCATTTTTGGGACAACTATGTTCTGAATGACTGAAAATCTCCATAGACATAGAATAGGGACAATACATAGCAGCTTTCATTGTCTTCCCTGCAATTACCTGAATTATAATAATTACTATTTCTAAAAAAAAAATCCAACAGATTTTCCAAAGTGAAAAGAAAAACAGCTGATGTGTAATTTCAAACATGGTTATAAAACCCCTTTGCGCCCTGACATTCAGAACTGGGCTAGCTGGAGAAGAGACAGATGTGACTGTTTGTTTGTTTTTTTAAAAAAAACTTTCCCTTCCCATGCTATGTGACATTTCTCATAGTTGAATGTTATTGGAAGAGATTGCTTCAGTTAAATACAGTGCCAAGGATGAGGTTCTTGATGGGCATCTGAGCACCTAATCTGCACATAGATGATGATATTAGAAGTTTTGTTTCTTCTTTTATCTCATATAGAAAACAATATCAATGCAAAGGTCTGCTTCCCACTTGATACCCTTCCTAGCCCTCACGAATCCTATCAAACAGGTGACTTCCTCATAGGTGGGATTACTTCTCAGATGTGGTACTTTTTTCATGAACTTTCTTTCCACAAGCAACCTTCACAGGACCTGAGCTTCCAGTTTCCAATGTAAGAAACTCTCTTACCTGACTTCGTTGTAACTCCATTCTCTTTTCTATGAAAGAAGATATTGATTGGTCAGCTCTGCAAATCGCAAGATTTGGTGACATGCAAATGCAATGGATGAATGAAGGAGACAGTTTGCAAACTTATTCTTACAATTTCTAAGGATGAATTAAAGGAAGTGGGGAAATGAGCAAATAAATAAGCTAAACTCTCTCTCCATTTATACCTCTAAGACATTATAATTGGAGTAACTATTTCCAAAATAATTCTTATTTGGTTTGGTCCCAGTCACTGAATTCATCCAATAATTCCATTCTTTTTCCCAGAATTCAGGAGAAAGTTCCTAATAGTAAGAACAATTAACTGGTGGAACTGCTTGCCTTCAGAAGTTGTGAGTGCCCCATCACTGGAGGCTTTTAAAAATAGACTGGACAGCCATTTGTCTGAAATGGTATAGGGCCTCCTGCTTGAGCAGGGGGTTGGACTAGAACACCTCCAAAGTCCCGTCCAACTCTGTTATTCTACGTTCTATGTTTTAGCAATATATTAGATACCAAAGATACAAGCATATACATTCATCATTTGCAGAGAATGATGTTAGGTAAGCGATAAAAATATCAAGCCAAAGAAATTTAACACCTGAAGGGAAAAAAGAAAACTTATTTAAAACTAAATGTCTATGGAGATGCTCAATCATCCAGATTGCGGTTGTCCAAAAGTGCTTTTCCAAAACACAATTAGATTTTTCTTGGGTTTTTCCCCTTGCTTCTCATCCATTTAAAATTAGTTTCTGCCAATAGTAAGTCAGTAGTTTATACCATTCACCATACTTCTGCATATCTTTTTTTTATCTCTGCAAACCATTCTTGCTTTTACCACCCCCCCTACATAGTTTCAGCTGTTCTTTAAACTTCTCCCCTCTCTCTTTGACACATTGTATGAGGAGAACCGTGTTGGTACATGGTATCCAAAACTCAGAAGGTGACTGGTAGCACCTTGTACATCTAACAAATTCTCCTAAAAGGCCTGGAAACTAAAACATATGAAGAACGGCTGCAGGAATTGGGTTTGGCTCGTCTAAAGAAAAAAAGAAAAGAGTCGACATGATAGCAGTATTCCAGTATTTGAGGGGCTGCCACAAAGAAGAGGGAGTCAAATTATTCTACAAAGCACCAGAGAGAAGGACAAGAAACAATGGTTGGACATTGATCAAAGAGAGAAGCAACCTGGAATTAAGGAGAAACTTCCTAACAGTGAATACAATTAACCAGTGGAACAGAAGTTGCCTCCAGAAATTGTGGGTGCTCCATCACTGGAGGTTTTTGAGAAGAGACCAGACAGCCACTTGTCTGAAATGGTATAGGAGGCTGGACTAGAAGACCTCCAAGGTCCCTTCCAGTTCTGTAATTTTGTTCTGTTCTGTTCTGCTCTGCTCTGCTCTAATCTATTCTAAACATATCAGCTTTCAAGAGATGCAGCTGACTTCATTAGATGCAATGGACTGGCTGAACTGATGTAGGAATTGCATTGGATTGAGCTGTGAGAGAGAGGAAAGGAAGTCAGGGTGATTATGCAGATGCAAGTTCCATACAAGGCAAGTTACAGATACTTTATCATGAGGGGGGTGCACCACCAGGGCAGTATTCACTCCTGGCAACTGCCTGGATTAGTCCCTGCAATTTTCTGAAGTGGTTTGTCCTTGCCTTCTTCTTCCTAGAACTGAGCAACAGCAACTGGCACAAGGTCACCCATCTGACTTCATGCTTCAGGCAGGGCTAGAACTTTTAGACTGCTGGTTTCTAGCCTGATTCCTTAATCCCTACACCAAACAAGCTCTCATCTTGTCAATTAACAACTTAATACGTTTTTTAAAAACTTGTTTCATGTTAAAAGTCTCTCTTTTTGAGGATCTCATCCATTTCCTCTGTCTTGCCCTTCCTCTTGATTCATTAATGCTTCTTTTCATCTTTTCATCATTCAATCAAGATCACGTGAAGTGTTAATACACCTTACAATGCCTTGGAATGCTGCATCGTTTTGGTCACCACAATATAAAAAAGATGTTGAGACACTATAAAGAGTACAGAGAAGAGCAACAAAGATGATCAGTGAAATGGAGGCTAAAACATATAAGGAATGGTTGCTGGAATTGGGTATGTCTAGTTTAATGAAGAGAAGGACAAGGGGTGACATGATAGCAGTATTCCAATATCTCAGGGGCTACCACAAAGAAGAGGGAGTCAAGCTATTCTTTAAAGAACCTGAAGGCAGGACAAGAAGCAATGGATGGAAACTAATCAAGAAGCAACATGGAATTAATTAGAACAATTAATCAACCCTAACCTGCCTCCAGAAGATGTGAATGTTCCAATACTGAAAGTTTTTAAGAAGAGACTGGACAACCATTTGTTTGAAATGATATAGGGTTTCCTGCTGGGGTTGGACTAGAAGATCTCCAAGGTCCCTTCCAACTCTGCTATTCTGTTCTGTACCATTCCATTCGGTTCCGTTCTGTTCATCTTCTTTTGATTCAATCCTCATTCTATCTCTATGACCAGTCCACCTCAGTGTATACAAAGTGATGTGTGGATGTGGTAGAAACAAGGATCAGTTCCCTAGCTTTCAGCATGCTTGCCTGGATATTTATCTATTGTACTTTGCTTTGGGAATCACAGGGAAAAGCATACAAAAAAGATTTCTTTGCAGCAGCTGTAAGAGCAGCTCATGCTTGCTTTAAAGCTTCACTAGTGGGGTGTTTTGCTTATCCAATCTTATTTCCCAACTGTATATTTTTTGGAACTTGTATTTTAATTTTTTTTCAATAAAAACAAAATGTTTCTGAAGCATTTCTTTGAAATAATACCAACAACCCTACTATTTATATTATCCGCATTGATTTCAAAGTTATATAACATTTCATGAATTCATCTAAGATCTTTCTATTCTTTCTTATCTTATACATCTTTTTGGCTATTCCATCTCTCCTTCTGATTATTTTTGCAGCTTGTGTCCATAACTACATAAACAACATCTCATTTTGTTTCTGTTGATTTTTTTATTAATTTTAGATTGCTTGTAGTAATGGATCCAGAGACTGGTAAAAAAAAATTAAACAGTTATATGGGTTGTACAATCTGAACATAACTGTCTTTCAGCATAGTGACAAAGTTCTACCAACATGTCTTGGGCTTGGTGTTCGCAGTAAATGAGATTAACCAAAATCCCCAGATCTTGCCCAATGTCACACTTGGGTTTCACATTTATGATAGTTACTATGATGAGAAGATGACTTATCAGACCACATTGAACCTACTCTTCAAATTCCATAGATTTTTCCCCAACTATGCATGCATTTTCCAGAAAAATCTCATGGCCATCATTGGTGGACTTGGCTCTGATATCTCCTTCCACATGTCTGATATCTTAACCCTTTACAAAATTCCACAGGTAAGATCTTCAAATGCATTTTTGTCCCTTCTAGTCTATATCTTGACTCTTGGTGACTGCCTAGGTAAGTCCCTACATTTTTCTTGCCAAGATTTCAGAAGTGGTTTGCCATTGCTTCCTTCCCAGAGTTGAGAAAGAGTGACTGGTCCAAAGGTCAACCAGCTAACTTCATATCAAATGAAGGACTAGAATTCACAGTCTCCTGGTTTATAATCTGATGCCTTAACTGACTCTCATGTCACTATGAAAGGTACATTGATATGATTATGAATTAAGATAGAGTAGGAACCTATTTAATTTATTTTTGGAACAATATTGTAGTTTAGAAAAAAGGAAGAAAGATTTGACTGGCAACAAATATTTAACTATTCAAAATGAAACTAAGTTATTGTGTTTTAAAGGATTTTGACAATTAAAGAGTAGAGAAATCAGACAGAATAATGGATTTGAACAGATTTCTTTATTGTTACTCTTTTTGTAGAAATTGTTTCATCTTCCCATAGACCAGCTTTGTCTAATTTGAATGAACAATGGACATTCAAACCATGATCCAAGTCCCCATGTTCTAAAAAGGCAATCACAAAGACTGAAAGATGTTTCTTACAGTAAATATATGTGCGTTTTCTTTTAGCTCACATATGGTTCTTTTGCTTCTGAACAAAACAACCCAACACGGTTCCCTTCCTTTTATCGCATGGTCTCAAATGAAGCTCATCAGTATGCAGGAATTGTCCAGTTATTGAAGCATTTTGGATGGACTTGGATTGGACTCATTGTTTTGAGAGATGAGAGTGGAGATCATTTCTTGAAGATCTTGGAACTTTTGTTTTTCCAGAATGGAATCTGTTCTGCCTTTATACAAAGAATCCCAAGTCAAGGTCGTTTGCCATCATTAACCCAAATCAATGAAGTATCCTCAAGTACTTATCAACATGTCATGGACAACAGAGCCAAAATATTTGTTGTGTATGGAGAAACTCTTACAGTGATGTGGCTGAGTTCTTTAATGTTTCAGTCAGATTCTTTTGATCAGGAAAATGCATCAATTGGAAAGTTGTGGATTGTGACTGCACAAATTGATTTCACAATCATGGGCCTTGTAGCAAACTGGGATCCAAAATTATTCCACGGCACCATTTCTTTTGAAGTTCCTTCAAATGAACCACTTGGGTTTCAGACATACCTTCAGAACCTAAACTGTTGCTCAGAAGAAGAGGATAACTTCCTAAAGGACTTTTGGGAGCAAGCCTTTCATTGTACATTTTCAAATTCAAAAGGATTAGAGGAACACAATAAAGCATGCACTGGGGTAGAGAAGTTGGAGACGCTTCCAGATTCTGTTTTTGAAATGCAGATGACTGGTTACAGCTACAGCATCTTTAATGCTGTCTATATTTTGGCACATGCTTTACATGCCATGTCTTCATTTAGGTCCCTCCACCAAGCGTTAGTGAAAAGAAAGAGACTTTCACTTCAAGATCTTCAACCTTGGCAGGTAATAAGGAGCATGGTGGTTCCTGTAGTTAGTACACTGGGTTGACTATTAGCAAGCTCCCATCATTCACTCCAGCTCTTGCCCATCTAGCAGATAAATAGGTACCACTTCAGTGGGCACATTAACATGAAAGGAGCCCCCAACCAAGAATCCCCAGGGCAAGTAATTTCTCCAAAATGAAATAACTTTATTATTAGGAACATATTTTGGTAAGTGAAATAGCCCTTAGTTGCAATGGAATCATATTTTTCATTTCAGCAAATACATGCCAGTTCTGTGCTTACTTGCCTTTTATGTATTTTTGTCCTTTTTCAAGAACAGACAGAAGAGATGGCATTCAAGATTAGCAGAGGCAGAAGGATTCAATTCTTCCCTTCAAAGTTGTAATTAGCATGGGAGACTTGCTTATTTAGATTTTTTACTGGGTGGGGAATTTGTGACAAATAAGGATATTCAAAGGAATGCCATGTTTTGGCTTAGATTACTGCAAAAGAAAATGGGAACATATCTCTCCTATATGCTGCAAATGTCAACATCCTTTTATTCAGTGTGTCTATACTGTCACTGCCCTCACCTTCTAGAACAACACCCCCCAAAGATACAGAAGACACACATTCTCTTGGGGTTCCAGAAAGCTCTTAAAACCTTTAAACCTCTTAGCCCTGTGTTTATTGAGGCCCTGTTGTGTTTTTATTACTGTGGTTTTGTTTTTAGTCTGGGCAGTTTCATTGTGCTTTATGAGTTTAGCTGTGTTAACCATGTATTGCATTTTGTTAGCCCCCAGAGTCTCCCTGAACTGGGTAGCCATAACAAATTTTATTACCTAAATAAATAAAGCAAGCCAGCAAGCTAATGAGAAAACAAAATCTAGACTTGCCTGCTATGATGAAATACATGACTTCTCAACTAGTTCTGCTTTGGAGACTGAAACATTTGCAACATCTGTGATTGAAATGTGATGTGCATTTCATCTTAGATTGGTGAGGGTTAAGATAAAAGTATGTAGCAGTTGATCTACTATAGCTTGTAGCAATTTTCCCACTGTGTTATATGTGATGTTTTAGCTATTCTTTCTTTTTCTGATAGCTTCACTGGTTTCTTCGAGGCATTTCCTTTAACAACTCAGCTGGAGAAAGTGTGACTTTTAATGACAGAATGGAGGTGGCCACTGGCTTTGATATAATGAAGATGGTCATATTTCCTAACAACTCCTTCACTAAAGTGAAAGTTGGTAGGATAGCTACTAAGGAAGGGCAGACCTTCAGCTTTTATCAAGATAGAAAGAGCTGGCACAGGCTTTTCAACCAGGTGCACTTTCTCAATTTTAATAGGCTGTTCCATTGTGTGAAAAAGTATTTGATGGATCATTTCTTCTGGCTTAGGAATTGGCCCTGTATAGTTAGTTATATTTTGAAATGAAGAGTAATAGCAGTAGCGATAACACTTATATACCATTTCATAGTGCTTTACAGCATTCTTTAAGCAGTTTGCAGAGTCAGCATATTGCCCCCAACAATCTGGGTCCTCGTTTTACCAACCTCAGAAGGATAGAAGCTCGAGTCAATCTTCAGCCTGTTAGGATCGATCTCCTGGCAGTGGGCAGAGTTAGCCAGCAATTTTGCATTCTAACCACTCTACCACCACAGCTGTTGCTTTCCATGTCATAGTATGCAATCATTATAGGAGGAGAGTCATGTTAGTCTAAGATTAGGCAGATGGAACAAAACCTGAGAACATCTCAACAAACACAAGGGTCCATGGACAAAGTGTGTCCATGCACTTCCAGTGGGCCATTCTTGGCCTAGGAGGCCTCCCCCAAGCCTCCAAAGCCCAGAATAGACTTCTGGAAGTGGCATCCACGCACTTCCAGTGGGCCGTTCTGTGCCTGGGAGGCCTCCCCAGGGCCTCTGAGGCTCAGAACGGATTTCCGGAAGTGGCGTCCACTCACTCATGGTGGGACGTTTGGGGCCAGGCCTACAAGGCCCAGAACAGTCTTCCAGTGACATCCACATACTTCCAGTGAGCCGTTCTGGGCCTGGGCCTTGCAGAAAAGGGCTAGGGCTTCAGCTGGTTCGCCGACAACAACCAAAAATTAGCTACCGGTTCTACCGAACTGGTGCGAACCTGCTGAATCCCACCACTAGTTCTGCATTAGAAAATGCATTGTATCAAAAAACATGTGAAGTCATTATTCCTTTCTATTTGGTGAGCCTGCATATGGAATATTGTGTATAATTTTGGGCACCACCTTTATAGAGGAATATTGACAAGTTAGAGATAGCAATACAAATGAAACAAAGGGAGCAATACAAATGATACAAAGATTTGAAGACATGGCATATGAGGTTAGGCTTAAGGAACTTGAGATTTCCTTTTTAAAGAAAAGAAGACTTAAGAGAGAGATGATAGCTATGTATAGCACATAAAAAGAAGCAAAGATGTTCAAGAACTCTTTTTCATGACCACATAAAGGACCAGAAACAATGAAAATAAATTGCATTATCTAGTTTCTGTTTCGATAGAAAGAAAACTTCCTGATGGTAAAATTGGTTCAACAGGTGAATATATAGGTATAAAGGCTGGGTTTCTCCATCTCTGGAGGTCATTAAAAAGAAACTGGACAGTCACTTTTCATGGATAGTTTAGTTGGGTTTTCTACATCTTGCAGGTTAGATGGATGTTCCTTTCCAACTATACAGTTCTACAATTTTATGATACTTTGATTCTATTCTCAACCATGTTGTTTTTCACAACAATTATTTGACAGATATATTTATTACATGTCAGATAAACTATGGTAGAATCCCAAAAATATTATTTATGAACCAAAATGGTCCTAAGGCCACCCTATCTGTATCTCTGAAGCATCATTTGGGAAGCTAATCTTTGATCTTTCAAATTCTCTCCAACCAGTCTCAAGAAATTCTTCCTAATCTATGTGCATATTTATACATATTAATCAATACAGACTTTCTTTTTTAATAGTCTATATGATGAAGAAAATCAGTTTTTCTATCTTAAATATTTTTCACATTTATGGATAGGTTCTGCCCTTTTCGCTGTGTAGTAATCCTTGCCAGCCTGGATACCAAAAGAAAAAGAAAGAAGGGGAGAAATTCTGCTGCTACGATTGTGCTCCCTGCCCAGAAGGGGAAATTTCATGCCAAATAGGTAAGTAATATAGTACAAAAAAAATATTCCAGCATGCATTAATGCAAGCAAACATGTGCAAAATGTGTTACTGTGTCAGCTAGTCAGGAGAACTTGGATACACTTCTATGTGTCTAGGAAATCCAGAGAAGAAAGTAATTTCTACCAGCATACAATGATTTTTCAGTGGAATCAATGAGAAATCAACAGAAGAATTAAAAAAAACAATATCTGTGTGTAAAAGGTACAAGTAAAGTTTTCCTGTTCCAGTTGTGTCTGACTCTAGGACAAAGTGCTCATCTTAGGATGGACTTCCGGACCGCTTCCCCTCGCCGCAGGGAGACGGAACCGCCTAGATGGTTCCGTCCCAGGCGCCTGATGGACCCGGAGAGGTTTCTGACGGAGCTTGGGCCATATCCTGAGGAGCTGGGTCACGACTCGGTGGAACATCAGGCTGCGGCCTGGGATGTGGCCGCAGTCGCAGCACTGGACCGAGTCGTGCCGCTGCGGCCTCTGACCTGGCGTAGATCTCAACTGGCCCCTTGGTTCACCAAGGGGCTGAGAGAGATGAAACGCCAGAAAAGACGCCTAGAGAGCAGTTGGAGGGTCACCCGAACCGAATCCGACCGAACACAGGTAAGGATACATGTTAGATCCTACCATGTGGCGATGAGGGTGGCGAGGTCTAATTACTACTCCACCCTCATTGCGTCATCAGATAACCGCCCGGCCTCCCTCTTCAGGGTGACCCGCTCCCTCCTTCAATTGAGGGGGGGCGGGGACCCCCTGGCGGGGAAGGCTGAGGAATTTGCACAATATCTGTATGACAAAGTCGCTCGGATCCGAGAGGGTTTGGACTCC
>NW_015386320.1:12840-15612 GCF_001527695.2 Protobothrops mucrosquamatus | reverse complement strand
TCCAGCTTGCAGGACTGGCCTAGGGTAATTTTTAGAGGGGTTTTAATTATATTTTAATTGGACAATGTTCAAATATTTCTTTTTAATTAATTTTAAATTTGTAATTGTTATTTATGTATTTTAATTGATTGTCAGCCGCCCTGAGTCCGCGAGGAGAAGGGCGGGATATAAATCCAAATATAATAATAATAATAATAATCTCTGTTTCTTAGCTGAGAGAGCCAGCATTGTCTGAAGATGCTTCTGTTATTATGTGGCCAGCATGACTGTATGTCAAGGCATACGGAATGCTGTTACTTTCCCACCAAAGTGGTACCTATTAATCTACTCGCATTTGCATGCTTTCTAACTGCTAGGTGGGCAAGAGCTGGAGCAAGGAACGGGAGCTCACCCTGTCACATAGCATTGGGTCTCTAACCCATGGTGTCAGCTCTCCCGCTGACAACTCAACTTCTTTAACTGCTGAGCCATTACGTATCATGTATTTATACTGCATATGTATTCATGTGTATGTAACTTAATGACAAGCAATCATATTACTAAAAAGATCTTACAAGATTCTTCCTAACTAATATCAGTTGTATAGATATATTTCCATCATGCTATTCTAGTTTGGGTAATGAAATGTCTGCAAGAAAACAATCAAGCTCAGAGAACAATAAAGACCCCCTCAAACCTTCTTTTCAAAGGAAGAATATTGTCTATAAACTCTAAAGGCACCAAATAGGTTTTATGCCTATACTTGCTAAGGGTTTGGTTAAATACCAACAGTATACAACACTAAGACATAGCATAACACAACAATGTTCAACAGGGAGACATTAGATTGAATAGAACATGAAAATGCGCCTTGGGCCACATATGGTCAATTTTTTTAATTTCTTTTTTTCAAAATCCAGATATGGTTGACTGCTCCCCGTGTTCAGAAGATCAATACCCAAGCAAGAAGCAAGATCAATGTATTTTCAAGACTTTAAACTTTCTGTCTCATAAAGAACCATTAGGGATGAGTTTAGCCTTGATTGGTATTAGCCTATTTATAATTACAGCTTTTGTCCTTAGAACCTCTGTTAAGCACCAAGACACTCCCATCGTCAAAGCCAACAACCGGGAACTTACATTTACACTCCTTCTTTCCCTTCTCCTATGCTTTCTTTCACCTTTACTGTTTTTTGGGCAGCCCAGCAAGACCACTTGCTTTCTTTGCCAAACTTCTTTTGGCATCATTTTTGCTGTGGCCGTTTCCTGTGTATTGGCTAAAACCATCACTGTAGTTGTAGCTTTCATGGCCACCAAACCAGGATCCAATATGAGGAAATGGTTAGGGAGAAAACTGGCCAGTTCCATTGTTATTTCCTGCACTCTTGTTCAAGCAAGTATTTGTTCTTGGTGGATGATAACCTCTCCTCCCTTCCCAAATTTAGATATGCACTCTCTCACCAGTGAAATCATAGCAGAATGTAATGTAGGATCTGCTGTCATGTTCTATCTTGTCCTGGGCTACTTGGGATTTCTAGCCATCATTAGTTTTATGGTGGCTTTTTTTGCCAGGAACTTGCCAGATGCTTTCAATGAAGCCAAATTTATCACCTTTAGCATGCTGATGTTTTGTAGTGTTTGGTTGACTTTTGTCCCTACTTATTTGAGCACAAAGGGGAAGTACATGGTGGCTGTGGAGATCTTCTCCATCCTTGCATCCAGTGGTGGACTGCTGTCTTGTATCTTTTTCCCAAAATGCTACATTATTCTGTTGAGACCTCAGTTAAACAACAAGCAGCAGTTAAGAAAAAGTAATTAAGCAAAGTTTATGTGTTCTTTGTGTGTTATGAACGTAAGCATGTGTGTGTTAAAATTGATGGTAATAAAATTCTGCCTAATTTTAAATGCAGTAGAACAAAATTTAGCTATGTTCATGGAGATTGAATCATGCTGATCTGATAACAAGTGTATAATAAAAAGATTAGAATTTTCTGTTTTAACAGGTAAGGAGTTATAAGGTGGATCCTTAGGCCCTTATAGAGGGTACAATATAGCAGAATGTCAGCTTAGGTTTAACAGCTGCTTTTCCACAGGAACATAGTCTCAGCTCATAGGTGCATTGCATCAACCCTCCAAAACTGCTATGGGGAGAGAACTGAAGTTTGTTCTCTTTGGAATTTTAAAAAAGTTATGTGGTGTAAGTATCTCACTGATTTGTTAAAAAAGGGGGGGCTTGGCTGCTCAGAATATAACATTCTTAGGTAGAGCAGACTGGTCTTGTTGGACTTCCAGATCTTTGGTAAGTAATTTAAATGGGCTGAGTGCATGCTTATAGCACATCATTAGGAATGCCTCCCTGGAAAAGCCAAAATGTTGAAGATTTTGCGAGATGGTTCTGAACCATATTGATTTGTAATAGTCTTCAAGAAAGAAAGAACTGAAACTGGTTTGAAAGAACAGTAACGTTAAACAATGTACTATGAAACAGGTCAATGTGCCTGCTTCAACTTTAGATACCCTTCCTCACTTCTTAATACTACATTTGGAACACATTTGTAACACAAGTGGCCACCTGGAATGTAGATTTTAAGAATGTAAATTGGACCCTTTCAAAAGGAGAACAGAAAGTATAAAGTCTTAGTTGGACACCAAAAAGTAGCTGTGCATGGAATGACATGCATGTTTCTTTTTTAATAAAGCTCACTCTTAAAACAGAATTGGTCTTTTTTATTATATCATCGTCATTGTAATCATCTCCTTCATTACTATGTAAAGATAAAAGCCTTCATTTCT
>NW_015386320.1:8641-10411 GCF_001527695.2 Protobothrops mucrosquamatus | reverse complement strand
TAAAAGCCTTCATTTCTCAACACATTTGCCAACATGCATATGATTTCATAGAAATCAAAGTATCCTTAATTATGCCAAATAAAGCTTGGGCAATTTATAAGAACATTAAATCAAAGTTATTTAAACTTCTAGCAAACCAATTTTTCATCCTTTCTATTTCTGGGATCAAAAGGTTTTTTGAAATCCTCCACCAAATTAGCAGATTGAATAATCTGGGGTAGGGAGATTACTCCAAAGAAAAGAGACATTCTCCAGCATTTTCCAATGATAGGCAACTCAATCAGGATTCAACATGGCATCATCACTTAAGAAAATGTCCAGTGGGAAACTTTCTCTTCCTGGAATGTTCTTCACAAATCTACTGGCCCTTTTTATATCTAACAAAGTTCAACATCACTGCCTTCCACCCAGGACAATTTCCCTGAAATTCATCTCTTCCTTGAAAATTTCATCTAGCTGAATTACAATGGGTGAAAAAAGTGCAAATATTCTCCTTGTCCCATGTATTTATTCCTAGTTATATTTCATTCAAACACATGATTACAAAAATGGGGGGAGGGGGAATATAAGCATATTGGAGAAGTTGAAGTGCCTGTGTGATTGGCAGATATGCTGAGAGAGAGAAAAACAATAATTCTCAGAGAGGGAATTGTAACAAAGATAACAAGTCCATTGGAGTTACATTAAATGCCAATGCATTTAAATATGTATGTACAGCATATGTATATATGTTTCTGTACATATGTGTGTGTGTGTGTGTGAGTGAGTGCAATGTGCACACACACAAACACAGAGATTTAAAGGATAACTATGCATACAGAATGAATAGAAGGGACCTTGGAGGTCTTCTAGTCCAGCCCCCTGCTCAAGCAGGAGAACCTATACCATTTCAGACAAGTGACTGTCCAGTCTCTTCTTAAAAACCTCCAGTGATGAGTACCCACAATTTCTGAAGGCAAGCTGTTCCACTGGTTAATTGTCCTTACTATTAGGAACTTTCTCCTTAATTCCAGATTGCGCTCAAATACTGGAATACTGCTATCATGTCAGTCCTATTTCTTCTTTTCTTTAGACTAGCCAAATCCAAGTCATGCAGCCATTCTTCATATGTTTTAGTTTCCAGGCCTTTGATCATCTTAGTTGCTCTTCTCTGAACTTTTTCCAAGGTCTCAACATATATTTTGTAGTATGGTGATCGGTGATCAAAACTGGTTGCAGTATTCCAGGTGTGGTCTCACTAGGGTTTTATAAAGCAGTACTAATACTTTGCATAATCTTGATTCTATGCCTCTGTTTATACAACCCAGGATTGTATTAGCTTTTTTGGCTGCTGCTGCACATTGCTGGCTCATGGTCAAGTGATTGTCCACTAGGACTCTAAGGTCCCTCTCACAGTTACTGTTTTTGAGCCAGGTCTCACCTAGTCTGTACTTATATCTTTGATTTTTCCTGCCTAAATATAAAACTTTGCTTTTCTCCACATTAAAACTCATTTTGTTGGATAGGCCCATTGTTCCAGTTTGTCAAGATCCTTTTGAATCCTGAGCTTGTCTTCTGGGGTGTTGGCTATTCCTGCCAGTTTAGTGTCATCTGCAAATTTGATGAGTTCCCCTTCTATTCCCTCAGAGGCTTCGAAGGAGGTCAGGTGTCTTCCAGGTGCTACTGTCAGTAGGGACAAGAAACGTATTTCTAAAATAATTAAGAATGGCAGTAAGGGCTGTGATGTGGAGGCTATTGTACATCTTGGCACTAACGATCTGTCCCAAAAAG
>NW_015386320.1:0-5384 GCF_001527695.2 Protobothrops mucrosquamatus | reverse complement strand
GTAACTCTGAAAGTGTCAACATAGCTCTAGTAGTTGCTCATTTTCAGCAGCGGGAAAAAGTACATAGTGACATAGTGTGTGTGTTAATTTCTCTAAACCATTCTCATATCCTCCAAGCAATTCAGTTTCCATGTCAGCAAATTCCAGAGATAATTCAAATTATCTCAGCTGTGAAAAGAGCTAAGCTGGTCTGTGAGAAACTCTCCTGGGGACTGCAACTCTCAAAGGCCTGGAAGTGCTCTTGTTCTCAATGCTGAGGCTGAGATAACATCTGAGGAAACATCTAAAGCCAAATTGCAGAGTCTTTATCCTGGAAAATAAACAATGGCATAATTAAGATGTCTGTAGAATTAAGCATTAGTATCCTACTGTGGCATGCCTCTGGCCAGCAGATATGAACATTAGATTAGTTTGCAAAGGATATAGAACTAAAGTTAGTTTCATGTGCAAGTCCTAAAATACATAAAAAGAACATTGATTAAATAAGGACACAGATTAAACAACTTGTGGCAAAATTAACAGAATAACAGAATAACTGAGTGGGAAAGGACCTTGAAGGATTTTCTAGTCCAGGGGTGTCAAACCGGCAGCCTACGGGCTGGATGAGTCATGCACAGGCCATCCCCACCCTGGCTCCGCAAAGGCAAAAAACGTCATGATATGACACGATTCATCAAATGATGTGATCAAATTTGACACCCATGTTCTAGTCCAAACCCCTGCTCAAGCAGGAAATGCTATACCATTTCAGGCAAATAGTTTTATGTCATTTTAGGTCAAAAGATTTAGGCACTCCTATTTAGATTGTAGGTTTCAATGACTCCTTAAGTAAAAAGTAAGGAAGAAATAAGATGCAGTTAAGGATTATATCTTTCATCCAATGTGACTGTATTTTTATTACTCATGAATAGACTTTGGCATATAAATGAACCTAATAAAAGTTTGAATCCTGGTCATAACAAATGGCTCACTCTTTCATTGTTGTTAATCCCCTTGATCAGGGATTAATCCAAGATAAATTTTAATGTAATGAAGTCAAATTTCCTTTCTCTTCTGCCACATATTAATTTGGTAGCATATCATCTAAAACTAAGTGGAACAACCTGCCTCCAGAAGTGGTGAATGCTCCAACACTGGAAGTTTTAAAGAAGAGATTGGACAGCCTGAGCAGGGGGTTGGACTAGATGACCTCCAAGGTCCCTTCCAACTTTATTATTATTAGTGTTAGTATTAGTATTAGTATAGTATAGCTCCACTCCTGAACCACTGCACAAGGAACTGAAGTCTTGATTCTTCCGATGGGCTTTGAACTTTTATTCAAGAGTGTTCTGAATCAAAAGTATAAATGCAGAAGAGGATACAATTGTGTAACTACATTTTTTTTTCAAAATTTCCCTAAAAAGAAAAATTCAAAGCAGGCTGTAACATGTTCTGTGATTGCATGGTCTACTAATCAGAAAAGGAACTACTACTCTTCAGTGGGCTATATTGTTGTTGCTTTTTTAGATTTGATTTAGGCTTAACTTAGACTTAAAATGCTAAAAAAAATTAGGAAGTTGTGCATGTGTGTGGTTCAATACTATTGGATTTTAGCTATTATTTTATAATCAAGGATGAAAGAAACAAGAAATTATTCATAGAATATAATTCCAATGGTTGAATGTAGGCCCTTTCACCAGAACTTTCTTCAGTGGTTAATTTTTAACATTTCAATGATTTGATTGATTGATTGATTATGTGCCATCAACTTGTTTTCAACTCAGGAACTCCATAGATCATTGATCCCCAACCTTTCTGGCTCCATGGACTAGCAGCAACACCATCTATGGCAGCGTGGGGAGGAGATGGCTTTGCATAGATAAAACTTAAGATACCACACATGCACAAATGAACCTTCGCACACTTGTCTGCCACTTTTGCAGCTGGGCTGTGGCCTGATACAGCCTGGGGGTTGGGGACCTCTGCCATAGATAGGTTTTTAACATGATTGTGTATCCTTAACCTATTTTTTCAAGTTTCCCAATGGTACATTCATGGCCAATATAACCAAGTATGTCAGTCTTCCTGGTGGTTGTCCTCTTTTTCTCTTTCCTTTCATCTTTCCCAACACTAGGGCCTTTTCCAGAGATCTGTGTTTTCATATTAGGTGTCCAAATAGAATAATTTGTGCCTGGTCATTTGTGCTTTGAGTAAAAATTCTGGGTTGATTTGTTTCATGGTCCATCTGTTTCTCTTCTGGGCTGCCAATAAAATTTTCAGGGGTCTTCCCCAAGACAAAACTTCAAAAGCATCAATACTCTTTTTTAAAATCCCACTTTAGCTTCTGTAAAGTCACAGGAAATACCATGGCAAGTATGATTCTGAACTTTGTAGGTATAGATGCATCACAGCATTTAAATATCTTTTCCAAAGCCTTCACCTATACTATTCTGTAGCATATTTGGAACATAGAGCTTAGAATAACCGAAAGAGACCTTGAAGGTAATCTAATTCAATGCCCTGCACAAACAAGAGAATTTATACCATTTCAGACAAATGGCTGTCCAGCCTCTTCTTAAAAGCCTCCAGTGATGGGGCACCTACAACTTCTGAAGGCAAGCGATTCCACTGGTTGATTGTCATCACTGTTAGGGAAATTTCTCCTTAGTTCTAGATTGCTTCTCTCTTTGATTAGTTTCCATCCATTGTTTTTTTTTTTTTTTTGCCTTCTGGTGCTTTGGAAAATAGTTTGCCCCTCTCATCTTTGTGGTAGCCCCTCAGTTATTGGAACATTGCTATCACATTTCCACTAGTGCTTCTTTTCACTAGACTAGACATACCCAATTCCTGCAACAGTTCTTCATATGTTTTAGCCTCCAGTCCCCTAATCATCTGTGTTACTCTCAGTTTCTTGACTTTAGTGTTTAAATATCCTTTCAGTATATTGTAAAAGGCAGATGCTATCTATTTCATTTCAATTAAGCAGTCAAGAAAATCTGACTTTTTTCCCCTACCACCATAGAATATCTATAAATGATACCCTTGGAACCCTAAAATAAAGACAGCCAGATGGAAAGATGATGAAAAGACTGATAAACAGATTTTTTAAAAATCCAATGGAGCAGAACAGTATGAGTTCCGTGTGTGTGTGTGTGTGTGAATTCACCATTCTTATTATAAAATCCACACACAAGATAAAACATGAAACATATTTTACTTTATTTTTTTTTTCAAATATCCCTATCCACTCTTGTTTCTTCTTTTTTTCCTTTGGAGGGTCTGTGTGTGTCAATAGTTTTCTATTTAACTTTCACTTTTATCTCGTTTCCAAAGGATTTTCAAATCAAGACCTGCTAATCTATACCTAATAGTTGATGTTTGACCGTTTCATCAAACATTTTGCAGGGAAATGGATTCCTAATCCATTGATTAAAATTAAATCTTTGTCCTGATTTCTAGAATTAGAGAAGTGTTGTAGTTTCAAACTTTCCAATTCTATTTCTCCACTATTTTCAAAACAGGTTCAGCATCAGTCACTTATTCTGTCACTCCAAAGAAATAAAGTTGTTAATCAGACATATACAGAAAAAATTGCCAGGTTGCCAATGGTTCACTGGCAATTATATCCCTTATGAATGACTATAATCACTCTATTATTCTAGGAGGCCAAAATATCCAACATTCCGTAGAAAAGGGAATAGGAATTTAGATACAATAAATATTTCAAGAGCCACATGGAGGAAGGGAGTGGTAATGTTGTCTCTGTGAGGTTCAAAGTTCTCTTCCTTCTTTTTGATCTGCCAGAAGATAGACTCCATACACAGAGAGTCATAAAATTGATCCTCCTGGTGTTCCTGATCCACAAAGCAGTTACTCTGAGGTGCCCTGCAAGTAATGCTTTCCCTGTTCCACATGACTGGTATCAACCTGGTGACCTCGTCATCGGTGGGATGATGTCTCACTTGAATTATCATTTCTATCAAACTCTATTCAAGCAACATCCTTTTCTCAATCTTTATGATTCACCAATGTAAAGATTTTCGTTTGAATTAACTGACCTTACGCACATGCCAAAGATTAATAGCTTTTTGTATAGAAAATCTAGAGTTTTTGTGTAACTTTAAGAACGTTTGTGTTTTGAAAGTTTTCTAGTGGTGACAGAAGAGGAAATTTTCTTTGTGTTTGGTTCATTAACAATGTTCTCATAATAAAAGCTCATTTGATTGCATGGAGGTTATCACAAAGAAGAATGCTAAAAAAAGAAATCAGTACTGTCACACTTCACAAAACAAAAATAAAGGTGCTTTTCCCAAAAGCATCTGGAGTTCTTTGGTTTTTTTCTTTGAAAACATTTCAGTAAAGTTCCTAGAAAACTAAGACAACAGAGATACTGAACACTGCAGTTAAAACTTTAGAAATTAATATACCTTATGATGAATCAAAAACAGAAAAATATTAAAGGACATAAATTGTGTGCAAAGTATACTTGGACTGATTATAAAATTATGTAATGCTTCAATCAGAAACAGGTTTTCTGGTAGTCAGTTAGAAATAATGACCATCCTAAAATAATTTGCAAAATTATAAATTATTATTTTGAAACAATGTGCTCAATCTATTTGCAGTGTAATAACCAAATTCTACCAGCACGTCCTTGCCTTGGCCTTTGCTGTGAAGGAGATCAATGAGGACTCCCAGATCTTACCTAATGTCACTCTTGGATTCCACATCTATGACAGTTACTACAATTCAAGGATGACCTATCGTACCACTCTGGACCTCCTTTTCAAATCCAAAGAATTTGTCCCTAATTACAAATGTGATAGCCAGAAAAATCTGATGGCTATCATTGGAGGATTAGGTTCTGATACATCATCTAATATAGCTGACGTTGTAGGTTTCTACAAGATTCCACAGGTAAGTATCGAGCGGATGAGCAGAAAAATTCTGCACCTTGTTGTTATAGCATAATTACTGACAATCAGCTATTTGGCTTGGATTTGTATTAAGATTAATACAAAATACAAAATTAATTTGTATTAATTTTTAAAAAAATTATTGAGTTTTATGGAATTGGGGATAGAATAGGATCAGGATAAGGATTAAGGTTTAGGGTGGGGTTGGGATCAGGATTGGTGTTGGGGGAGGGTTGGGGACAACATTGGGGTTATCACCCAATAACATTTTCAATCTTTAGCAAGCAGACTATTGTTTGGGTACATATGTTCAGTTAACAATAGTTGATATAGTAATAAGTAACTGTAATAAGTGTAATAAGCAATAATCATAAACTATCAGTTAATTAATGCATATCATTCTTCTTATTAATATTCAAAATAACATATCACATTCATTTCTCACTAGTTCGTTTTCCTAACCATTGGTAAAAATTATCCCATGTTCTA
>NW_015386319.1:637639-639466 GCF_001527695.2 Protobothrops mucrosquamatus | reverse complement strand
TCCCGTGTAAGATTAGAAGTATCATAGCGACGTTTCGATGAAATCACATTCATCATCATCAGGCTTGTGCTTTTAGCTAAAAGCACAAGCCTGATGATGATGAATGTGATTTCATCGAAACGTCGCTATGATACTTCTAATCTTACACGGGAGAAAACCCGAATGACCAAAGACTCACATATAAACACCCGTGAAAACCTTAAAAAACAAATATATATATATATATATATATAAACAATGAATAATAATTACTTATAATAAACAATATGTTAATTAATCGCTCAATAGACATCTTCTTACTAATGTATATTCAATGTCACATATCACATTCCTTTCTCTCTAACTCATTTTTTAGCCATTGATAAAAAATATCCCATGTTCTAAAATACGCTGAGTCTTCTTTCTCTTTTATCTTTAATGTCAATCTGTCCATTTCTGCACAATCTAAGATTTTCTTAATTAATTCTTCTTCTGTTGGTAGATTTTCATTTTTCCAGTATTGGGCAAATACAATTCTTGCTGCAGTTAATACATGTAAAATTAAGTATATACAGTCTTTCTCATAATTTGCTCCTATTATTCCTACAAAAATAATTCTGGCTTAAAATCTATACATTTTTTATTCATGTTCTCTAACCATAGATGTATTTTTGACCAAAATATTTTAGTTTTAGGGCAAAATCCACCAGATGTGGTAGTAAGTACCTCATTTTTGTTTGCATTTCTAACACCTATATGACATATTTTTACACATTTTCGCTAATCTCACCGGTATTAAATGCCATCTGTAAAACATTTTGTATAAATTTTCTTTATATGCCACTGCTTTCATTAGTTTAGCATTTCTTTCCCATAAGCTTTGCCAATTTTCTAGCTCTATATTATGTCCAAAGTTCTTTGCCTATATTATCATTGTTTTTTTAGTTGTTCCTCTTTCATCTTTAAGCTTAACAAATATTCATAAAGTTTCTTAATCAGTTTTTCGTCTGTTTTTAGCAGTATCTGGTCAAATTCTCTCTATTCTTTATAGAATCCCGTTGTTTTGATATCTTTTTCATATCTCGTTTGAATTTGCAAGTATAGCCACCATGATAGATCAATAACTTGTTCTTGTAAATCTTGTCTGTCTTTCAATTTCCCTTCATTGTCCAAAATATCTTTATAGGTCACAACTTTGTCATAGTTAATTAACTATGGGTAAGCAAATGCTTCCCTTGTTGAAAGCCATCCAGATATTTTGATATAAATTTTTGCTTTTATTTTTTTCCCATTCTAGAAGAAGTGTGTTTCTTATAAAGTGGTTTTGAAAGCATCTATGTATTTTATTCTTCCCATATCACAGAAAGGCATGCCATCCAAGTTGTAGGTCATGCCCCTCTAGGTATAATAGTCTTTTATCTCTAAGCATTATCCACTCTTTAAGCCATGTTAATATAGTTTCTTGGTAGTATAACGTCCAGTCCGGCAGTCCAAATCCTCCACCCTCTTTTGCTTCTTGTAACATTTTCAGTCTAATTCTAGCATTTTTTCCTTGCCAGATAAATTTCAATATTGTTGTAGTTAGTTCATCAAAAAAAGGTTTTCCCAGGTATCATTTGAAATAGAAAAAGTATTTTTGTAAAATATTCATTTTCACTGTTGCTATTCTCCCCAGCATTGAAAGTTGTAAATTTTTCCACTTTTCCAGATCCAATTTTATTTGTTTTAGCAATCTTTTATAATTGTCTTCTTTTATTGTTGCACATCTTGCTGTTAAGTAAATTCCCCAATATTTAACTTTTTTAACTGTTTGAAGGCTTGTTTTGTTTTGCTAATTGATTTTTTTGT
>NW_015386319.1:621631-635263 GCF_001527695.2 Protobothrops mucrosquamatus | reverse complement strand
TGATACAGCTGTGGTGTTTGGCTCAATGCCCAGACACTTGGCTGACTGCCCAGACATTCTTACTTCGTTTGAAGATTACTAAGAGAGACTGCTCTCTATTTTATGTTTTTGTTTTTGTGTCCTTGCTTGGTGTTTGATTCCCTTTTTGGATTGATTTTATTCTCTTTAAAATAAGGGAACCATAGAAGAAGTTTTTTTTTATGTCTACATTTGGATTATAAATCAAATATTATTTTTTTCTTTGTCTTTTTTGTTCTTCTTTTTTATTTGTTGCCTCTTTTTTGTCAGCCTTGTTGTGTGGATATAAACATATTTTTTATTTTTCTTCTTTTTCTATTTGCTTTTTTTTGCCTAGAGATCTGCTATCCCTTTTTATATTCTTTCCTACTTTTTGATATTACTATTGCTGGATATTTTTATTTTTACTTTTATTTTTTTTCTGAGGGTTCTGGATTACATATATATTTTTGGTTTTTTTTAATCTCCTCTCCTTTGAGCTTTTTGGTGGATTATAACTGGCCATCGGGCCCTATCCCTGGATTACAATTAATTGGGCCATCGGGCTTGATGTTGGATTATAAATAAATACAACAAATACAATAACCAAGATGAGTGTTTCAAACTTGGCAAAAGGGGCGAGGAAGGGATCCTCTGCTTCTGCATCAACCTCAGTTAGTCCAGTGCTTCAAAAATCGATTACAACTTTTTTACAGCCCGACCCGCAGCAGAAGGATACGCAAGCCATTCTCCAGGCAATTATGGATTCTAAAATGGAAATGAAAAAGGATTTTTAAGACTCTAAAATGGAATTGAAAAAGGATCTTGAAGATTTTAAAAATGATTTGCTTAAGATGGATCAAAAAATGGAATCCTTTCAACAGGCAATGTCAGACACTCAACAATGAATGCAAAATATTGAAGGCAAGTCAGTAGTAGTAGACCAGAAATTAGAGGCTCTCAAGATGAAAATCAGAGATTGGCGCAATCCAATGCAGAGCTGGAAAAAAGCATGGCAATGATGGAGTTCGAACGCGCATCATATTTTCTAAGATTCCAAAATGTGATAAAAGAGAGTGATGAGAACTTATTACTATTGATGACCGAATTATTGGCGGACTTGCTTGGAATGGAAATGGATCAAGTTAAAAGAGAAGTTGATCAAATCTATAGAGTGAATTCAAATTATGCAAGAAGAAATAGAGTGCCCAGGGAAGTTCATGTTAGATTCAGCAAAAGAGCACTTTGGGATGAGATCCTGAGACTAGTGAGGGACCAACCTCTGAAATACAAAGATAAAGATTTGGTAGTTCTCAAACAGATTCCAAGAAGAATTAGAGAAGCTCGAAGAGAATACCAATTCTTAACCAGGAAATTGATCAGTAAAGGAGTGAACATCAGATGGTTGGTCCCAGAAGGACTATTAATTTTTGGGACACAAAAAGATATAGATTGAACACCCTACAACAAGCAGAGGATTTCTTTAATAATAATAGAGACTTCTTGAAGAGAGATGAGGCGGAACCTAAGAAACCAGAGGAAACGATTGCAGGAACATCGAAACAAACGGAGGAAGATGTGCCTAAAAAGACTCAACCAGAGGAAGATGTGAGGCCTAAAGATCAGAGACAGATAAGCTCTCCTAGAAAATTGAGATCTCAACACAATTGAAACTATGGAGGAAATTGGAATTCTTTCAATAAATATAAATGGTCTTAACTCCCCATCAAAAAGGAGTAAAATATTTCATAGACTACAAAAGTTAAAAATGGATATAATTTGTCTCCAGGAGACACACATTAAGTTACAACATTCTAGAATACTTGAACAATTAAAATTTGGCAAACTTTATTTTTCCTTGACATCACAAAAGAAAAGAGGGATAGCTCTATATATAAAAGAAAAGATGAATCCAAGAGTGATTCATCTTTATGCTGATGAAGAGGGAAGAATACTGATGGTTGAGATCACATGGAATCAAAAACAAATATTGATAGTTGCGATATATGCTCCCAATGAGAAGCAAGATCATTTTTTTCAGCAATTATATGATAAACTTGTGGACTTAAATTACCATAGCTTGTGTATACTTGGAGACTTTAATGCAATTGTTGATCCAGTACGGGACTATAAAAATTACAAACAGGGGAATAAAGGAAGCAATGTCTTACCTAAATCCTTTCTAAGAATGAAAGATGAACTCTGTATACAGGACATTTGGAGAGAGATGTACCCGGAAAAGGCACAATACACCTTTTATTCTAACAGACATAAATCATGGTCAAGAATTGACATGATATGGACTTCTTTGGACTTAAAGGCCATGATACAAGAAATTGAAATAGAATCTAACATTTGGGCAGACCATAATTCAATGAAAATGACCTGGAAAGGACTTAAGAAAAAACCGAGATGGTCCTTGAATAAATCAATATTGAAAGAAAAGGAGTTTTTACAATTCGCAATAAAAGAAATGGAATTCTTTTTTAAAGTCAATAAAAAAGAAGAAACCTCTATTCAAATTGTATGGGACACGGCAAAAGCATATTTTAGAGGTTTGGCCATAACTTATCTTGCTAAAAAGAATAAGGAAAAGAAACTTGCTNACACACACAGAGAGAGAGAGAGAGAGAAAGAGAGAGAGAGGGATGCACACACATGCTTGAAACCTCCTGAACATCATGTCAGAACCGAAGAAGCTTCTTGGATGAGAAAGTGAAAAGTCTGCAAGGAAAAATAAAGATCAATTGCCTTTTGAAAAAGCACTTTTGGGACAATCATGACCTGGATAACTGAGAATCTACATAGACATTTCTGAACATCAGAAAATCTGACAGCTAATTATGTAATGAAGAAACCGTTGCTTTTGAAAAAAAAAACACCAGATAAATTATTTTCCTGTTTCATTTGTAGGTCATACAATCCAACTGTTTTCCTCCTTACGATTTCCAAATTTGTCATCCTGGTGCGGATCTTGTTTTCATGTTGTGTTGCTTTTAGATGACCAGCCTTGTGGTTTTTTCCTCTGCTTCTGCCCCAGTTTGAATAACTATCATCTCAAAATATACATCAGTAGATGAGCTTGCATTTTTAAATCATCCTCTAATTGGGACTCCCAGCCTCCAAATGTGTTTTGAAATACACCAAGCAAAGTCTTCAGATCTTCACAAAGGATGGAAAGGGGATTCCGTCCAACCTGGCTGATTCATTTTCTGTGATCACAAAAGCTTGCAGTATCTATTTGTGTTGCCTTCCTGTTAGTTTCCATGTCATTAGTATATCATTCAAAAGCCTACCAAAACCAATGATCCCTCTAAAGCAAAAAATCACTGTGTGAAATAACTTTTGTGTAAAAGGGAGCCACGATAAAATATCCACTTCTGTTGTCCGCCTGAAAATTTCCAAACCATTGGTATATAATTCCAAAGAACATAAGCGTGTACAAAAACAATGAGTTGACCAAGGCAACATTAATATGTGGAATAAGCTCTGTTTCAAAGACAGCCATTACAAGTTCATGTCTCAGGATCCAATGTTCCAAGAATTAGCTGAACCCATCGGTTTCTTTCTGATCTCCCAAAATACCAGCTTCTGAAAATTGATTTATGTATTATAACAAGTAGTTCCTGCTTTTTCCCTTCTGTCTTTTAACAGCTTTTTAGAGTCTTTTGATATTCTTTCTCTTCTTCTTGCTAAAGCTTGGGGGGACTTTTTTCATATCGTGGACTCAATTAAATGCAGGAGATTTTGAGTCCTTGTTCTGGAACAATCCTTTATGTTAAAGGATGGCACACTTATCTGGCAAAGGTGCTTTCTTTGCAAATCTTGAATACCTTGTTCCAAAGTGGTGCCACCATTCATCACAAATGTTAATGGTGAATGCATTAGAGCTTAAAATTCCAGTCCAAAATTTGAACTTCAGCCTGACTTTCTCCTTCTCCTTCTCCTTCTCCTTCCCCTTCTCCTTCTCCTTCCCCTTCCCCTTCTCCTTCTCCTTCTCCTTCTCCTTCTCCTTCTCCTTCTCCTTCTCCTTCTCCTTCTCCTTCTCCTTCTCTTTCTCTTTCTCCTTCTCCTTCTCCTTCTCTTTCTCTTTCTCCTCCTCCTGGTGAAGGAAATATTTAATTCTATGACAATGGGTGTCCCTTAAAACATCCTCCAGAATTTTTTGAAATTTCTCTGCCAATGACTATTTCAAAGTAACAAAGATAACCTGGTAAGGTAACCTAGTAGGTATGGAGAAAGAAGAAAAGTGAGGAGAGAAGATGAGAATGGCAGAAAAAGAAAGGAAGCAACAGAGAGAGAGAGAGAGAGAGAGAGAGAGAGAGAGAGAGAGAGAGAGAGAGAGAGAGAGAGAGAGAGAGAGAGACTCATGCACAGCAGCCTCTATTTCTTTTTAATTAAATTCTTCAATCAAGGTCCCCATCCCTTGTGTGCGTGCGTGCATGCGCGCACAAGTTTTGTGGCTCCCAGTGTTTGCTTTTCTCTGGGAAACAGGTCCAAGTGGCTCTTTGATCGTTTAAGGTTGCAGACCCCTGGCATAGACCATTGTTTGCTTCTTTCTTTGGTGATTTGTGGCTGACCTTTTAGAGATTCCAAATATAAAGTACAGCTTAGCATGTTTGGTGTAGTGGTGAAGGTGCTGGTGTAGAAACCAGGAGACTGTGAGTGTTAGTCCATTAGGCATGAAAGCTGGACGAGTGACCTTGGGCTAGTCATTCTCTCAGTCCAGCCTTCTTCACAGGTTCGTTGTTAGGGAAAAGAGGAGGGAGTGTTATGTATGCTCATTGCCTTGAGTTATTTATTAAAAAAATAATAGAGGGTATAAAAATTTTAAAAATCATAGATAAATTCACTGGTGTGATTTATTTGGAGCTTTTATGGAGGGAAATAGTAATAATAATAATAATAATAATAATAATAATAATAATAATAATAATAATAATAATAATAATAATAATAATAATAATAATAATAATAATAAAAAAGTTGGAAGGTATTGTTCTGCTCCATGAGGAAGTTCAGATAGTTTGATCAGAGGTAGTCAACAGTTTAGCAAAACTGCTACAGAAAATTCTTAAAGTGAACATAACGATTAAACCAGAAACTTTCCTTTTGGGTCTAAAGGAAAGAGAACTGGGAAAAAAATGGAACTCTGATTTTATATATAGTGACGGCAGCAAGATTGCTCTATGCACAAAAGTGGAAGGATGTCTCGATTCCTACCATGGACGAATGGTTACAAAAGCTGATGGAATTAGCAGAGATGGCCAAATTGACTATGCTGATAAAAGAAAAGAACATAAGTACTTTTATTTCTACTTGGAAATGGCTTCTGGACTTTGTGCTTGAGGTGGAAAAAAATGATATGATTTTGGGTTTTACTGATACAGAAATGGCTAGGGCATACTACTATAGAAATGTAAAAAGTTGAGATTTGATTTTAATGTCTGATTTTACTGCAACAGTCGGAAGTCAATGCCTTTTATTTCTTTTCCTCCCTTTCTTCACCCATTTTTGTTTTCCCCTTTTCTACGGTTGTCCCCTACTATTTGTGTAAGGACCTGCCTCAATTAAGCCTCCCAAGAAAGCAGAACTTTTGAAACTTGCATTGTCTCAACAGGAACTTTTATTGGAAGGCATTGACAGCAGGATAGTAAGGCAGGATCTGAAGATTTCCCATGCAAAATGTTATATTAAAAGAACCCTTTCAAACCCCACCCCAACTGTCCATTCGGCTGGTTCAAATTAAGCCAATCCATAGGTATCAAATTGTTGTGAGAAGAACTGATAAGGCGCTGCTCTCAAGGCTGTCAGATTTTTCTGCGTCTTCTTCCCTCCGCCTGGAGATAAGGTAGATGGCTTATCTCCAGGCGGAGATATCATGCTCTATAAGAAATTCCAGTCTCTGATGTCCTGTTATTTGTTTCTGATCATTAAAATTCTTTTAATGAAACATTTTTTGAAAAAGAAAGGAAAAAAAGAGGCAAAAGATGTGAAGAAAAATAAAACATGAAGTGAATAGATATGGAATATAGAAGCATCACAGAATTAAATAAATAAATATTTTCAATATTTCATTAGTTTTACAAAGCTGAACCTTATTGGATTTTAAAAACCACAACCATTGTTAGTCAGTATATATCATCAATGGCAATAAAGCAAATATAAACCATGAAAATAAAGTAATTTCAGCTTGAAGAATGAAAAGTAGAAAATTATGACTTTAATGGAAGCCAATTTCAGATATATGGAATGTATGGAATTTTATAATGTATTTATTATAATTATAATAAAAATGATTTCCAAGTTGTATTATTTTTCAAAAGCAAAGTTATTCTGAACACAGTCCTAGCACCACAATTGAATTACTCATTCTTCTGCAGAAGGAACCAGAACTAATGTTTTCTGATTGCATCCAATTTCTTTTACCTACCAATACCATTGTTGATAATTTGATTTCATCTCCTGGTAAAAAGTCTGTGAGGCATTAGTATTACTGAAACTTGACAAGTATCACTTTGAACCGTGAGATGGATGGCAAATAAATTTAATAATAATCTATTTATCAAGGAAGATAGGCACATCAAATTGTTGAAGAAGAAAAAAAGGGCATTGGAAGAACATATGAAGAATAGTGAAGAAGATGTACTGAAGTTAGTATAACAGGAAGCCTTACTACATACTGGAGAGACCAATCTGGGCTACAAAAATAGAGCCATGGGAAGACAAAGTATTACATGGCCAGTACATAAAAAAACTAGCAGGCAAGGTGGATAACAAACCTGGCAATGGAAAATTCAAGGATAATTAAAAAAAGAGGGGCTAATTCTGGCTGCACAAGACCAAGCCTTAAGAAAATATGCATACAAAGCTAAAATTCAGAAGATAGCAAGACAGCAAGTGCCCCCTCTGCAAAGAAGCTTCAGAAAGAGCGGACTACATGGTTGGCTGCAGCAAGAAGATGGTACAGTCTGACTACAAACAATGGCATAACAAAGTAGCAACAATAGTGCACTGGAAGATCTGCAAGAAATACCATTTGCCTGCAAGCAAGAACTGGTGGGATCATAAAGAAGAGAAAGTAATAGAAGCTAAAGTTTCTGGGGCTTTAGAATTCAAACAGACAGACACCTCAGATTTAATTGTGGAAAACAAAGACAAAAATCTTTCTGGCTAGTGGACATTGCAATATGGCAAAAAAATAGAAGAGAAAGAACTGGAGAAGATAACAAAATACAAAGACCTTCAAATAGAAATAAAACAACTGTAGCAAAAGAAAGGAAAGATAGTACCAATAGTAATAGACACCTTGGGTGCAATCCCAAAGCATCTGTGGAGCACCACTTGAACATCATCAGCATTTACAAAATCAATTGCAAAAAGGCAGCTTTATTCGGAATAGCTTACATCCTGCAGCATAACTTTAACACCATCAAACATAAACATCTGCCTATCCAAGATCCTTGGTGATTAAAAATGCCAAGTCCAGTCTAAATATCTGGCTGGCTGTGTGATGAACCATAATAATAATTGTCTGTAAAAACAGGGCTTGTCCCTGTAGAATTGTGCCAATACACTGATACTTTCTAATTTCTGATACCCCTCAAAATACATCTATGCTGTGGTGAAAGATTTGTCGATAGGACCTTTCCTAATCCTCTTTGTTCCAAGTTTGTTTGTTATTTATTAAATTTATATGTGCATCCATGTCACAAAAAGTGACTGGGCAGTGTACAATGTAAAAGTGTGTTATATTTATACTGCTATAGATACTGTTATATACTGCATATTCCTTTGTCTGTGGTAGTGGGCATGATATGTATCTCTCCTTTGGTAATTTATCTGTACCTTGGCTTCCAACATTGCCATCAATAAAACAGAATCATTTATTGGCATTTTTTCTGCAGATGGCAAAATTATCTCTTCCAAAAACAGCCGTCATGCTTGCCACCATGTTCCTCACTTATTTCATGTAGAAAATACTGCTGATTGGAAGACTAAATCCAAAGAACAATTGGAGGAAAGCTGCATCCCTCCATGTACTCATTCATTCAGCCAGCTTCAGGAAGGACTTGCCTCTGCATCATGTTGCCCACCCACCCTTCCTACACATAAACCCTCACGTAAGTTCTGATTCTATCCTTTGGTGAATATGTGGGAAATTATTTAGAATAGAATAGAGCTGGAAAGGACCTTGGAGGTCTTCTAGTCCAGGCCCCTGATCAAGCAGGAGAACCTATACCATCTCAGATGTCATCCCTATTTTTCTTTTCTTTAAACTAGCCAAATCCAAGTCCTGCAACCTTCATATGTTTTAGTCTCCAGGCCTTTGATCATTTTAGTTGCTCTTCTCTGAACTTTTTCCAAGGTCTCAGTATCTGTTTGTAATATGGTGATCAAAATTCATTGCATTATTCGAGGTATAGTCTCACTAGGGTTTTATAAAACAGTACTAATACTACATGTGATCTTGATTCTATGCCTCAGTTTATACAACCGTGGAATGTATTAGCTTTTTTGGCTGCTGCTGCACACTGTTGGCTCATAGTCAAGTGATCGTCCACTAGGACTCTTTGGTCCCTCTCACAGTTGCTGTTTTTGAGCCAGGTCTCACCTAATTTGTACTTAAACCTTTGATTTTTCCTGTCTAAATGTAAAATTGCTTTTCTCCACATTAAACTTATTTTGTTGGATAGGGCTCATTGTTCAAGTATGTCAAGATCTCTTTTATCCTGAGGTCTTCTGGGTCATAAACAAATTGATCTTTTGAGTTATTTAGGACATTACATGTAAGAGCTAAATAAACACATAAGAAATCAGTTTCAAGAGTTTTATAACATCTTTGGGTATTTTTCCCCCTTAGGGATAGAATGCATGATATTATCATGACGTTAAAAGTTTTAATGATACTAATATTAATTTACAAATATGTGCATTTCATCTGATCTTTTCTTATCCATGAATTTCTTAAGGTGCCTTCTGAACACTATCATGATTCTCTTTTTCATTTTGTTTGCACCCTTTGTTTTTGAATGAATATAGGTGCTGATTTTCTAGAGGAACATATGTTTGAGATTCGAACTCTGTGGCAGTGTCTAGAGAAGTCCATCTATACCAATGACCGTTTGCGGGAACAACTGGAAATATATCTCACCTCAGTGGCAAAGAGCAATGGTGCGAAAGAAGCAGAATCATCTGCTCTTGGAATGTCAGATATAACATGCATGTGCTGTCAGAAGTACCTAGATCTTATCCCCATTCTCATCTCCTAGTTCAACAACAGGAAAAAATGCTTTATTGGTGTAAATAAGATTAGAAATGGCAACATGTTTTGATAAGCACATTAGACATTACTAAAGCACAAGTTATTGTTATTAAAGTTGTTAAAATCAAAAGTTATTAGACATTTCTAAAGAGTCTTGTTGTGTTTTCGGTTCGTTAGCAATTGACGCAGACACATGGTGAACAACAACAAGCTCTTTATTACACTCTCCTACAACCAAGCAAAATGCAAAAGGCACGCAGGCCTTTTTATAGGGCATGAAACCTAGACAGTGCGAACCAATAGGAATTGACCATTTTCGCCCCTTGCACATGTGCACAAGGCTGGCGCCACCCTGTCTGGTCCTGGGCATCTTTTGGATTGCCCGAGACCATTTGCAACAATCCTGAGCCTGCTTTCAGCTCTTGCAGGCTCAGGATACAACACCCCTCCCCCCTAAATGAAACACACCTAGCTTACGCACAGGTGCATTGTTCAAATGCAGGGAGAGTGGAAATGCTCGGGTCCGCACGCAGGCAAGACACCTTACAAAATAATTATTAAATAAAATGTATCCGAAATCATAATAGTATATGAAACTCCTTCCTGAGTGTTAACCCCCTCATTCAGCGGCCTAATAGCAAGGTTCCTCATGTGTTGACAGAAACCTCACATAATCTCCTAGATGTTTAGGTGGGCACTTGGCCCGCTGCAACCTTCTAAGGGCTGATGAGGTTGCCTGGTCTATCTGCTTGCCTACTAGGCTAGGCAGGCCAGGACTTTGATGCCCCAAATACCCAGGTGACCCACCCAGCTGCTGACTGGCTGGACCTTCTGAGTCCAAGCCAGTGTACCTTGGGGGGGGTGGAAGTCCCTGAGTCCACAATGGACTCCTCTTGGGAACACTGTCCCTTGAGCCCAAGGGCAGCAGTTGGAGAGGCCTGAGTGGCGAAAGTGCCCCAGTACTCCGTAGCCCCCATGCATGTGCCAGAGGTGCCAGAGTCAGGAGCCACCTCCATGGCAAACCCCCTTGCTACTGACTTCCTTTTCGGAGCAATAGCTGAATTATGAGAGTGCCCCTGATGGAATTCCCTGTCTATGGCTGTGTTTGCTTTTTGTGGATACCCCCGGTATGTCTCCCTGTCTGGAGCGCTATCTGACATGTTTGAATAATGTGGATACCCCCAGTGTGACTCCCTGTCTGGAGCAATAACGGATGTGCAGGGTGGCCCCCCTTCCTGGGAATTCCTGTTCGGCACACTTGTGGAAACTTGTGATGACCCCCAAACAGCCTCATCAGCCTGTGAGGCCCTGTTAGGCCTAGGAACCTGTGACCCAGAACCCACATTATGGTCTTCCTCCCCCCCAGAGCAGAGCCAGGAGTGGAAACGTGGCTGTCCAGCCTCCAAAGCAGTTGGTCTATGTGTCTGCGAAGAACACGGCCATCATCCAAGGCTACTTCGTATGACAGCGGCCCAGAGATCTTGCATACCACTGCTGTGACCCAGAGATGTCCAGGCCCATAGTTCCTTGCCCAGACCGGATCACCCACCTGAAGTCTCCTAGGTGCCCGCGGTTGTGACACCTGTGAAGCCACCTGGTCTGGGTGCAACCTGTCCAGTTTGGTGATGAGGCAGCGACCCCAGTGGAGTTCTGCAGGGCTCCTCCCTGTGGCTGTGCAAGGTGTGGTGCGGTGTGCAAGAAGGAAATCTGCTAACCTGTGATGCCAGTTACCATAAGTCAGTTTCTTGAGAGCATCTTTGGTAGTGCACACCATTCTCTCTGCTTGTCCGTTGGACAATGGGTGGAAGGGAGCAGACGTCGCATGCTGGATCAAGTTGGCCTGAAAAAAAGCCTGGAACTCAAAGGAGGTAAATTGGGGGCCATTATCTGAGACCAGGACATCTGGAAGTCCATGTGAGGCAAAAATTCCTCTCAACACCTGGATGGTCCTGGCAATAGTAGTGGAGGAAACAGGAACAACCTCCAGCCACTTGGAATGGCTGTCCATGAGGAGAAGGAAGAATTGCCCCTGAAAGGGCCCAGCGTAATCTATATGTACCCGTGACCATGGGGTTTGAGTTTCCTCCCACCTATGTACTGGAGCCTGAGGCATTTCAGGCCTTGACTGCTGGCACACTTGGCACTCGTGCACCTGAGCCTCGATAGCTTTATTGAGCCCAGGCCACCAAAGATGGCTGCGCGCAAGCGCTTTCATCCTTACTCTACCAGGATGTCCCTCATGCAGAGAGAGCAAGATTCTAGACTTCAATGAGGCTGGGATGACTATCCTGCTTCCCCATAACAGGCACCCCTTGAAAGTTGAAAGTTCATGCTTCTTTTGCCAGAAGCTTTGAAACTGTATCTGGACACGTGTCAGGCCATCCTGACAACACCCATGTCAGCACGCATGTGATCAGTGGCAGTGTCTGCAGCCACGTCCCTGGCATTGAGGATATTAAGGATATTAATAGCAGGAGCAGGATCTGCCTCTATCTGTTTAAGAGGTAATCTGCTGAGGCCATCTGCATGGCCCATCTCTTTTCCAGGTTTGTGAATTAGAGTGTAGTCATACGCTGACAGGAAAATGGACCATCTCAGCATACATGGAGAAATAATATGTGGTGTCTGTTTGTTAGTGGGTAAACAAACCCAGCAGAGGCTTATGGTCTGTGTAGACCTTGAAGTGGGGCCATATAAGAAATCATGGAATTTCTTTATGCCAGCCACTATGGCCAAGGCTTCTCTGTCAATCTGAGCATAATTCCGCTCTGCAGATGACAGAGTCCTTGAGTAGTAGGCCACAGGGACTTGTGTCCCATCAGCCTTCAGATGGCTAAGTACTGCTCCCACCCCATAAGGAGATGCATCGCATGCGATGCAAACAGGCAGTTGCTCATTGAAATGTGCTAACACAGCATTTGAAGAAAGCAAGGCCTTGACCTCATTGAAACTCCTTTCATGGATTTTAGTCCACTGCCATGGAGCCTGCTTGTCTAAGAGCTCAGCCATTGAAGCCTTGTGGGGAAGGAAGGCATGTGGGGAAGGAAGGCATGATAAAAATTTAAGAGTCCCAAGAAAGCTTGCAGCTCGCTTTTGGACTTGGGACTTGGGGCCTGCTGAATAGCTTGGAGCTTAGATTCAGCAGGATGGATGTCTTGAGCATCAATTCTGAAACCCAAGAATTCAGTGGAAGTGACTCCAATTTTGCATTTATCTGGCTTCAGTTTTAGGCCCAATTGGCGAAAACGAAGCAAGACAGCCCTTAATCTTCCAGCTAAGTTTAGAGATGACTCCCCAGCAATGAGGACATCATCGAAGTAGGGACAGACCCCAGGAATACCACAAAGTGTGCACTCCATGACACTTTGGAATATGCCAGGGGCTACATTTACCCCAAATTGCAGTCTTTTGACCTTAAAGGCCCCCTGTGTGTTACAATCGTCTGGGCCTCTGCAGATGCCTCATCAACAGGTAGCTGTTGATAGGCCTGTGCCAGATCAATTTTTGCAAAAATGCACCCCCCTTTGAGGGAGGCCAGAATGTGGCTTACAACAGGCACTGGATATGCATGCTGTTGCAATGCTTTATTCAGTGTGCACTTATAGTCTGCACGTATGCGGACTTCCCCATTAGCCTTTAGAGGCGTTACTATGGGGGTTTCCAATGGACTAGAGTCCACAGGTTCTAAGATGCCCTGCTGGGTCAATTTGTCCAGCTCTGCATCTATCTTGCTTTTGAGGGCAAAAGGCACCCTCCTAGGCTTGACCCTGATGGGCATGATAGTTGGGTCTAAACATAATGCAATGGAAGGCCCTTGTAGGATCCTAGCTCAGAACTAAACACATCAGCAAACTCCTTGCAGACTTCTGCAAGGCCCAACATTTGCAAGTTGTGCAGCCCCATCACTTGGATTCCCAGTGCCTCGAACCAATTGAGTCCAATAAGGCTTGTGCGTTCACCCCCAACAACCACCACATCTAGGAATCCCTCAAAATCCTTATGCTGCACTTTGAGTGTGGCCTCCCCTTTTACACTGACTTTGGAATTTTGGAAATCAGTGAGTATTAGATTCGATGGCCTGAGTTTAACTCAAAGGCCACTACTGCTGTAAATCCTTTTGAAGGTGTCCAGTGAAATGATTGATAGAGTGGACCCTGTGTCCAACTCCATCAATAATTTAATTTAATTTAATTTAATAATTTAATTTATATACCGCCCTTCTCCCGTAGGACTCAGGGCGGTGCACAGCATATTAAAACAGACAAACAAAATACATCAAAGAACAAAAAAACCCCATAAAACCAAATTAAAAGCCAAATATTCGAAGCTGTGTGTCAATTAAAATTTTCTTAAAATCATCCCTACCTAAA
>NW_015386319.1:607416-619135 GCF_001527695.2 Protobothrops mucrosquamatus | reverse complement strand
CCCTGGAGCCCCCTAAAAATTTATTAAAACACCCCTCTAAAAACCTTTTCAATTTGGTTAATTTAAACAATTTTTTATCAATAAACCCTTTGCAACTTCACGTCAATGCGAAGTTTTTTCTTAAGGGGCTTGTGTGTCCCTGTCCTCAGAATACTCCTGCGCGATGTGCAGAAACCCATCCTGTGTTGGCTGGGGACCCTGGTACCTTTCTGAAGCAATTCTTCCCGAGGTTGGACCTTCTGGAGACCCAAACAGACAGAGGCAATGTGGCCTTGCCTGCCACATGCCCAGCAAATGGCAGAGCGAAATCTGCAGTCAGCTCACTGTGGCGTCCTCCACATCTGAAGCACTGAAGAGATGCTGGGGTCTTGTCCGGATGCCCCTTCGGCCTTCTTTCAGCTGGCTGGTGAAGTCTGTCCACCTCCTCTTCAGGATCTGCTTCTGATTTTTCTCGAGCGTCCTCTTGATGGACGGTAGCAGCGGCTGGAGGGTTCCTGGTGAGATGCAAAACCTTCACAGCACCACCTGCTGCTTCCTCAGCTGCCACCTCTCTTAACGCATCTTGGAACGAGACCTCTTCTTTTGCAAAGATCTTTTGTTGTAGGTCTCTACTTCTCAAGCCACACACGAAGCGATCACGCAGCCTTTTTTCCAGATCCTTGAACTCACAAGGCCTGGCCACTTGTCTTAAGGCAGCAATAAAGTCCGCAGCAGATTCACCCGGCCTCTGGTCTCTTTGCTCGAACGCGTGCCTACAAGCGATCACAGATAATTTAGGCTGGAAATGTTCCTTCAGCATCTTCTTCAAGTCAGCGTACGTTACTGACTCTAGAAGTGCAGGGGCCACCAGATTTTCCGCGATGTCAAAAGCTCCCTGTCCACAAGCACACAGAAGAGTTGCTGCCTTCAGGCCATCTTCTCTGATTTGACTTACTCTAAAGTAGTTCTCCACCCTTGCTACATATGAATTCCATCTCTCTGGGTGGGAGACATCAAAATCAGTCAAGCGGCCAATCTTCGACATTGTAAGCTTTATGGCCTTCACTAATTGCCTCCTCTGCAAGCTAACAGTTGGGAAAGGGTCCTTTTGCCGAGCTCACCTCCAGCGACGCTGTACTGGCAGGCTGAGTCGCGAATGCAGGACGCCATCTTCCTGATCATCAGGACTTCCTTGGTGAGTCCTAGTTCTTTTCCTTGCTTGCAGGGATCCCACCTTCGTCGCCAGTGTTGTGTTTTCGGTTCGTTGGCAATTGATGAAGATACATGGTGAACAACAACAAGCTCTTTATTACACTCTCCTACAACCAAGCAAAATGCAAAAGGCACGCAGGCCTTTTTATAGGGCATGAAACCCAGATAGTGTGAACCAATAGGAATTGACCATTTTCGCGCCTTGCGCATGCGCACAAGGCTGGCGCCACCCTGTCTGGTCCCGGGCAGCTTTTGGATTGCCCGGGACCATTTGCAACAATCCTGAGCCTGCTTTCAGCTCTTGCAGGCTCAGGATACAACAAGTCTGGCCAATGAAGAACAATAATTTGATGAAGTGATTGTGATTGCCACAACTTCATTTTCATTATAAAGCCGTCCCTTTGCTGCAAAGGTTTAAGTATGGAAAGATCTCAGTCTTTAGTATTTTGAGTCACATAACTGAATATAAAAATCTAGTAAAAAAAACCTGCTCTATTTTGTTCTTATAAGTAAAGTTTTATTATGTCCAACCATTAGGGCAAGTGACTTCTGAATTCTGAGCTCCTTTAATGACTAGCTTCTATTCATTAGTTTTGTTATCTACTAGCATATCAATTTAAGAGAACTTGTAAAATTCAGCTTTTGGAGAGACCAAACATCTAGAAAGCAACATTCTTATGCCAGCAAATATATCTATATATTATAAGACTTCCTTAATAAATTCATCTATTATAAGATCACCTCAAATACCTCTCTCAATTTCCAGAGTTGGAGCACCTGCAGAAGGCTCTGCTTGAGTCACATTCAAAACTCCATGATGGCAAGTTGAAGCTGGAATGGCAGCGGATTGAGCAGCAGCAACTACAGGAAGACATTCAGAGCAAGCAGCAAGATCTTGCACTGCTTCAAAAGGAGGTCATAGCTTTACAGATGAACAATTCCAGGTAGGATAAGTTGGTGGGAATCTGCTGGAAAAGGGCATAGAAAAGAAAGGTGGACTTTTTGCTTGACTGGTACTTATGGAATTCCATACTAATTTTTTGGTCTTGAGATGGAAGGGGGTGTATTTTATGTGTAAGGTGACTGATACTTCAGATGGATTATCTTTAAAATATCTAAAGAGCTCTACGGAATTAGGCCATCTGGTTCACCATTTGGCATCACGGTTAGATGCATTTATGAAACTGACTGGACTGGATGGCCAGAGTTTTCTTCCACTGCTGCTTTTAGTGATGTGCATCTTCACAAGGACTGGTCTGGTCTGACAAAAAATTTACCATGGCAGAGGTTTGTTGAGGATCACTGTTCATTCAATCATAGCATTTAATCCATAAAATCTTTTGAACAATAATGTTAGTTCTACAGTGTCATTAAATTCCATGAGAAATAGACGGATTTGTAACTGGCTGACAAACCACATTCAATGTATAGCCCTTACTGGAACTGCATCTACAAGGAGGGAAGAGGGCAATATTGTGCCCCAAGGTTCCATTTTAGGCCCAGTACTATTCAGTATCTTCATAAATGATTTAGATCAGGGGTGTCAAACTCAATTTCATTGAGGGCCGCATCAGCATTGCGGTTGTCCTCGGGGGACCAGGTAGGTGTGGCCAGGGTGGGCGCAGCGTACTGGGTGGGCATAGCTGGAGTGGGTGTGCCTACTGGGTGGGCAGGGCCAGCTCTACATCATTCACGTCAAGGGTGCCTGTGGGGGCCTGGGCAGGAGTGGGACAGATCTGAGAATCTCTGGCAGAAGGGGGTGGGACCAGGGCAAGCGCCAAGGCATGGTCCACTGGAAGAGCCTGCCGAAACCCCTCCCCTAGAGCCTATCAAGCCGGATATGTGAACTAGGCGAGGGCCATTTGCTGGCCACTTCCAGGGAATGGTGCATTTCTTCATTCCTCACAAAGGGTAACACCTCCCCAGCATGCACTCAGGGGATGGGGCCGATGCAGCAGGGGCTGGTTCCTCGCTGTTTCCAGACAGCCTTGTGGAGCTAAGACTGAATGCGTTTCAGCATAGATGGCCACCACAAAATTGTACATTGGCTCCCGGCTGGCCTGAGCCAGGGCCAAGGCAGCGGGGGCCATTCCCTCACTGTTTCCAGGATGGCTTCGCGGGCCACATGAAACCACGTCATGGGCCGCATCCGGCCCATGGGCCTTGTGTTTGACATGTCTGATTTAGATGAGGGAATAGAAAGGGAACTCATCAAATTTGCTTACAACACTAAACTGGTAGGAATAGCCCAGAAAATAGGTTCAAGATCCAGATGGATCTCAAAAAAATACTGTGCCCTATCTAACAAAATGAAATTCACTGTAGAAAAAGTAAGGTTTTATACTTAGACAAGAAAAACCAAATGTACAGGTACAGATTAGATGAAACCTGGCTCAATAGCAGTAACTGTGAGAAGGATCTTGGAGTCCTAGTGGACAATCACATATAAGAGCCAGCAGTGTGCAGCAGCAGCTAAAAGAGCCAATGTAATCCTAGGCTGCATTAACAGAGGGAGAGAATCAAGAACACGTGAAGTATTAGTACCTTAGTAAGATCTCAGAATATTGTGTCCAGTTTTGGTCACATAGAAAAGATGTTGAGCCTGGGAAAAGTATAAAAAAAGAGTAACAAAGACTTGGGAGGATAAAACATAAAGAACAATTGTAGGAATTGGGTATATCTATAACAGTGTTCCAATATTTGAAGGGCTGCCACAAAGAAGAGGGGGCTAACTTATTTTTCAATTTTCTGATGTTCTGTTATTTTTGTTTTTATTCTTAGATAGTTCTTGAAATGACTTCTTTAATAGACCTTTTGGTAGAAATTAATTTATTGGCTAATTTCTTCTTTAAAAAAGGTTATTAAACACTATAAATTCAGGAAACAAAATAACTGGAAAAAACACAAAAGAAAGGAAAAGTGAAAGAAAAAATAAGAATGGACTACCATCCTATTTTTGTGAATCATTTTGATATAGCATTGCTTTCTTTCCACAAGCATCTAAAAGGGAACAAATAATATATTTCTATAAGGCATTCCTGCAGAAATCCCACAGGTGCTCAGTGAGTTTCTTCTTGGCTGTGTATTTGGGCCAGTGGTGGCGAACCTATGGCACGGGTGCCAGAGGCGGCACTCAGAGCCCTCTCTGTGGGCACGCGCGCCATCACCCCCGTCCTAGGCCTTCAGCTGGGTTTTATAAAACGTTTTCGCTTTAGGCCTCTGCCGCTGTGTGCAAAAAAACAAAAAGTTCAGTCAATTTCAACTTCTCGCGGGGAAAAAAAAGATCTTGCAAAGTTGGAATTGATTGATTGAACGTTTTAGTCCCACCCAGTCTGCCGTTACCACCGCAGCCACGCCCACACAATGGGCCACACCCACCCGGCACTCGACAATGCATAAGTGGGTTTTGGGTTGCAGTTTGGGCACTCAGTCTGTAAAAGGTTCACCATCACTGATTTGAGCTTTCTCTATCTTTCTGGCCATATGAACTTCCTAGACCAAAGTGCAGGAGTGAGGAACTTCAAAGAGCGGAAACTATGTGAGATAAAGGATTCTCAGTAATTCTTTGGTGATGTCATCTAATCTGTCTACATTGTTGTTAAAAGAAATCTGCTGATAACATTATTCAGATTTGAATCATTTGAATCAGGTTTGCAGTCCCTCTTTTGGAATTTATTTCAAGGTTTGGGGACTTCTGTGAAGATGGCTGATTGAATACATGCTTAAGGGGGGATCCCTGAAAGGTTTTCCCCTGAGCTATAGCTCTTCAGCTACTATTTGAAGGTAGTGGCATTCCTTCAGTTTTTATGACCCACCTGGATCAGGAAGAATCTAAGAATTTCCCAAGACCCTCGAATACAGCTGACAGAATGCAAGCGGCTTCAGGAGCTGGGCTTCAAAGCTATCAGCGTGCCAAAAGCAGGGGGTGGGGAGAGGGAGGGGTTGTAATCTGTAGATGAAGAAGCCGCCGTTTCGAAATTTACCTTTCAAACAGATAATGTTGTGCCTTTCATTTCTTAATCAACTTCAAGGACTATTGATCTTTTTAAAGTTATTAAAAGAGGCTCTCTTTAGTCACGGTCTGCTACGCATTTTTGAAGACTTCACCATTTTAGGGATTTCTTTAGTGTTAAACAACAAGGAAGAAGGGTGCTAAAGCAAGCCAAAATAAGGAAATAGGAGGGGGGGAAAGCTGACAAACATAAAAACTGAAAGCTATAATTTTAATTTATTATTGTAACTTGTAGCTTGGTCTTTTTTGCTGTGGGTGACTAAAATTTTCTGATCCTGATTAAAGAGAGAAGTCAAGTTGGAGGAGCAAATTATTAGAGATATATTTGAAAGGTCTCTAAAAAAAATCTACCAATTTGTTGACCAGCTGTGCGCCAAGGATGATTAAAAAAACAAATTACTTTAGAGTTTCAAACATGTGTAGAATGTTACTAAACTACCAAGACAAGTTCACAAGTAGCTGAAAATCAGAGCAGTTCATTGCAAATTTGGAATACAAACCAGACATTAACTTTTATTTTTTTTACTTTTTTATAACCATATTTTATTATTTTTTTATAATCGCAGATTCTTAATATTTTATCAGCAACATGTTGTCTGAGTTCCAATATTTAGCTTACTAACACATGTTAAACTCCTTTCTCTCTACCTCGCTTTTCTAGCCATTGATAAAATGTATCCCATGTTCTAAAGCATTCTGAATCTTCTTTCTCCTTCATTTTCAATGTAAGTTTGTCCATTTCTGCACAGTCCAAAATTTTCCTTTCTCCACTGGTAATTCATATTTCCAATGTTGAACAAATACAATTCTTGCTGCTGTTAATTTTAACATTAAATATACACATTCTTTCATAATTTCCTGCAATTATACCTAACAGAAATAATTCTGATTTAAAATCTACATTTTTTTTTTTTTGTATTCTTGACCAAAATCTTTTAGCCTTAGGGTATGTCCACCAAAGATTATATGTGCCTGGTTTTTGTCTACATTTCCAACAATTGCTAGACATATTTTAAAACATTTTTGCTAACCTCACAGATGGTAAGTGCCATCTGTAAAACACTTTATATTTCTTTTTAAGCCACTGCGTTATTTTAGAATTTTTTCCCCAGTCTTTTCCAGTTTTCTAGCTCTATGTTATGCCCAACATTTTTTGGCCATGTTATCATTGTTTCTTTAACTTGTTCCTCTTCCATCTTTAAACTTAGCATATACTTAATACAGTTTCTTAATCAATTTTGCATCTGATGCCAATAGTATCTGTTCATATTCTGTCTGTTCTTTATAGAATCCAAATGTTTTAGCATCGTTTCCATATCTGATTTGAATTTGCAGGTGTGGCCTCCATGATAGATCAATATCCTGTTCTAGTTCTTTTCTAGATTTTAGTTTTCCTTCAATATTCAAAATGTCTTTATAAGTCACAATTTGCTCATAGTTAATTAGGTTTGGGTGAACAAATGCTTCCATTGTTGAAAGGCATCCAGGTATTTTCATGTAAATTTTTGCTTTTACCATTTCCCATTCTAAAAGAAGTGCATTTCTTATATAGTGCTTTTGAAAGTATCTGTCAAGTCTGCTAACAGTGGATGTTCTTGCTTGCCATATGTGAAGAAGCAAACATATCCTATTCAGCCTACATATCACTTCAAGAGTTAAAGCAGACAATGTTAACCCAGTCAGTGGGAAAGTATGCCAGCTATAATCATAACAATATCTTTGCATAGCACAGCCAAGGTCAGCGTAACAGGGGAAACTAGGGAGGGAGAGATTCACACTTCAAATTAATTGGAGCATATGATTGATGACTGTGAAAGGAGGGAGGGAGTTGTGTGTTGTCACGAGTGCTTGGGTGGTGGGGGTTTCAGTTTTTGGCTTTCTATTGTTCATGCCAAAACTATGTAGCCAATTAAAGGATTCTTTAAGGTAATCAAGCCTCAAAGTTCTTTGTAAAGCTGCTTCTTTTCGGAACCATGTCATTAAGCCAAAAACTCAAAACTTTTAAAACCATTTAGGGGTCCCTTACCCCAGTCACTATCCCTAAAATAATGGGGATAGTTTGACAAAGATAAGGGGAAGATCTCACCATGGAAAGAGAGGGAAGGCCTGAGGCCAGCACCCCTCCAGCCGCAACCTCCCCAGGAGGGGGAGCGACAGCAGCAGCAGCTTCCCCAGAGAAGGGAGAGGCAGCTAGCCAGCCGGTGGAAAAGAAATCCTTGCAAACTCCCCAGCTGGGAGCGAGGCCAAAACTATCAGGAGAGCTGATTTGGTCGTCAGACTCAGGAGGATTCCACACAGCCTTGCCAGTAGATGAGCGTGAGTCACAGCAAAGGGATTCCTACAAATTGCCTTCCCCCTCCCAATGGAGAGCTGCCCGGCCGTCTGTCACCGAAGACTCGGGTGAGTGGAAATACCCACCTGCAGTTCGCAGTGGTTCATTAGACTACTTGGCAGAGAGGTTTGAAGAGTTAGAAGTGCGGAGCGAAGACCAGCTCCCGTTGCAAGAGACCAGAGTGACCCAGACGACAACCAACACCCTGGAGACCCCCAACAACTGCATCTACCGAAAGACCCAAACTACCCATAGGGCCGCCGCTCTCATGCTTCCGATGTGGACAACAGGGACATCGAGCAGCGAACTGCCCAGTTCCCTACCCCCAACAACAGGGCAGACCGAGACCCGCAGCGAAAAAGAAATCTGATCAACAACCACCGAGAGGGAAATCCCATCGAATCAACCAAGAACTAGCTGTCCAAGTCACATCCCCTGCACAGGAGGACGCTGGGACTAAGGCTGGATCCCTCCCAGCTCTACCCTCTCTCGACAGTGAGGACGAAGGGGAGAACGACCCAATGGTGAGTCAACAAATCCCGCCTTTTTCGCTAGCTGCCAAACTTATAATCCCTAAATCAAATGAACTTAAATGTGCTAATAGATTCTGGATGCACCCGATGTATTATTAGCTTACCCTTTGCCATGAAATTGGGCATTCGAGCAAAATCACTCTCTGATGGGTCTCTTATGGGAGAGGCTCTTGTCACTCAAGTAACTGAGCCCTTACGTCTAGAAATAGGTGCACACTGGGAGTTTATTCGTTTCCTGGTGGCTCCAAAAATGTCTGAGGCGGTGATCCTAGAGTTAGCCTGGTTAGACAAATGGAAACCATTCATCTGGTGGGAGAAAGGAATGAGAACCGTGAGACTGCCTATAGGGCCTGAACCCCCCACTGATTCAACGGATGTTGCAGGGCACCTTAGACCACCCAACGAACGAGCTCACATGACCACTTCACCGCCTCCGGGCGAATCAGTCATCCCCAATGAATACTGGGACCTGGCGGAGGTTTTTAGTGAAAAAGAATGTGATGCCCTACCTCCTCACAGGCCCAATGACTGCTCCATTGAACTGGTACCAGGAGCCAAACTCCCACGACCGAGAATGTATGCTATGTTCCCCCTTGAAATGGAGGAGATGCAGTGATACGTGAACAAAAATCTAGCGAGGGGGTTTATTGAATGGGCCAAATCCACCATGGGAGCCCCTGTGTTATTTAAAGAGAAAAAAGATGGGTCGCTTCGTCTCTGCGTGGACTATAAGGGTCTCAACACTGTGAGTGTGGAAAACAATTACCCACTCCCCCTCTTAAAGGACTTATTAACCCATCTGGCTAAAGGGAGTGTCTTCACTAAATTAGACCTGAGAGAGGCATACTACCGGATGAGAATAAAGGAGGGAGACGAGTGGAAAACTGCCTTCAACTGTCCAATGGGGAGCTATCAGTTCAAAGTCATGCCGTTTGGACTACAGGGGGCCCCAGCTGTATTTATGCAATTAATCAATGAAGTACTACATGATCACTTGTACAAAGGGGTTTTGGTGTATCTTGATGATATCCTGATATATAGCACGAACATGACTGATCACATAAAGCTGGTAAGGGAAGTGTTAAAGAAACTATTGAATGCCAAGCTTTATGCCAAACTGTTGAAATGTGAATTTCACCAAACCCGATTGGACTATCTTGGCTACAGAATTTCCAATGAGGGGATTGAAATGGACCCAGCCAAGGTGAAAACCATAATCGAATGGCAGCCCCCAAAGACTCGCAAACAGCTCCAGAGCTTTTTGGGATTTGCCAACTTTTATCGTCAATTTATCCCCTAACCCTAACCCTAACCCTAACCCTAACCCTAACCCCTCTCTTTTGCCGAGATTGCCCTACCCCTTATCAAACTACTCAAAACAGGCAAAGGAGGAGGAAAGCCACGGCCAGGCCAACCACTAACATGGACAATGGGTTGTCAAGCAGCTTTTGAGAACCTAAAAAGACTATTTCCTGCTGAACCGGTCCTAAAGCACCCCGACCAAGGAGAACCCTTTGTGATTCAGGCCGACACCAGCGATGTGGCAGTTGGAGCCGTGTTACTGCAAAAGAACAAAAATGGGATCCTGCAACCTTGCGCCTACACCTCTAAGAAATTTATTGAAAGCGAGAGGAGATGGGCAATCTGGGAGAAAGAGGCCTTCGCAATTAGATGGGCATTATTAAACTGGCGACACTATCTAGAAGGGAGCAAAGTGCCATTTGAGGTATGGACAGATCACAAAAATCTAGAAGCACTGAAAACTCCCCGCAAATTGTCCCCAAAACAAGTGCGGTGGGCACAGTACTTTAACTGCTTCGACTTCACTCTAAAGTACATACCAGGAGGAAAGAACTTCCTAGCTGATGCGCTATCCCGGCTACCCCAATACAAGAGCGAACAGGAAGAGGTCAATGAGGCAATTATCCCCAATCCGCAAGCTGCCACTCAACTTACACCTCGCAGAGCCCCTAATCCTGATGACCCTGGAGTAAGGAAAATAAAACGAGAACTCCTCACCGACCAATGGTTCAAAGATAATCAGACCTCCCTAATGTGCAGGGATGGTTTGGCTTACATGGGGGGAAAACTATATTTGCCAGAAGCCCTCCGTCTTAATGCTCTCAAACACAGCCATGATGTAAAACAGGCTGGACACTTCGGATATTTAAAAACCCTACACCTCACCCGCCGACAATTCTGGTGGCCGGGACTGAAAAAGGATGTGGAAAACTATGTAAAAAGTTGTACCGTATGCGCCACAATGAAAAGAATCCCAGGGAAAACCCCTAGACTACTACAACCTGTGGCAAACCCTTCTCAACCATGGGAAGAAATAGCTATGGACTTTATAGTAGACCTACCTGAAAGTAGTGGACACACTGTCATCTGGACTGTAATAGACCTATTCTCGAAGCAGACTCATTTCATCGCCTGCAAAGGACTCCCATCTGCCCAACGACTGGCCAAATTGTTCCTGAAACATATCTACCGACTGCACGGCGCCCCTAAGCGGATAATTTCGGACAGGGGGGTGCAGTTCACAGCGAAGTTTTGGAGAACATCCTTACATTAATTGGATCATCTCAAGGTTTATCATCTGCTTTTCATCCGGCCACCAATGGGGCCGCAGAAGCCGCTAACAAAATGGTGGAGCAATATCTTAGGTGCTACGTTTCTTACCAACAGACAAACTGGACTGATCTCCTCCCTTTTGCGGAGGTGGCGTACAATAATTCTGTGCACAGCAGCACCGGTTACACGCCTTTCAGAGTGGCCACAGGAAAAGAATTCAACCCAATACCTGAATATCCTCAGATGCCCTCCGCTTCCCAGACACTTGATCAGTGGGTGAGGGGGTGGGAAGAAGTTTGGAGAAATACAAAGACTGCTCTAAAAAAGACTTTTGAAACTTATAAAAAGCAAGCTGATAGAAAGAGAGCTCCCCAAAGAACATTCCAAGTTGGGGAAAAAGTTTATTTGTCAACCAAATATCTATGCCTCAAGTTGCCCAGCAAGAAATTGGGGCCAAAGTTCTTGGGGCCTTTCCCCATAGTAAGAATCATGAACCCAGTCACAGTAAAGCTAAAACTCCCTAAACTCTTAGGAAAAATTCACCCAGTTTTTCATTGTAGCTTGTTGAAACCATATTGGGGCTCCATATTAAGACCTCCTCCAAAAAAGGCACCTGGGCCCCTCGTGGTTGCGGGACAGACCCACTATGAAGTAAAGCGCATTCTTGATTCTAGAATTTTTAGAGGGAAATTGCAGTACCTAGTACAATGGAAGGGATACCCGTTATCTGAAGCCACTTGGGTGAAATCCAGTGAAGTGAAAGCTGACCAATTGGTCAAAAGGTTTCATATGAAAAACCCCAACAAACTGACAGATAACTCTTAACCTATGCTTTTATTTACTTTACAGGATCTGTCCTTCGTCTAAGGGGGGCCGGATGTCAAGTCTGCTAACAGTGGATGTTCTTGCTTGCCATATGTGAAGAAGCAAACATATCCTATTCAGCCTACATATCACTTCAAGAGTTAAAGCAGACAATGTTAACCCAGTCAGTGGGAAAGTATGCCAGCTATAATCATAACAATATCTTTGCATAGCACAGCCAAGGTCAGCGTAACAGGGGAAACTAGGGAGGGA
>NW_015386319.1:605621-606752 GCF_001527695.2 Protobothrops mucrosquamatus | reverse complement strand
AGCCTACATATCACTTCAAGAGTTAAAGCAGACAATGTTAACCCAGTCAGTGGGAAAGTATGCCAGCTATAATCATAACAATATCTTTGCATAGCACAGCCAAGGTCAGCGTAACAGGGGAAACTAGGGAGGGAGAGATTCACACTTCAAATTAATTGGAGCATATGATTGATGACTGTGAAAGGAGGGAGGGAGTTGTTGTCACGAGTGCTTGGGTGGTGGGGGTTTCAGTTTTTGGCTTTCTATTGTTCGTGCAGAAACTATGTAGCCAATTAAAGGATTCTTTAAGGTAATCAAGCCTCAAAGTTCTTTGTAAAGCTGCTTCTTTTCGGAACCATGTCAGTATCTATGAATTTTATTCTTCCCATACCATAGGAAGGCATGAAATCCAAGTTGCAGATCATGCCCTTCTAGGTATACTAATCTTTTATGTCTAACGGTTATCCATTCTTTTATCCATGTTAGTGCAGATGCTTGATAGTATAGGGCACAATCTGGCAGCCCAAATCCTCCATTTTCTTTAGCTTATTGTAGCGTTTTCAATCTAATTCTGGCTTTTTTTCCTTGGCAAATTAATTTCAAGCTATATTTAGTTCATCCAATATTTTTTCCCCCAATTTTATAGGTATTGGAGGGCTACCCGAACCGAATCCGACCGAACACAGGTAAGGATACATGTTAGATCCTACCTTGTGGCAATGAGGGTGGCGAGGTCTAATTACTACTCCACCCTCATTGCGTCATCAGATAACCGCCCGGCCACCCTCTTCAGGGTGACCCGCTCCCTCCTTCAATTGAGGGGGGGGGACCCCCTGGTGGGGAGGGCTGAGGATTTTGCACAATATCTGTATGACAAAGTCGCTCGGATCCGAGAGGGTTTGGACTCCGACTGGGTGGCCCCGGGGGAGGTGGCGGGAGCAGGTCTTGAGACTATTATTTATTTATTTATTTATTTATTTTATTAAACTTATATGCCGCCCTTCTCCCAACAGGACTCAGGGCGGCTTACAGCATATTAAAACGATACAAACACTATCCCCAATAAAAACCAATTAAAAACAAATATTTACCGCTGTGTTACCATTAAAATTCTAATTAAAATTGTCCCTATTTAAAATTCTCCCTAGGCCA
>NW_015386319.1:600650-605261 GCF_001527695.2 Protobothrops mucrosquamatus | reverse complement strand
GGCACTGTTATGCGGTGGTTCTCCTCCTTCCTCACCGACCGTACGCAGTCTGTATTGGCAGGGGGACAGAGGTCGACCCCAAGGCCCCTAACTTGTGGGGTCCCACAGGGGTCGGTCCTCTCTCCGCTTCTGTTCAATATTTATGTGAAGCCGCTGGGGGAGATCATCCGTGGCTTTGGGGTGGATTTCCATCAGTACGGTGATGATACTCAGCTGTACATATCCACCCCGGGCCACCCCAATGATGCCCTTGACATGATGACCCGATGTCTGGAGGCCGTGAGGGTCTGGATGGGGAGAAACAGACTCAGGCTCAACCCTTCCAAGACCGAGTGGTTGTGGCTACCGGCGCCTCGGCATAGTCAGCTGATTCCATCGCTGACTATAGGGGGCGAAACTCTGGCTCCCTCGGGGTGTCCTCCTGGATCCACGGCTGACACTGGATGACCAGTTGGCGGCTGTGACCAGGGGGGCGTTCTATCAGGTTCGCCTGATTTACCAGTTGCGACCTTTTCTGGACCGGGACGCCCTGCGCACAGTCACTCATGCCCTCGTCACCTCCCGCCTGGACTACTGCAATGCTCTCTACATGGGGCTCCCCTTGAGAAGCACCCGGAGGCTCCAGCTAGTCCAAAATGCGGCCGCGTGGGCGGTGTTGGGAGCGACTCGTCGCTCCCATGTAACACCGCTGCTGCGCGAGCTGCATTGGCTGCCGGTGGCCTTCCGGGTGCGCTTCAAGGTGCTGACCATCATCTTTAAAGCGCTCCATGGCATCGGACCTGGATATCTTCGAGACCGCCTCCTGCCGCAGATTACCCCCCTTCGACCTGTACGCTCCCACAGAGTGGGTCTCCTCAGGGTACCGTCGGCCAGACAGTGCCGGCTGGCGACCCCAAGGGGGAGGGCCTTCTCTGTGGGAGCTCCCACCCTCTGGAATGAACTACCCCCAGAGATCAGGGTGATCCCTGATCTCCCTTCCTTCCGCCGCGCCCTTAAGACATGGTTATTCCAGCTTGCGGGACTGGCCTAGGGGAAAATTTTTAGAGGGGGTTTTAAAATAATTTTAAATTTTTTAGACCAATTATTAATATTTGCCTTTTAATTAAGTTTTAATTTGTAGTTTTGATATTTTGTATTTTTATCTGGTTGTTAGCCGCCCTGAGTCCGCAAGGAGAAGGGCGGGATATAAATATAAATAATAAATAAATAAATAAATAAATTGTTTGAAATAAGGAGTAATTTTGGTAAGATATTCATCTTCACCATTGTTATTCTCCCTAATGACAGTTGTAGATTTTTCCAGTTTTCCAAGTCTAGTTTTATTTGTTTTAATAATTTTACTTAGTTGTCTTCTTTTATTGTTGCACATCTTGTTGTTAAATAAATCCCCAAATATTTAGTTTTCTTAACTATTTGGAGATCTGTTTTTTCTGACAGTTGGTTTTTTTATCAGTAAGATTTTTAGTTATCACTTTGGTCTTTTCTCTATTTATTTTCAGTCTGCCACTTCTCCAAATTCTTGATAGAATTTTTAGACATTTGGGGCTTGTCACAAGCGGCTCTTCTAATATGAAAACCAAGTCATCTGCGAATGCTTGTAGTTTATATTTTTCATCTTTTATCTTCATTCCTTTAATTTCTGAGTCTTGCTTTATATTTCTATTTAATACTTCCAATGTTAATATAAATAATGGGGATAATGGACACATCCTTGTCTTGTGCCTTTTTTAATGTTAAAATTTTCTGAAAATATCCATTTACAATTATTATTTTAGCTATTTGTCTATGATAGATTGTTTTAATTGTATTTATAAAGTTTTCTCCAAAATCCATTTCATTTAGTTGTTGAATCATAAATTGCTGGTTTATGTTATCAAAAGCATTTTGTGCTTTTATTATGATGGTTTAAATATTTCAATACAATTGAAAGAAGAACATCAAGAAAATCAGCAACTTTTAAAAAGATAAATTTGGGACTTTTTCTTTAAGGACATTAGCAAGGTTGTGAAATCTGTGATAAAAGGGGGAGGGGCTTATAACTACTTGATAAACTTTCCAGAGAAGAAGAAGATTTTACTCCATGAAGACAAGCTGGAAGAAGTGAGGATCTAGGATGGATTTTTCTTTGACATTTGTAATTGAAATAGTCTTGATCCAAAATTTTAAAATGTTATTGAAAATGTATTTGCAAAGGATGTTTATAAAAAATATTCTATAAGGGTAGTTTGAAGGGTGGGATCTAAATTTAATACTGCAGCTCAAAGCCTGTATAGAGAAATTTTAGCATTTAAAAAAAGGTAAAAAAGAGTATTTTCTCAGTAAGATCAAAGTATTTTATAAAATATAGTGATCATTTTTAATAAAAATAATAGTTCACAAAGATTACTAGGTGCAAATAGAAATATACATTATTTTCATAGCAAGGAAGATAAAATTGTTCATTTTATTCAAAGAGGAGGACATATTTGAGTATGTTTTTCATTTGGGTATCACTTCTGGATATTGTTCTTTTGATAGAAAAAAATGAATGACTTTGGTTTCTCTATCAGATAGATTTTTCGTTGTAGAATGGCTAATTATTTATTGTGTAAAAACAAAAAGTTTAGGCTGTAGGTTTTTATCTTATACTGTGTTAAAAAGAGTTGGAAGTCAAAGCTTTTTTTCCCCTTGTACCTCACACCTTCTTTTCCCCTCTCCTTTTCCTTCCCTTAATTTCCTATTTCTATTTTTCTTTGTATTTTATATATTAAATAAATAAAAATGGTAAAATCTGAGGAATTTATTGCAAGGCTTAATAGAATGTCCCAATTATCTGGGATAGTTTGAGGATTCCTGCCCAGGAAAAAAGACCTCCAAATTCTCTTGTAATCTGATGGTTCTATTTGTGAGGAATTGCAGTCTCTTTCTGTGAGACTTCAATGAAATCTTCAGTGAGCAGGTTTTGGCAGAACATTAGTATAAGCACTGCAGTGACATTTGACATTCAGCCAACAAAAACCTCAATCATGACTCTTGTTTGCTGGTGGGGGGATTTTTGCAGGCTTCAGCATAGAATGATAATGCTTCAGCAGCAGTGTGAAGAAAACAGAGTGCTCTTCCAGACCCAGCAGGCTGAACTATGTGTCTATGAAGCACAGCATGGACCACTGCAGAAGGCAGTCTCTGGTATGTCCTTACTCCTTCCCACTCAAGCTTTGCTAGTATACTACAGGATGTTAAGTTAAAATATTCTAAGATATCAGAAAGCAGTAGGACCATCTGAAGCTTTCTGAACAAATACTATACTTCTCTTTTTCTTTCTGTGGTTGTAGGAAACAGCAACTGAGTCACTGTGCAGGAACTATAGTTGCTGATGCCAGAGCAGTCCAGAACTGTAACTTCTGTCAGAACCCATTCCTATTTCATTTCTACCTATCCCCTCTGACCTAAAAACAAATTTCACCTTCCCCTGCGTTCTGCTATACTCCCAAGGGGGAGGGGGGATGTACCTGCAGAGTTATTGCTTTCCCTTCCTCTATTCACTACAATGTAACCTTTTGCTTCATTTATTGCTTCTGTGTCCATTGCCTGCTACAATGTAACAATTTGCTTCCTGCACTGTATCTCTCTCTGAACTTTCTTCGGCCTAACCTGTCAGCTAGGAAAAGAGGGGGGAGAAAGAAATACAATCTCCGGAGCCTGGCTTATTTCTCCATTCTCAAAAGGAGGTGCAAAGAGTTGCTTGAACAGCGCGCTATGACCGGAGCTGGACCGATATTATCTCCCCTTTCCCACGATGGACTTAACACCTGGGGATTGGCCGGTTTGAACCACCCGGATGAACTGTGGGGTGGGGTTTGCTTGGGGACACTTTAAAGTATTGATCTGCAAAGGAATCCTTCAGATCCTATCTATTATGCCTGCTATCGACTACTTTTAATAAAAGTTCCTGTTGGAGGAAACCGTCTCCAAGAGTTCTGCTTTCTTAAGATGTGGGATTGAAGTGGGTCCTTACAACTTCCAACTTAGGCTGACATTGTGGTTCTTTCTTTGTAGGGGAGCATACATTGCTGCTGACAGAAGATGACAAAAAGCAAGGAATTCATGTCATAGGATACCTTCAGGACTATAATACTCTTAAGAAACAGATTTTGGATGCCAAGACTCGAATCCACCAAATGGCATCACTTCTGCAGCCTGACCTGAAACTACAGGACAACATGGTAACTGAGGACAGAGTACTTTCATTGAGATTTAAATTCCTTAAGGGTTCCATCTTTTTTTTTTTTTTAAAGAAATTTTATTTATTTTTTCAATCATAAATCATAAAAAAACAATCATAAGTAAACACAATGAGAATAACCCCCCACCCCCACCCTGGACTTCCCAAACCTAATCCCAGGATAATATTCATATGAAAGTAAACAAATACCAATATCTCTAACTCTACAAAATATCTTAATCTACAAGAAAAAATAGTAGAAATAAACCAGCTTACAAAATTAAAGACCTAACCTGTATTCTACCACTTTATATTTCTTTTGAATATAAACACTCCATCTTCCCCATATTGATAAAAATTGTTCATTCGAGTGATTCTTCAAATAAGCCGAAATCTTTGCCATTTCAGCA
>NW_015386319.1:597219-598233 GCF_001527695.2 Protobothrops mucrosquamatus | reverse complement strand
CTTTAACTAATTCAGTTTCTGAGTCCAATTCTAATAAAACATTATATATCCTCTTAATATGACCTTTAACACCATCTCTTACTTGCTTCAAAAAAATCCCATCTTCAGAAGCAAAAGAAGTCTTTTTGTCGATTCGCCATCTATCTTGAATTTGTCCATACAAAAGCCAAGAAAAATTTGGATTATTTTGCTTTAACTCCTCCATTGATTTTAGACACCAGTTACCACCACCACTCTGGTATAACAAATCTTTGTAAGTAGGTCCCTCTATCACCACTCCTCTAGTTATAGCTTGAAAGATATGCGACGGAATCACCCAGAGTGGTAGCCTAACATTAAATTTGAAAAAATATTTTTGCCAGACTCTTAACAGTGCAGACCTTATTATATGGTTTCTAAAGGTTTTATCAGTTTTTTTCTGCATAAAAAGATAGGCATGCCACCCAAAGTACAAGTCCCAACCTTCGACATTCAAAATCCTTTTGTTAGACAAGTTGATCCAATCAGTCATCCAAGTTAATGCACAAGAATCATAATAAAGCGTCAAATTTGGTACTTTAAGTCCTCCACGTTCTCTAGTGTCCTGAATAATCTTAAATTTAACTCTCGCCTTCTTGCCTTCCCAAATAAAACAATTCAAATCTCTCTGCCATTCCTTCAAGTTAGTTTCATTCTTTAAAATAGGTATCATCTGAAATAAAAAGAGAAACTTAGGCAAAATAGTCATTTTAATAGCCGCTATACGACCCAGCAAAGAAAGCTGTAATTTTTTCCACGATGATAAATCCTTTTGTACCAATTTCCACAATCTTTCGTAATTGTTCTGGTAAAGTTTCGCATTGGATGATGACAAAAAAATTCCCAAATATTTAACTTTGTTAACCACTTCAAATCCTGACATCTGCATAAGTTGATCTTTGTCCCTAGCAGTCATATTCTTTGTAAGAATTTTAGTCTTATTCACATTAATTTTAAATCCAGCCACTTTACCATATTGATGTAGTTCTTGTAGCA
>NW_015386319.1:578720-593878 GCF_001527695.2 Protobothrops mucrosquamatus | reverse complement strand
GTTCTAACCTACGTCGTCCACATCGGACGACTCGGGAACTCAACTCCTACCCCGGGCAGCTCACCGATCCCCTTATGCCCGGGGGAAGGGTATCAAGCCGTTTGACAGCTGATGCTCGCTGTCAAAACGGCTTTTACGCGAAAACAGGCGGGAGGCAGCTACAGCTGCGTCCGACGAGGTCGCCTGCTCACCGGAAGTCGGGGTTCCATCTTTCACCACTGGAAACAGTTTTGACCAATATTCTGAATGTCTAGGATAAGTGATAATTTATAATCCACCTCCATATTATTGGGAATGGTGCACTGCTGAGCTCTTTCAAGCTAGGGATAGTAAGCTTTTAACCCAAGAGTGAGACAGAACATTTATGAAAAGGTACTTCATGGAGATGTGAGGTGTTGCAAGAGGTGAGGTGTTCCTTTGCCAGAGGAAGGAAGGAAACATCAAAGGCTACCAAAGAGTGAGGAAAATATAAGATATTTGCATTAACCAACCTCTCTATTTCCACAGATTTTCTACCAAGAAAACACTAGGAAATTACTCATCCATACCAGCACTTTGCATCAGATCCTGGAGAATTCCACTTCCCTCCTTGCAATGTTTTGGAGAGCATCATCTCCCATGCCTCTCAGCTCAGCTCAAATAAGGCAACCCACAAAGGGAAGTATCTTGCTATTACTGTAGAGCAGTTTCTCCCCACTGGAAAATTTGAGGTGACAATTTGATTGGCCTGGGTAATAGCTGAAAATCCATCTCAATATTGTAGAATTCTAAAAACCTTTTCCAGTCCAGTTTAAATAGTGTTGGTTGGGTTTTCTCTCTATGCCAGTATATTGCAAAATTCCCCCCATATCATGTTAGGGTGTTTGGAAGCCAACCATTTTTCCAGCCTGTGACCTTAGTACTAATCCTAGAGCTGTGTCCTTTGATAAGAACATGCCTCCTCACCTCTATACTCTTCAAGATGTTTTATCTTCCCTTCCCTCTTTTGCTTGGAATTCTCTTTAGCTTTTTAGACAACTCAGGATGATTTCCAAGTGCCTCTTATTTGCATCATAAAGTTTACTAGGGTGAATTATTAAGGGAATATTAGGGGGGAAATTATTAGGGGAATATAAAGGGGACAAGGAAGCAACATTGTTAAGTTGATACCACTTCCCCTATTCTTCAACGTGTGGCAGAGATGGCCCTATTTGCCCAATCCATTGCAGTTGACCAGACATTCCACATTGCTCCATCTAGAATTTCTGGTGATCATTCTGAACAGTTTAGAATTGCTGGGGCTGGGAAGCTCTTCTGTGCTATTGTTGACAAATTCTGTAACAAAAATAGGGAGTAGTGTGGCAGATAGATGGATGAGGAAATAAGAAAGGGGGGGTACAGACAGTAAGACAAGAATATGTTAAAATGGGGGTATTGATGGAGCTGCAAATACCAGTGGGACTAGCATCTAGAGATATAGCTTGGCAATCACAAAACTGAGAAATTAAAATAGGGAGCTAAAAGAACAGAGAATAGATAGCTCTATAAATTTGGCTCTAGATATGCTCATCCTTAATTTCCCATTACCACCATAAATATACTTTTACATTGGCTCAGTGACTTCTACATAGCTTCCAAATACAATACTTTAGAAGACTGGGAAGAATTTTAAAATATATTCGCTTCACATACGAAATGTTCAGTCCGTCTAATCTTCCACAGCACTCTACACCTCTAGGTTACTTGATAAACTATAAGCTTCCTTTTTTAAATAATATGTATTTATTATAGTCATCCTAAGAAATAAAATACTTGTTTTCACAGGATCAGACAATAGCTGAAGAAATCCAAATACTCAGAGCCAAATTGGCTGAGCAAGAGGATCATGTGCAGAGTGCTAATCATATCAAAGGAAGTGTGGAGAACTTCATTCTCACTCACTGTAAGTGTCCTGTTTCATGGAATGGATTGGATAGGACCACGTTTCTGTTTCTGATAGTCAAGCATTAATGAGTCTGTCTGTGTGTCACAGTCTCTCCCCACTACATTTTATTCTCTACATCTCAATCCATTCTTGATGGAGTTTGAGGCAAGGAAACTGTAGAAGAGGGGGAGATGTGACATATTTATCTTGCAAGTTTACAGTAGTTACTCCTGCAGGATCATGGGAATTTTGTGTTAGAAGGAGTGGTGTCCTCCTAGAATTTTCTACTGTCAAATGCCCAACAAGCTTTGAAAATCTTTTCCACATGTCACTGAACTACAAATACCTGTCTCAATGTGTTCCTTGATGAAAAGGAAGAAAGTTAAATTTGCTAATGAAAGTTACAGTTATAAATTAGACAAAAAGGCTAAAGAATCCTTACGGAACCCTCTTTCCAAAATGACAATGGCTAAGTTTTTTGGAGACAAAATTATTCCTCTTCACTTGCTAAGTCAATATATCAGAAAAGAACATTTCACAAAGGACTTGCCAAGATAGGCAATTAACACAGAGATAAGCTGGGGACAACGAAGCTAATTCAAATTATGATTGACACTTTCTTTTGTACAGTGACTGGAACATACAATGTGCTGAAGAAAGCAAGAATCAACCTGGAGGTATGTTCACTTTCATCTCTCCTTCATAAGATGCTGTTATTCCAAGACTGAGGATAGAAAGAAGGAAAGCTATTAGTTTCCTGGTCCAGGAAGAGGGAGCCTCTAAGTAATGGAGCAAATTCTCCCACTAATATTCATTGCCTGGCCAACAAAGTCTTAAGGCACATATGAATAATAGATAATCAGTTTTGTGCTTCCCGTTCTTGTTTTTTACCTAGCTTTTTTACTTGTTTCTAACAAGATAATATGGGATTTTACAATCCTAAAGTTGAACTTAATATGCTAATATTGACTTCAAGGTGAATTTCTTCAGCAATTGACTCAGTTATACAAATGCCTCAGTCTTGACACGATAAATAGGCATCCTGCTCTTCTGTTCATAGGGCCATCTTTTGGTCTATATTTTTGTGGCCAGAGCATTAAATTATAACTAAGGGTATTAGCATGTGTTAAAATAACTGCTGTGAATGCTTCAGGGTGGGATGAGATGTATTAGAAGACAAAGCCTAATAGAAATGCTAGCATCTTTCCTTTACATCATTTAATTACAGGGGATGTCCCAGCAGCCTAAATCCATTTCTTTCATTGGCCAGTGAAGAAACGGGTTCATCCACACGGTCAGAAATATGGAGAAAGAAAAATAGATTCAACATTCACTCCTAACCCATCTAGGCTTTTTCAAATCATCTCTTCATATGCTCTGCTCCTAGACTCAGTGGGAAATTTATTTGGAAATGCTCCAGACATTAGTGCAATGCAATACCTGGACAAAAGTTATGTATATCAGGTGTACAAATACCAATAGAGACTAGACTGTAGTCAAAATGCTATTGCAAGAGAAAAGGAGACTGTAAGAATGACATCTCAGATGTGTCCTAGTCTTAGTGTTTGATTCTTTGGAGTATGGTGCAAGAATGTGCATGCTATTAGGATTAGGAAATTGATACATCATGCATTATCATTATTATTATAGTTGGTTATACAGTCAGCCAGATGTTTAGATTGGATTTGGCATTTTCCTCCAACTATCAAGTCCTTCCCAAGGACAAGGAAAGCAGATGTAATTGTTTCATATTGTTAAATATCATTGCAGGATGAAAGCTCTTCCCAGCTCTTTTGCAACTGAGTAATGGTGACTTTGTCAGTGTTGATGCTGCAGGTGTTTCAAATTGAACCCAATTATTGTAACAACCTTGCTCTTGACAACGGTGACCTTGACAGTAAGACCTGACAATAAAATCCACCTATTTGATGTTTTTATATATATGAATTCCCATATTTTAAAAAAAATCCTATCTGCAATTTACAGGTGTTGGAAATTGGCTCATAAATAGCACCATTTTTTCTTATTCTCAGTATAAACAGGGCTGTACTGCCTAAAGAAGCCTTTTATATGATTGCAAACCACTGCCATTCTCTTGCCATTTCAAGTACCTTTCAAGATGAGTTTTAGGCCTGAAATTAGCTTGGAGGCCTATTCTAGAAGAGGGAATCCCTGTGAAACACAGCTTTTAAAGCCATCAGTGATGGTATCTTTCTTCTAAGCTGTTTAAATTAAGAATTGGGGACTTTTTTTGACAATAGCTTTATTTGGATGAGAGTAGAAAGAGTAGAAAGTCTGGAGAACTAAGATTTACTCCTTCATATTTATGTTATATGTTTGTTCAACAATAAACCTGATGTGACCTATTGTAGAGTGTTTTACCTTTAATTTTCTATTAACCTAAAATGATTGACTGGATCATTGTAATGGTGTTCAGGATAAGGCTAAAAGAAGCAAATTCATAGATTAGGACTGTTTCCTCCACATGGTTTGTCCAGAAAAGGACAAAATACTTTTTGGTACAAAACAGAAATTTAGCAACTACAGTTCCTCTGAGATCAAGTAATCATGCTGACCAACAACTCCTAGGATGGACTATTACAATGGACTTGACAAAGGAGCAATGAGTTTGGGGGCCCTTGGCATCTGTGCAGGAATAGTTTTGTCATGTTTATCTTCAGATCACCTCATCACTGGATTGCTTTTCTGATTGTAGTCCTAGATAAACTGAAGCATAGAATCAAGATCATGCGAAGTATTAGTACCACTTTATAAAACCCTAGTAAGACCAGATCTGGAATACTACAACCAATTTTGGTCACCATATTATAAAAAAGATGTTGAAACTTTGGAAAAAAATTCAGAGAAGAGCAACTAGGATGATCAAAGGCCTGGAGACTAAAACATGTGAAGAACGGCTGCAGGACTTGGGTTTGGCTGGTCTAAAGAAAAGAACAAATAGGGGTGATATGATAGCAGTATTCCAGTATTTAAGGGACTGCCACAAAGAAGAGGGTCAAATTATTCTCCAAAGCACCAGAGGGCAGGACAAGAAACAATGATTGGAAACTGATCAAAGAGAGAAGCAACCTGGAATTAAGGAGAAACTTCCTAACAGTGAGGACAATTAACCAGTGGAACAAATTGCCTTCAGAAATCGTGGAGATTTTTAAGAAGAGACTAGACAGTCAAGTCTGAAATGGTATAGGTCAGGGGTCGGCAACCTTAAACATTCAAAGAGCCACTTGGACCCGTGAAAAGAAAACACTGGAAGCCACAAAAACATTTTGACATATAAAATGAAGATAACACTGCATATATCGTTTTTTACCTTTATGCTATGTATAAAAAACCTATAGTATGTTGCATTTATGAAATCAATGAACTGTTCGCTCTCTCTCCCCCTCCCTCTCTCCCTCCCTCCCTCTCTCCCTCTCCCTCGCTCCCTCCCCCTCCCACCAATCTCTGCTGCAGTTCACATGCTCTCGCTCCCTCCCTCGCTCCCTCCTACCAGTCTCTGCTGCAGTTCACATGCTCTCTGCCAAATGACACTGCCAAATAAATAGCCCCCGCCACTCCTGCTGTAGCCTGTTCACTTCTCCCTCACGCTCCTCATTGCACCCTTTTGCCAGAATCCCCCACGTAGAGTTGGGTGAGGCTTCTCAAAGAGAGGGGGCTACCGCGCCTGAGTAACTGATTGGAGCGGTCCAGGTTGGAAGGGTGGCCGGAATTGAGCCCAGAGCACCTTTACCTCGCATCAGCCTTATCGAGTGGGAAGTTGCCTCCGCCGCCACTTCTGGCCGCCTTTCTCGCACTCCAGAGCGTGAATGAGGCAGGCGCCTCATGCTGGTACGATGGTCCTCACCGGCTGTGGGGAGAGCAGCTGGCCTCAGACACTCCCCAGCCTGGCTCCCAGCCTTGCTTTATGTCCGTGTTGGGTTCCCACTGCTGCCCTCCAGCCCCGTCTTCCCTCTGCTCCTTTCCCTGCCTGCCTGCTGCTTCTGGGGGGCTGTGGAAATTGCTACCCCGCTTCAGTCTCTGCCCTGGGGCAGCCCCCTCCCCTCCCTGTCCCCAAGGGGACTAGGGCCCTGGACAGAAACCACCCGTCATGACGGCTTCTCCACTAGTCCACGGCCAAAGCCCAGTCCGGTGGCCGAAAGGAAGCAGGATCTCTGGGCGAAGAGCCGCGGCTCTGGCTCTCTCTCCTCTCCCTCCCCCACTGCCCACCAGCACCGCTTGCCCTGGGCCCGGCTGCACCTCCGGGCGACCCACTGACCTGGCTGACTCCCACTGACCTGGCGCGCCCTTCTTGGCCGGTGGGCCCTTCTTGGCTTTCGTCTGCTCACCCGGGCAGCCCATCAGAGGGCGCCTTCCAGGACAGCGGCGACGGAGAGAGAGAGAAGGTGGGAGGGGAGCTCTCAAGCGGCACAGAGGACAGCTCGCTCAGGCTCATGCCCCGCGACTCCGGCCACTCCAAGGGGGGCAAGGATCCCTGGGCAGCTGGGCTCTCCCATGGGGGCGTCGAGGGAACCCCTCCATCTGGTGATCATGCAAAGCCCTCCAGTAGGCCTTCTGCCACTGGGTTGTGTGCCTTGTGGTGCAAATGCCAGAGCCGCCTTGCCCGCTGGCTGGCAGATCACGAGGCCTCTCAGAGCTCAATGGACTGATGGTCATCTCGGGCAAGGTGGCTCTGGCGTTCACACAAGGCGCGCAACCCAGCGGCAGAAAGCAGGCTGCAGCCAAGGCTGCGGGGAGCAATCCGGCGCCCTGGCGGGCTTGAGCCCGGGCAAGCAGACGAAAGCAAAGAAGAAGGGCCTGCAGGCCAAGAAGCGTATGCCAGGTCAGTGGGAGTCGGCCAGGGCAGTGGGCCGCCCAGAGGTGCAGCCGGGCCCAGGGCAAGCGGTGCTGGTGGGCAGTGGGGGAAGGAGAGGAGAGAGAGCCAGAGCCGTGGCTCTTCGCCCAGAGATGCTGCTTCCTTTTGGCTGCCGGACTGGGCTTTGGCCGCAGACTAGCAGAGAAGCTGTCATGAAGCGGGTGGTTTCTGTCCAGGGCCCCAGTTCCCTTGGGCACCGCCTGCCACAGCCAGGAATCTTCGAGGACAGGGAGGGGAGGGGCCGCCCTGAGGCAGAGACCAAAGCGGGGTAGCAATTTCCACAGCCCCCCAGAAGCAGCAGGAAGGCAGGCAAAGGAGTAGAGGCAAGGTGGGGCTGGAGGGCAGCAGTGAGAGCTCAACACAGAAGGCATCAGACATAAAGCAAGGCTGGGAGCCAGTCTGGGGAGCCTCTGAGGCCGGCTGCTCTCCCCACAGCCGGTGAGGACCATCGTGCCAGCACGAGGCACCCGCCTCATTCATGCCCTGGAGCACGAGGAAGGTGGCCAGAAGCAGAGGTGGAGGCACCTTCCCACTCGATAAGGCTGATGCAAGGTAAAGGCATTCTGGGCTCAATTCCGGCCACCCCCTTCCCACCCGGACCGCTCTTTCAATCAGTTATTCGGATGCGGTAGTCCCCTCCTTTTCAAGAAGACTCATCCAACTCTACACGGGGGAGTGCGGAAGACGAGGAGAAGAAGAGTGTGAGGCCAAGTGAGAATATCGGCGATGGTGGCATGGTGGCTGGGTAGGGGGGATCATGGCAGTGGCATTGGCAGCTCCCCACACTCAGCCTGTTTCCTCAGCCAGCTCCATATGATTATTGGCAGATGCTCCCCGCACACCCCATCTGACCCATGCACCTTCTTTCCAGCAGTCCTCCGTCTCTTCCTCCACTACCCACCACGTGCAATCCCAAAAAGAAAAGAAGCTTGTAGGAAGTCCTACAAACAAAAGAAGTTCAATCAATCAATTCCAACTTCACGAGATCTTTTTTTTTGTGAGAAGTTGGAATTGATTGGCTGAACTCCCACTTTTTTTGGGGGGACTGCAAATGGCGGAGGATGACTGGGAGCCACAGCAGAAGGCTGAAAGAGCTGCATGCACCTCCAGAGCTGCAGGTTGCCAACCCATGGCATAGGTTCTTCTGCTTGAGCAGGGGGCTGGACTAAAAGACCTCCATGGTCCCTTCCAGCTCTATTTTATTCTATTCTAAAAATATTTTGAAGGGTATACCCATTGCATGCAACTATTCTTCTGCACCACTCCCACTTATGAAATACTTACCCAGGAAAGCTTTTTCCACGTGTGCTTTGTTGGGTTGGTCTGTGTTCTGTTCCAAACAAGAGATTTGCTTTATTCCTGCTTGACACAGACAGATTAACTCCAAAGACAGATTAATATTCAGATTATTTATTCTTCAGGAATCTCTAAACAATAACTCGCAGTTAATGGAGAGTTCTTCTAAGTCACGTTTCACAATCTGTCTGTTCTTGTGGTGTAAAATATTAAAGGTAAATTCACCCCATGTTCATATGGAGCAAAGCAAAGCACGTCATGGCTGTACTACACAAACTCTTCATACTGGTCCGTAGCCAGGAAATCCTGTCATAAACATTGAAGTCCCTCCCAATGGCTAATTAAGACATAGAACTGACCAATTAGAACACAGATATAACCATGCAACAACTAAACTACATTTCCCAGAAGTCATCTCTTAAGGAGACAGCATTTAACCCCTTAAATGCTACTTATATATGCTCTGGCCAGATGGTTACATACTGGTCCAGCACACTCCCCGCTTGGAAATACACAATTTCCACTATTAACTAACTAGAATAAGCACACAAAAAATTAGCATCAAGCAATGCAATTTTCACTATTAACTGACTATTAACTAGAATAGGCAAAAACATGGCATCAAACAATGCAATTATGAGATAAATATAAAACATGCATAACTATAACTGAGATAAACAAAGGCATTGCATCAAACAATGCAATCATGAGGTAAATACAAAACATGCATAACTATAACTGAGATAAACAAAGGCATAACATCAAACAATGCAATTATGAGGTAGACACAATATGCATAGTTCAAGGATCAATCTTCAAGTTCGGTCTTCCTCAGCAGCAGTACCAAGTCGATGATCGGTCTGGTGTAAAGCCTCTTCATGAGAGTCTTTGAGTCACTATCTGACTCATATGGCTTCACGATCTGGACTTCAACTTAGTGAACTAGTCCATCAGAACTGGGTAGAACTTGGTGCACAAGTCCCATGGGCCAAGAGTTCCAATGTGCATCCTCGTCTCTCAGCAAGACAAGGTCTCCTTCTTCTAGGTTAGGCTCTTTGGTCTTCCATTTGTGGCAATCCTGAAGGGTAGACAAGTATTCTTGCTTCCAGCGCTTTCAGAAGGTGTTGGCCAGCAGTTGAACTTGTCTCCATTGCTGTTTATACATTTCTTTGGGAACAAAGTTCCCTAATGGTGCTGTCCAGTCACCTGTCTTCTGGGTTAGCAAGGTGGCTGGGGTGAGGATAGTTGGATTTTCAGGATCAGAAGAAACTGGAACCAAAGATCAAGCACTGATGATGGCTGCTACTTTTGCCATGAGGGTAGTGAGAACCTCATACATCAGTGTGGGTATCTTTGTCAACATAGAGTCCAGGATTTTGCGGGCTACACCAATCATGCGCTCCCATGCTCCTCCCATGTGGGATGCATGGGGAGGATTGAATGTCCATACACAATTTTGGGCCTTTAGGTACTTGTCAATTGCTGAGTTGGGGCGAATGCCTTCATCAATCTGCAGTTCCTTGCAGGCTCCTACAAAGTTAGTTCCACGGTCAGATCTAAACACTTTAACTGGGCCTCTGTAGGCCTGAAACCTTCTTAGAGCATTAATGAAACAAGAAGTGTCCATAGATTCAATGACTTCAATGTGGACAGCTCGAATGCTAAGACATGAAAAGAACGGCCCAATGTTTGCTGTTGGCTTGGCCACCTCTGGTCTGATGAACAGACATGGACCAAGGTCCAAATACATCTAGGCCTACGTTGGTAAATGGCGGCGATGGACTAAGGCGCTCGGGTGGCAGGTCAGCCATCAACTGGTGTTGTGTCACACCTCGTTTGCAGCAATGCAGGCACCTGTACAAAATTGTGGCGATGCATCTTTTGGCTCCCACGATCCAGAGTCCAGCCGCTCTGATGGCACCTTCTTTGAAGTGTCTGCCTTGATGGTGGACGGTTTCATGGTAGTGTTGGACCAGCAGGTGCGTGACATGTTGACGGGCAGGAAGGATGATAGGGTGCTTGATGTCTGACGCAATTTCAGCCTTATCTAGACGCCCTCCTACTCGAAGTAAGTTATGACTATCCAGGAACGGGTTCAGTTTCAGCAATGCACTAGACTTCGGGATAGCCTTTTTAGCTTCCAGACATTCAAATTCCATTAGGTATGTGTCTTGCTGCACACTTCGAAGAATCCCTCTCTCAGTTTGGAGGTAGCTGTCAGGGAAGCTCATCTCATGATGCAGGAAATGAACGATCACTGCTATGCCCACTACGAGAGGTCTCCATCTGGAGAAGCGTTCGAAGCGAGTCGGTTCTAGGAAGTGATTGGGAGACGGTTTCTCTGTCTCCTTGATGTTTGTAGACAAGCAGACAATCTGGATGGTCGTTTCCTCACCCTGTCTGAATGATTTGTTGGGTACCTGAGGTCAAATGTCATCGTCTTGGTCTGGGTCTAGAAGCTCGTGATGTTCTGGTGTCTATGTTATCTGGCTGTCTAGACGAACCAAGAATTCAGGACCCTTTAACCAGATTGATTCTGCCAACTGTGATTCAGGAATGGACCACGTAGCCTGGTCTGCTGGATTCTGATCTGTTGGCACATATCGCCACTGCTCAGGATTTGAAGATCTTCTGATTCTTTCCACTCTATTGCTCACATAGACATAGAAACGTCTGCTTTGGTTGTGGATGTAGCCCAACACCACCTTGCTGTCCATGTAGAAGGTGGTGGATTGCAGCTCAAGGTCTATCGTTTTCGATATTATGTCTGCAAGTTCTACAGCCAGAACGACACCACAGAGCTCTAATCTGGGTATGGTGTGACCTTGTTATGGTGCCAGTTTTCCCTTTCCCATAAGGAAACCGATATTGTAGCTCTCCCCACCATAGACTCTGATGTATCCTACAGCTGGTATTGCCTTTGTTGAAGCATCTGAGAACACATGCAGCTCTTTCTTCGTTGTGGCGGCAAGTGAAATGGAAACATATGTGCGCTGTATGTGGACACTTTGGAGACAATTTAGAGATCTACGCCATGTCTCCCAGTCTTGCTTCTGTTCTGGTGGAAGAAGGTTGTCCCAGCCTGTGATGCCTTGGGAGAGTGCGTGCAGAAGGAGCCTTCCTTGGACTGTTACAGGTGCAGCAAACCCTAGAGGGTCGAACAGGCTGTTTACTGTAGACAAAACTCCTCTTCTTGTGAAGACGATGTTCTGTGCCAGAGCTCTAAAGGTGAAGACGTCTTTCTTTAAGTCCCAACACAGACCGAGACTCCATTGGATGAGAGGGTCATCTGTGCCAAAATCGACATCCTGTAGACCTTTAGCATGGTCTTCAGGATTGAATGCTTCTTCACTGTTGAATGCGATTTTGTGTAGCCTAAGATTGGCTGCCGCTAACATCTGGCATGTCCTTTTCAATAGATCTATGGCTTCTGCTGGAGTGGGTACAGATTTTAGGCCATCATCAACATAGAAATCCCATTCTACAAAGTGCCTGGCATCTGCACCATATTTGGCTTCGCCTATACGGGCGGTGTGTTGCAGGCCGTAGTCAGCGATTGCAGGGGAAGAGCCATTCCCAAAAACGTGCACTCGCATTCTGTACTCTGTTATTTGCTGGCTGTGCTGTTCATTGCTGAACCACAGGAAGCGCAGGTAATTGCGATGATCTTCCCTGACGTAGAACGAATAAAACATCTGTTGGATGTCAACCATGACCACTATAGCTTCCTTTCTGAAGCAAATGAGCATGCCAAGTAGACTGTTGGTGAGATCAGGCCCTATGAGAAGGACTTTGTTCAAAGAGATGCCTTGGAACTGCGCACTGGCATCGAAGACTACTCTTATCTGACCTGGTATTTGTGGGTGGTACACTCCAAAGAATGGTAGATACCAGCATTCCTCATCTTTCTTCAGTGGTAGGGCAAGCTCGGCGTGTCCGCTCTGGATCATCTTTTCCATGAACTCCACTAAATGAGCTTTCATTTCTGGCTTCCTATTCATGATCCTTCTCAGACTGTTGAGGCGAGAGAGAGCTTGCTCATGATTGTTTGGCAGGTGCTGCCTGGATATGTGGAAGGGTAGTGGGACTACCCAACTTCCTGTGGCATCCTGTTGGAATTCTTTATTCATGAGCTCTAGAAATTCCTTGTCCTCTATCGACAAGGCCACATCATTGTCGTCTTTGCTGGTCTGGAACACTGTCTCTCCTAAAACGGGCTTGGAAGTTGGGATGCTCTCCCATTATTAAGAATGGTAATCGCCGAGACATTCACTTGGGTTGGAGCTTGTAGCCGATCGACACAGACCATTCCTGCGATGATCCATCCAAGTTCCGTCTTAAGGGCACCTGGGGTACCTGGTGGGCCTCTGACCATTTCATAAGAACCAATGGACTCAGGGGCATCTTGTCCCAACATAAATAGGATCTCAGCTTCAGGATCTAGGGAAGGGAGGTGAGCAGCTATGTGCAATAGGTGAGGTATGTTTCTTGCCATCTCCGGTGTTGGAATTTCACTGCGATCATCTGGTAAGGAGTCCCATTCCAACACTGGTGGCAGTAGGAACTGTGAACTCTCATCTAACAACTTTATGCATAGTCCAGAGACTTTCCTCCCTGCCGTGCTCTGTGGTACAGTGCACGTTTTTATTCTGAAAAGCGTTTCTTCACTTGGGAGATCGAAGAGGTGGAAGAATGCTGACTTAGCTATTGTGGTATTGCTTTGTGCATCTAGTACCACATACATCTTCACGGTTTCTTCTGGGCGTCCATTGGGGTAGACTTTAGCTAGACAGATGGGGGCGCATGAATGAGGGAGTGGTGAGTCACCACATATTGACATGCAGTGGACCTTGACTAGCACCTCTGGGTGCTCTTTGAAGCCACGTTGAAGCTCCTTCTTCGTAGGAGGAGTAGAAGTTGCTTGTTGTGGCTGCTTAGAGTCTGGATGCAAGGCTCCCGGATGCTTGTCACTCTTGCATAGGTGGCATTTCATAGGTGGCATTTCATAGCTGCACAATCTTTGGCTATGTGTTCTGTAGACTCACAGCACTTGTAGCATATTTTGTGCTCTTTGAGCAAAGCTTTTTGATCATCCAGGGACCTTTCCAAATTCTCTGCATTTGTTCAGAGAATGTGAGGATTTATGTAGTGGACAAATCAGGTCTTTATCAGCTTGCAGAGGTTTAGATTGAGATTTCTTCGACAGTTGCTCGTCTGAAGTTTTCCTAGGTAAGGTAGCGACCACTGTCTTATGCACAGAGACAAGGTTTTTACCCTTTGTGGTTTGGACTGGACCCTTGGTTGCACCAGAATTCTGACTGGTCCTTTTGGATGCTGGAAAACATTTTTCACTGTTGCCGAGGTGGTAAGTGTTATTGTACCGGTCTGCTTGGCAGAAAACAAATTCTGCAAGAACAGCAAAGGGGGGAGGTTTGCCACAGTTCTGCTTCTTGTAAGTCTCTGATACATCGATCCATTTTTCCTTTAACTGCCTTGGTAGTTTTTGAATGATAAACCTTTGCATCCCAAACTGATCAAGACAGACAAGTCCCGGCATGGTGGGGGTTTTTTGTGCTGCCCAGAGCTGTGTAAATAAATTGGAGAATTCCCACATCTGGCTAGGATCGTTGATATTGACGTCAGGAAATTCGTAGATACAATCCAAGAACTAAGACTCGGTCAATGCAGGTGCCCCATAATGCTTATTAAGCCTTTCTCAGGCTTGCTGAAGGGCGATGTCTGGGTCATCTAATTGGGATATGCTGATGTCCTTAACTACCTTTGTAGATTTTGGTCCCAGCCATGTCATCATAAGCCCGATCTCTTCAGCTGGGTCCAACCCTTCTTTGCGGAGGGTATGCTTGAAAATATGCTTCCACAATAAGTACTCCTTCCCCAGTTTGTCAGAGAATTTGGATATGGATGCCATATCCCACCTTCTTCCACAGGATGTTGAAGGATATATTGGTGCCACATAGGGGGTGTAGTTAGGTGGAAGTAGTGCATTGCTCCCAAGAGCAGGGGTATATACCAGAGCTGGCTGGTGATTTTCTTCAGCATGCTGCTTGCTGAGGGTAACTTTCCATGGCTCACACGAGGGGCCTTGAGGGTCTGGCCGGAATTCCTTTGCCATTGCATTGAGCTTAGGAATCATGGCACCTGCTGTGGAGTCGTCGTCGTTGCATATGGACCCATCTGGTTACCATCTGGTCTGTGTTCTGTTCCAAAGAAGAGATTTGCTTTATTCCTGCTTGACACAGACAGATTAACTCCAAAGAGGGATTAATATTCAGATTATTTATTCTTCAGGAATCTCTAAACAATAACTCACAGTTAATGGAGAGTTCTTCTGAGGCACGTTTCACAATCTATCCGTTCTTGTGGTGTAAAAAATCAAAGGTAAATTCATCCCATGTTCATATGGAGCAAAGCAAAGGAAGTCATGGCTGTACTACACAAACTCTTCATACTGGCCCGTAGCCAGGAAATCCTGTCATAAACATTGAAGTCCCTCCCAATGGCTAATTAAGACACAGAACTGACCAATTAGAACACAGATATAACCATGCAACAACTAAACTACATTTCCCAGAAGCCATCTCTTAAGGCAGACATGTCAAACACAAGGCCCGTGGGCCGAATGCGGCCCGGGGAGGGCCCAGATTTGGCCTCCCGGGGCTGTCCCAGAAATGGCAAGGGACCGGCCCCCGCTGCCCCAGCCCTGGCCCACCGCAACCCAGCTGGGTGCCTTGGGGGCACATGCAGGAAGCGCTCGGCCTGGTGGCGTGCAGCAGCAGCTCATTTGCTTTAGCCCGCCCCTCCCCTCCCAGCTTAACCCCGTCAGGCCTGGTCAGAAGTGGAAGAGGAGGAGGCGGAGGAAGCCAAGGTGTTACAAAAAAGGAGAGTTTCCCCCATTCTTCCACCCCTTCTCTTTTTTTTTTAACTTCCTCCCACTCCGTTCAGGTGCAGCTGAGGAAAAGGACGAGGAGAAAACAGGAAGGGTGTGTGTGTGTGTGTGTGTGTGTGTGTGTGTGTGTGTGTGTGTAAGAGAGACAGAGACAGAGAGAGAGCCAGGAGGGGAGGAGG
>NW_015386319.1:571924-578352 GCF_001527695.2 Protobothrops mucrosquamatus | reverse complement strand
AGAAAGAAAGAAAGGAGAGAAGGGAGGGAGGGAGGGAGGGAGGGAGGAAGGAAGGAAGGGTCTGAGGGAAGTCCTGCTTTAGCACTTGGCCACCAGCAGCCCTGTTGCCCCTTTGCCATTCCCTGGTGGTCTCCCATCCTATTGCTGAGGATGCTTTGGTTACAAAGCCAGGTTTCCTCACATGGAGAGGGAGTGGGCCTCCCTCTGACCCACGCACTATGTCCTCCTGCACCCACCATGAGCAACCTGGCCAAGGAGAGTGAGCATAGCAGCAGCAGCATTGAGGAGGAGGTAAGTGCAGCTGGGCGCCCCCTCGGGGAAGTGCGGCTAGGCTAGGCAGGGCTATGGGGTCCTGATGCCGTGGGAGCTCAAGGGCCGGGCTGGGCACTTGACCTCTGCTGCCCAGGGCTCTGGGCAGTCCATGCCACTGTCCAGGGGCCCCGTGCACAGCCTGAGGCTCAGTGAGACTCCTCCAGTGGACCATGCCCTGGAGCTCGCCCCCGTCCCACCCATCCTTCCCCACCCTCGGATGCGCCTCATTCCTGCCCAGGCCCGCACAGGTGCCCGACATGAGTGACATGGAGCTGGCCACGCCCATGCCAGCCACACCCACCCGGCCCCCCAATGGCAACCACGATGCTGATGCGGCCCTCAATGAAATTGAGTTTGACACCCCTGTCTTAAGGAGATAGCATTTAACCCCTTAAATGCTACTTATATATATGCTCTGGCCAGATGGTTACATACTGGTCCAGCACAGTCTGGATCTTTTTTTCTTTGCATTTTAGCCACCTGTTATCTATTTCTCTTAAGAGAATACTCTTAACAGCTGCTGGTACTAAATAACTGTTACAATTTTGTGCCAGAGTTGTTTTTTTTTTAAAAAAAACTGTCCTAAAATGTTTTTGAAGACATGGCATTAATATATTACAGAAAACCTTATTTTCTTATTTTACTCCCAGTAGGCTGAGAACAAGTTACTTACTTCCCAAGTTGGTCTGGGTTTTTTTCAGAGACCTCCAGTCTCTGGAAATAAAAACTTTCTCTCATCCCAAGAAAAGGCTCTAAATAAACTAACTCAAAATCCAACAGGAACTTAGAATTGTTTGTTCTTGTTTCATAGGGTTTTATTTTGGCCTAAATTTTATGAATCACATTTCTTTGGAGGTTTTTTTTTCATTTTCTGTATACATTAAAAATGGACTTAGACCTCTGAAAGACAGGATATTTGAATAGCATCAATTAAAGACTCTGAGTCAAAGAGCTACTCCTCAATATAAATGTCAGAATACATTAACAAGATAACAGAAGCATCAGTTGCCACCCTTTCTGTGCTCCAATAGGACATTAGGGTAGACATTTTTGCTTGCCATTGTAAGCAGGTCATACATTGTTTCATATCTGAACTAGAGAAGACTCAGCTTATCCATTCCTTTCTGATTCAAAGAAATTTCTGAACAAATTATATTGCATTTGCATTTAGACACATATCAGATCTGGCAAGACAGGCAAAATGTCAGATTTGCCTGGCTCAGCTTGGGGGGGGGGCTTCACAGGAATCCTGCCATAAAAAAGAAGAAGGGAGAAAGAAGAGAGAAGGGTGAAAAGATAATAAAGCTTTGTCTTTACGTGACAGGAAATCAGGAGGAGGGAATGACAGGTGAGAAGGACCAGAGCAGCTGGATCCAGTTGGTACCAGCATCCCACAGCCAGGCACCGTGAGAAGTATGCGGATGTGGGATTTATTGTCTAGTTGAAATAAACCATCACCAGCCAAAACTAAGAGAAAACAATGGTAATTTATTTGTACTACTTTGCAAAGAAGATGTTCCTTGTGCATGCAAGCACACAGTGGACATACCTTAAATCTTCAATTCTTTATATTCTCCATTGCCATTACAAATTTACCTCCCATCTCTTCTTCATTGGCTTAGTAATCATGCTGTAATCATGCTGTCACAACCTATCCAAAGCTGCTAAAGTGAATACATTATCTCCACTCCTGATTACATCTCCCACTCCTCTAATTTGATCACCCCCTGCCCTTATTTACAAATTACCTTTTTGGCTGTTAGTTCCTAGGGGTTGTCTCTAGAGTTACTATCATATTAGTAAATTCTGGTTAAGACTGGTTTTCAGCATAGGCAGAGACCTTTCTAGATACAATTCTCAAGCTTCAGCTAGGCTCATGAGATTAAAATATATACAATGTATTTCTTCACAGGCTAGCTAGCATGTCTTCTGCAGTTTCTATAAAAACAATAGACCCTTTTCCCCACAAGGATTACCCCCAAATATCTCAAGAGTTCTCAAAATATCTTGGCAAGCTCCTGTTGGCTGGAAATGGACTGGTCATGGGGGAGGGGGGAGAGGAGAGATGGGCTGGGGACAAACTTACACCTTATTTTTGTATCCAGTGAGCATGAATTTCAGAGCTAACTTGACTTTACTGCAACTATCACTTTTAGTAAAAGAAACCTTTGATTTAACCAAATTGAGTCAAAAGCTTTTCTTCCTAAGGGATTGGATTGGGACAGGTCTCACCAAATTCATGAGAACATACAGTGGAAGGAACAGAATACCAGAGGCCAAAGAGGAAAAGGTGTATTTTGATTTACAGTAGCCCCAAAGCCACACATTATACTCTTACTCTACCATAGCAACTGACATGCAACAAGATCATAACTGTTCTGAGACAGGCCCTTTTCATTCTTCCTAACCACTCAAACTATGTGCAGGCTCTGTCTCCTTAAATCTATACCTTCTGTAGCTGCAGCTAGCACTAATCACCTGAGAACTTCATCCTGGTCAAGCCTTTTCTGGAACCGTGAACTGAGATGTGTTATAGTTCTGATCCAGATAGCATAAACTCCACCAACATGGTTTTAAAAGATATTTATTGTTCAGGAATTCTAAGCAGAGACTTACTTTGCAGTAGATACATCCGGTCATATTCATATCTGTCCATTCTCGTAGGTAAAAAGGGATAATTCCCCATCTCAGCTAGGCATGGTTACAGATGCCAATCGATGCGTGCATGATGCCTGATTAAACAAAGGCTTTTACAACCCTGGCACTAGCCAGGACATCCTGTGATAAACTTTGAAGCCCCTCCCACTGACTAGATAAAATATAACAAGACTACATTTCCCAGAGGCCATCTCTTAAGGAGACAGTGTTTAACCCTTTAAATGCTAAATGCTCTAACACAGTTTTCTAATCTAAACATATGCTGTGGCCAGAGTTACATACTGGTCCAGCACAAAGCCCTTTCAACTATCTTGTTAAATTATAATATGGAGCCTTTGAGAGTCCCCTGATCTTTTAGTATTGCAGATAAATATTGAAAACCTTGAGGCTTTTAAAAGAACCATCTTCACAGTTATTAAACTAAGGAAAGATATCAGTATAGTAAAGTTATTAATAAGTGCCTTAAGTCCATATTCCAACAATAAATAACCAGTTTCTTCTTTCCAACTGTTTGCCTCAAAGTTCAAATGCAATTGTGGGACAAAACTAATTCTACAATAGTTCAAATTTAATAATTAGAAGCAGCTGTACATAGGAAACCTAGCAGTCCTTAAATTATGTAAACCAAAATATCCTTCAGGATTAGAGGTAGCAAAAAACTACCAACTGTGATAATAGAAACAATCTATATCTTATCAGACAATTACAATTAGAAATGGATTTCTGATTTGACTCAAAGACCAATACTAGGTTCTGCACCAAGTCAGAAGCAGTCAAGCTATGCATGATCATAGAATTGCAGGACTGGAAGAAAGCTTGAAGGTTTTCTAGTCCAACCCCCCTAACTTTTAAAACCAATTTTAATTTAAAAATATGTTTTCATAAGTTCCATCCGTTTATCAGCTGTGTCTCAAAGTCCATGCCTTATAAGATAGATTAAACTTACAATATATTACCGTAAGTTCCTTATTTTTGGGCTACATAAAAATATGTAGGCTTCCCTCCTGTGGTGGGTTTTTTTGGAGAAGGGAAAAACGAAGTGATGTCTAAGTGAATTCATTCTAATTTCAAAGCATTTCTTTCAAAACCCTTATAGAAAAAAATTTCTGTCAGCTCAGAACACAGGTACCAGTATCAAGACAGTGATATATGTCTTCAACCACAGTTCAACCCTGAGCTTACAATATTCTATCGGTGCGATGATGCGCGCACTGTGTATAAGTAAAGATTTCCCGTGTCCAGTCTGTCAAAAGATTTCGAAAATAGAATTTATGGGCACTCCAAATGACAGTAAAAATACGCTCTAACGTTCCAAAATTAAAATAGATAGGCCGTGCTCATCTCCGTTTCTTAGCCGAGGGAGCCAGTGCTGTCCGAAGACACACACACAAAAGTATCTATTTTGATTTTGAAACATTACAACGCATTTTTACTGTCACTGGAGTGTCCGTAAATTCTATTTTTGAAATCTTCGAATATCCATTACTTTTTAGAAGAAAGGCAAGATCAAATGATCAAACACTTAAAAGCTCCCACGCCCATACAACACAAGGAAGTAGTTGGATATGCACGCCTTCTCACGTCTCCTGCGCGTCCCATCCGTCCTCCCCGCCCGGGCGTGGCTTCTTTTGGTGCACAAGGGAAGCAGAGGGCGATCGCGCCAAGTTAAAGGCCGCTTGGTAATGTGGGGCAAAAAACGGCTGCGGGGGTTTGATAGTAGGCGGGCGTTGGCAGCAGTCACGTGGCGGCGTCATCTGAGCCGGGTGGCGGGTTCGGAAGGTATTGCGTGGCGGCTGGGGCGGGTGAATTCCTACAGGGCGATCGCTGAAACAGAGAAGTGCGGGCCTTGCAGTCCTTGGTCGGGTGAGGAAAGGAGCTACTTGGGAAATGCGATCCGATGCTTTTTTTCTCCCTTCCCTCTTGGCATTCTTGGGATGTGTGTGGCGCTAATCCTAAATCGACCATTCTCGAAGGCTCCCAAGCTCTCTGTTCCCAAGAGGCCGAGCTGTTTTCTGTAATATACATTAATCGTAAATATTGTTGTTAAACATATATTGGCATTTAACATTGCTGAAATTCATAATTCGCAAAATTGATACCTACCGGTGGTTGTTAAGACACAATTTCCAGTTTGATGAGTGGAGAGAAAAGCTTTTATTTAATACACTCCTCAAATAGTTTACATCAAGAGTGCTTTCATAGTAAAGTAATAAATTTAAGGACCAATTCAAACATGCAAAAAACAGATGTAGATGTGATTGTGTAATGAAGTTTTAATATCGAGCATATTTATTACCAATAAATACTAATCTGAGTCATATGGTAATTTATATATAAATCCACACACAGTCGGTCAGAGCCTAAATATATCATCCCCTAAAACTATTAAATCAGGTTCTTCCCCCATTCCCTTGCCTGTCATCTCAGATTTCACCAGGCACTACACACCCAGTTTGAAACTATATGATGCCTTAGGGTTGTGAAGTGGGTTTGGCTGAGTCAGTGACTGCCCTAAAATCATCCAGCCGGCTTTCATGCTTAAATCAGGACTAGAATTTACAGTCTCCCCTATACTAAACTGATTCTTAATTACCCCAATTTCTGTTGGATGACAAATTCTGTCAAGCAAGATTGTTACAAAACCTGATCTTGCTGATAATTTTCATTCAAATGTGAAGAAAGGAAGAGGAGTATCAGTTATCTTTGACTCAATAGCAATATAGGAATAATTCTACTGAGCAAGTAGAAATAGCAGGAACATTAGACCAATATAATTTTAACATTTTTTATTTTAAGGAAAAATAAAAATGAATAATTATTAAACACATTTTGGGGACTTTTTATTAAAATAGCAGATTTTAATATATTTAGAGCAATGACAAGTAGGATTCTATGGCACAAAAACTAAAGGGCAAAAAAACAAGTTCAAATTTTCTGAGAATTTTGAAGCATAATTGTGAACTACTCCATTAGGGAAAAAATAATGGAGGACAGCAGAAATAGACCATGTAAAACGCTTAGTAAACATTCAAAAATAAAAAGGACAAATAAAACAAATAGAAAGATAGAAAAGTCACAAATAGAAATACAAATAGGCAACCTGTAACTATTGGAGTGATGTCAAGAAGGTAATACCCAGAATCATATGTTAACAAAGAATGCATAAAGTGACAAAATAGTATATTTAGATAAATTCAGAATTTCTTCAAAATCAATATGCTCTTCAGATTTTTTTTTTGTTAATAACTTATAAATAGATGGCTTCCGGTTTGAGTTCCTGTGCCGATGGCAGCTATTCTTTTGGCTGCCTGCCCCGAGGACGCGTAAAAGCCGCAGGAGCAGCGTCAAACAGCTGCTCCGCGGCTTGAATCCCCTTCCCCGGGCAAAGGGGAGGGGGGAGAGTTTCCCTGATAGGGGTAGAGCTCCTGAGCTCCCACAGTTTTATAGCTGTGGGGGTG
>NW_015386319.1:564520-567861 GCF_001527695.2 Protobothrops mucrosquamatus | reverse complement strand
TAATATAATTTAAGACAGAATATAATTATTGTATTGTAAACCCTGTGTGTAGCTCTGGGAAGTCGGGGGGAAGGGAGGGGGGTGGGGAAGGGTGGGGTATGAGGGAGGTGGGGAGTTATATTGTTAAAATTTTAAAAATTTTCAATAAAAAAAAATAAAATAAAATAACTTATAAATAGATGGTGTAAATGTCTATGAACTATGTGGAAGATATACAATTGGGTGAAATAAATAGAGCAGGGGTGTCAAACTCGCAACATCACGTGACGTGTCGCAACGTATCATGACTTTTTTGCCATTGCCGACAATGGGGTGGGCGCAGTTTTGCTAAGATGCATCCAGCCCGCAGGCCGGCAGTTTGACACCCCTAAAATAGAGTAATACTGAAGAAGGCAGTAATGAAATGAATATAAGGCAGTTGTGTAATGTGGCTTCAAAACAGTCAAATAAAATTTTGAACTGCATCAATTGAAATAATACCAAAACGGGAAGCAGGTTTTTTTTGCCTTTGTTAGATTCTATCTCAAGTGTTATGTCCAGTTTTGGGCAACATATTTTAAGAAAGATTCAAAGGCAGATTCAGAAAAAGGCAGTACAAATGATCTAGGGACTGGAAAATATATCCTATGTAGAGAAAATAGAGAAGCTTGGTATTTGATCCTGAGAAAAAGTGACAGAAGTGTATATACAGACAGTCCTTGCTTAATAATTGTAATTGGGATCACAATTCCATCACTGAGGTGATCATAAAGTGTGAAGTCATTTGACCATGCTGCTTAGCAGTGACTTCCAGCAGTCCCCAGTTGCAAGGACCATGAAAGTCATCAAACAAGGACCTCAATATGATGGCAGCTTCTGACTTCCTGCTGGTTTCCCCATTGACTTGCTTGTCAAAAGCCGGCAGGGAAGGTTGCAAATTGTGATCATTGCAAATTGTGACTGTGGGATGCTGCAACAGTCAGTAATCCAGGCTGGTTGCTGAGCACCCTACATCATGATCACATAATTTTGGAGGTGCTGCAATAGCCGTTCGTAGATACTACTTGTTCCGCTCCTTTGCAGGTTTGAATGGTTGCTGAATGAGTGATTGTTAATTGAGCACCACCTATAATGGAACTGTCCATATACTTGAAAATATTTCATTTTCATTTCTATATGTCTATAGGTCATAGAATAATGAATTTAAGTTATAAGAAGGCAGATACCAATTATACTAAATGTTAGAAAAGGAACCTTTGCTAGCAGTTCAACAATTGCTTAGTGCAGTGATGGCGAACCTTTTAGAGACAGAGTGCCCAAACTGCAACCCAAAACCCACTTATTTATCGCCGGGTGCCTGGTGGGCGTGGCCCACTGGGTGGGTGTGGCTTTGCTCATGGCACACTGGGTGGGTGTGGCCAAGGTGGGTGTGATCACCTCGATGTTGCTTGTGGGAAGGGACACCTGTGGGGGCCGGGCAGCGTTGGTGGAAATCCAGGGGGTCTCTGGCAGGTGGGGCAGGGGGCAGGAGGCTCGTCCTGCGGGGTAAGGCAAGGCAGGGCAGGGGAGCCATTGTCGCAGGGCAAGGCGAGGCAGGGGCCGGGGCGGCTGCTGCCTGACACCATTGGCCCCTGCACACAGAGGCCAGCGAGCGCATGGGTACTGGGATGCATCCAGCCATATGGACCTCGGCGAGTTAGCGGGCAGCTGGTTGAAGAGGGACAGTTGCCATCTCTGGGGCATGGTGCACTGCCCACAGAGAGGGCTTTGAGTGCTGCCTCTGGCATGCGTGCCATAGGTTCGCCACCACTGGCTTAGTGTGTGGGCTTCCCTTTGGATAAATTCAAGAGCAAGCATAATTTGGATTCCTATATAGACTACATGGTTGGACTTGATGGCTTACATAGCCTCTTCCATCTGTATGATTCTACGTATAGAAACATTTGATGCAACAAACTTTTTTTCCTTCCTCCGCAGATGCTATATCAGCACCATCATGCCAAGTCCTAGGAACAGTCCAAAGAGCATTCGTGAGAGACGGGCTTATGGCAATAGGCTAGAGTTCTTGTCATTGCCAGATCAGAGAGGCCCAATATCCCCAGAAAATATGTCTCATCATAAAGACTCTCCTACTAGTACTGGCCCTCAACAGGCTTTACCCGAAGAGGACTGTATGAAGCTCAATCCTTCTTTGTGGGGTATTGCCCTGCATTCTCTTTTGGCTGTTGATTTGTGGGCCTCTAAACTACTGGGTATATGTGCTGGAGAGAATTCCCCATGGGGTAGTGTTCGTCCTCTCATGATGGTCATAGAGGTGTCAGGACATGGAATTCCTTGGCTAACTGGTACATTGTACGGACTTTACAGAAGTGGCAGCTCAGCAGGTCGTGAGGTGCTGCTCAATCTACTCTTTGGTAAGAGCCTTCTTTGCCTTACCCAGTAGAGTTTTGTTCCTTGTATTTGTTGTTTCTTTCTCTTGTGATGATTGGACCAAGATGTGAATAATATCAGAGAATTGATAGGGATAAGAATAATATTTTCATCTTTCTGTCCTTTGTTTTTCTTTGTAGATAGTTTCCATAATAATGGAAATCCTTTTATATGGATATGATATAATATTCTTCTCCCAATGCTGGTTTAAAAACAGCATTGTGTATTTCAGTTGAACACTGAAATACAGAAGCCCTAGAAATTAATTAAAATAGAACCAAAGTACTGATGTTTACAAAATGCCCTAAAATGCATATCTGGAAATTAAATAATCATCCAATAGAGCAGATCAAGTAATTTAAGTATCTTAAAATAGTATTTTGTGCCATAACAATATGCAGGCTACACATGGAATATGTAATACAAAAAGCTCAAAGAGTCGGGGGGCGGGGCCAGCTGTCAAGAAGAACGGGTGTGTTGGACAATTCTCCGGAGCATCTAACCCCGTTCCCGACTGCTTGACAGATCCTTTGGGGTCCCCAGTTCCCTGGAGGGGGACTGGGAATAACAAGGCGTCCTGGGGAGCGGTTCTAGGTGGCAACCAGGATCGTTGAACCCAGGAGAAGCTTTGACAAGCCAAGCGGAGGTGGAAAACGGCCGACAATGGCGGCCGTGAAGGAATGACAACTGTCAGCTGGCCAAAGTATAGCGGTGGAGTAGCTGGACGGTGACATGACAGTTCCAGTCAAATTTATCTGAGCAGTGTTCCTGGCTAGAAGGGATCCGGTGTGAGTCCGTGCTGGAGGATTTCGGCTGAATCTGACTGATTTTAGCAGCCTACAAGAGGGGAGGAGGGATTTCCCTCGCTCCTGGAAAAAGCAGCGAAAAGGAAGGTTTGGGCTAAAAGATTTGCCTGCTTACCTGCTTTGTTG
>NW_015386319.1:533639-560788 GCF_001527695.2 Protobothrops mucrosquamatus | reverse complement strand
TATAGGATTGAAACATACACATAATTGTACATATAATTGTATATATAATTGTATTATGTAGAAGAATGAGGTGTATATAGAGGTTAAGGATGATGTATTAAGTTTTTGTATCACGAGAAACAAACTGTTAGGAATATTTACTCTGGAATGTCACGTATGTCCATTTTTGTTTTAATTGTATTATAAATAAAAAATTTAAAAAAAAAAAAAAAGCTCAAAGAGTCACCAGAGCCCTCCAAATATTCTTCTTTGCCAAAGGGCCATTGTATAGTCTTGCTGCACTTTGAGTACATTCAGCCCATGTTTGGACACAAATGTTATTTGATGCATATGTAGGCCCTAACAAGTATTTTACAAGGGTAAGTATTAAATTCCTCAGGTCCTATTCCAAATCCTGTGTTGTGTTCAGTTGTGATCTTCCATCATGGAACTGACAGTAAGGTCGACTATAGTGCCTCGATATATATTTTCAGATATTGGACTAAACTGCTTTTCTCCTCTAAATCCTCAGGTCCTTACTGACAAGTTTATTTACTTCTGGGCCATGGTATAAAAAAACTGGAATTTGGAGTTTTTCCTTAACCCATGTGCACATGCTAGGGCAAGAATGTATAGTACAGATAGTAATAGTACCTCTTCACACTTGAAGACATCCTTAACTACTGTGGAAATATGTGCCATTAATAATTCTTTGCTATTTACTTTTTTCAGCTTTTGAAAGGCCATTAAAGATTGGAATTTGTTTCAAATACACATTTAAATCATTTAAAAAGATTAAAAAATCATCTTTATTGTGCTAAGGAACTTCAGGCTTCCCACCTTGCTGTAAAATGAGTTTGCTATAGGACAATAGAAAAAGGGTTTTGGAGCTGCTACTTTTCTCAGGATTTGTTTGCTTATTTCAATTTCTCCAAAAGATGTATAGTGTTCGACTTGGTTAATAGTTTTAATGTTCATGGCTTATTCCTTGGTCCATATTATACACAACATACTTCATTCACTTTGTTTTTCCTCAGTCAGAATAGTGCAGTTACACACACTGTTGAAAGTGTGCTGTGAATTGTCAATCACTCATTGGCTTTGGAAAGCACAACAGGACAATGACAAGACTCTAACGGTAATTACAGATTTAGAAAAGTGTTGGAGCTGAGTTAGGAATCTCCCTAAATTATGGATTGTAGGACATTTTTTACTCCAAATTCAACAGACACCAAAATTATGGCACTATTAGTATTTTGTAGGACATTCAGAATCTTTGTGTACATTTTCAGAAATGGGCTACATCTCAAGCTTTTGAACTGTGTAATGTACAGTTTTGAACCTAAAAAGTCCTCTGAAACTGAGTAGAAATTAGGGTGCTTACCTAAATTAGGTAACAGTCTGCTTTGCCTCCTGGCCTGCTGCCCTCAAAATGGTTGAGCTGAATGAGAAGAGGCATGATGTTCCAAGATACTTCCCAGAGTTTAACTAGCGGCAACAGCAACAGAATTTACTTTCCAAGGCTGCCATGACATGAGGAGTGGTGATGGTAGCATTTGATTCCAACATTAGAAAAAGGCTATAGGAGACAGATGTGAAGAAGCAGCCTATTAATACAGGTAATCCTTGACTTACAACAGTAAAAAGTGACATGACCGTTTTTCACACGACCATTGCAATATCCTCATGGTTACCTGATCAAAATTTTGATGCTTGGCAACTGGTTGCAGTGTCCTGGGATCTTGTGATCACCTTTTGTAACCCTCTGATAAGCAAAGTCAATGATAAAGATTCACTTAACAACTGTGTTACTAATTTAACAACTGCAGTGATTCGCTTAATTGTGGCAAGAAAGGTCATAAAATGGGGCAAAACACACTGAACAAATGTCTCACTTAGCAACAGAAATTATGGGCTCAATTGTGGTCATAAGCTGAGGATTACCTATAGTTAAAAGAAATTCTTATGTTGTATTTCAGTTATAGCTAGTGTGGGAAATGGTGGGCTAGAACACAACATCAGCAGGCACTTTGCAGGCATCTGGGTTGTGATAAGACCCAGCACTTTCTCTTTGTAGACATAATGACAGTCCAGAGGTACCTGGACAAATGAGCATTGTGAAGTGGACCTAGATGTGGAAATATGCATAAGGTTCCTGGGTCAGAATATTGAGAAGTGTAATTTTTCAGGTTTAGAGAGCCATAGTTATTATATGATTTAAGCCTACAATGCTGCTGCAAAAGCCACACTGACTCCTGTTATTTGAACAGACTTCACTAAAACCTATAATCAACCTAAAATTCAAATATAATTTGAATATTTTTACATCTGAAAAGTGAATTTACAAGCAATACTGTATTTGTTGGGTTTGAAGCTTTGTAATTTATAGTGTTGTTCTTTAAAATATCTGAAAGTTGTTTCTCTGCCTTATCTCACAGCTCTGATTCTTGATCTAGTTTTGGTGGCAGCAGTAAAAGGACTGGTGAAACGAAGGCGCCCAGTCTACAACAAGATGGACATGTTTGCCACTGTCTCTGTGGACAAATATTCCTTTCCTTCAGGCCATGCTACCAGAGCCGCCATGGTGTGCAGATTTATACTACATCATCTTGTACTTGCAATCCCTCTAAGAGTGCTGGTTGTACTTTGGACCTTCATAGTGGGAATCTCTAGGATCATGCTTGGCAGACATAATGTAACAGATGTGGTCTTTGGGCTAATCATGGGCTACATGCAGTATAGTTTGGTGGAATATTTCTGGTTGTCACCTGTAAATGCTCCTGTCTTCTTTGCCTTTTGGAACTGAGGATTCTTGAGGGAAGAGAAATATTTGTCTTAGTGTAAACATTCATGATACTTCATCTGATCATCAAATTAAATGAGTAGAACCAAGATTTTCACAATATGTGTGATCTAACATAAATTTGCTCTGGAAGGCTTAAATCACAAAGATAAAGGCTTATCAGGCAGCAGTCACTCTTACATGATATTATGCAGTGTTGAAGACATTGATATATAAAATGTATTAAAAATTGGACCTATAAATGCAGGTTAGAGCATGTCATTTAGGTGAATTATTATGTTGTCGAATCTTCTTCTGACCTCCTGTTACACCTTGTTTAATTGTGATTTGTGAGTTTATTGCTTGGCTGGATTATGAATCAACATATAAAACAACATAAGCCTATACTTTGGGATGATAGAACATTGGAACTGCTTTTGATCAGATCAGCCACTTGTGCTATCCCTTTATAGGATTTGTGATTAGGTTAGAAATAATTGCATGAATTAGTAAAATTAGTCTGCTTGTAGCACAATAAGACATAACAATAATGATATAAAATTATAAACGCTGTTGTCAAACTGATTCCATAAATGGTATGTATTCCAGTTAGTGCTAATAGCTTTTGATATTCAAATAATAACATTTATTGTAGTTTTGGCTATTCTGACATATAATGTTGATCAGTACTTTCCTGCAGAGTTTAAAATTTTGCTTTATAAATAATATCAATTTCTTAATATATAGTCATGTGAAAAAGAAAGTACATTCTCTTTGAGTTCTGTGGTTTTACCTATTAGGACACAGTAAAAATCATCTGATCCTTAGTAGTTTTTAAAAGTAAATACAACCTCTGATGAACAACACATAACATATTACATCATGCTATCAGTGGAAGGGGACTGGACCAGGGGTCGCAGGGGCCTGATCCAGTGGAGGATTTGTGAATAATCTTCATTGTAGAATGATGGACTTTAAATTGTTTGGAAATGGTCTTAAAATCTTTTCCAGATTGATGGGCAGCAACAAATGCTTTTCTAAGATCAGTGGTGGGATGCAAATATGTGAACAACCAGTTCTCTGTGGATGTCACTTCCGGAAGTCCATTCAGGGCCTGGGCAACAAAAAAATAGCTACCGGTTCTGCCGAAGTGGTGTGAACTGGCTGAATCCCACCACTGTCTAAGATCATTGCTGATATCTTTCCTCTTTGGCATTGTGTTAATACACACCTCAATGTTGGAGATCAGGAAACACCTAAAATGTCAGCTTTTATAGAGAGTAGTCACACTTGCTGTTGATCAGTTAATAATAATAATAAAGTTGGAAGGGACCTTGGAGGTCATCTAGTCCAACCCCCTGCTCAGGCAGGAAACCCTATATCATTTCGGACAAATGGCTGTCCAGTCTCTTCTTAAAAACTTCCAGTGTTGGAGCATTCACCGCTTCTGGAGGCAAGTTATTCCACTGGTTAATTGTTCTAACTGTCAGGAAGTTTTTCCTTAGTTCTAGGTTGCTTCTCTCCTTGATTAGTTTCCATCTGTTGCTTCGTGTCCTGCCTTCAGGCGCTTTGAAAAATAGCTTGACTCCCTCTTCTTTATGGCACTGCTATCATGTCCCCCCCCCCCCCGTCCTTCTCTTCATTAAACTAGACATACCCAATTCCAGCAGCCGTTCCTTATATGCTTTAGCCTCCAGTCCTCTAATCATCTTTGTTGCTCTTCTCTGTACTCTTTCTAGAGTTTCAACATCTTTTTTACATCGCAGTGACCAAAACTGGATGCAGTATTCCAAGTGTGGCCTTACCAAGGCATTGGTATTAACACTTCACATGATCTTGATTCTATCCCTCTGTTAATGCAGCCTAGCACTGTGTTGGCTTTTTTGGCAGCTGCAGCACACTGCTGGCTCATATTTAAGCGATTGTCCACTAGAACTCCAAGGTCCTTCTCACAGTTACTACTATTGAGCAAGGTACCCCCTATACTATACCTGTACATTTGGTTTTTCTTGCCTAAATATAGAACCTTGCTTTTTTCACCATTGAATTTCATTTTGTTACATAGTGCCCAGTGTTCAAGTCTGTCCAGATCCTTTTGTATCTTAAGCCTGTTTTCTGGAGTGTTGGCTATTCCTGCCAGCTTGGTGTCGTCTGCAAATTTGATGAGTTCCCCATCTATCCCCTCGTCCAAATCATTGATGAAGATGTTGAAGAGCACTGGGCCCAAAACAGAGCCCTGGGGCACCCCACTACACACTTCCCTCCATGTAGATGTGGTTCCATTGAGGACCACATGCTGAGTACGGCCGGTCAGCCAGCTACGGATCCATCTGGTGGTGATGTTGTCTACCCCACATTTTTCTATCTTGTCGAGTAGTAGGTTGTGATCTACTTTATCAAATGCCTTGCTGAAGTCCAAGTAAATTATATCCACAGCATTCCTCTGATCCACTAATTTTGTCACTTGGTCAAAGAATGCAATAAGATTTGTCTGACATGATCTGTTTTTGACAAACCCATGTTGGCTTTTAGTAATGACTTTGCCTCTAGGTGTTCGCTGATTCGTTGTTTGATTATCTTTGATCAAGAGCATCTGATTAGCAGCATCTGGCTGCTACTTAGCCTCTTCAAACCTATGGAAGCTGTAAGGGTATACTTAGTTTTTCACACAGGGCTTCTCCATTTTGGCCTTTTTGTAAAATAAATGATGATATGTCATATGCGTTGTTAATCTGAGGTTGTATTTTCCTACTTTTAAGAACTGCTAAGGATCAGATAATTTTTACTATGCCCTGATACATAAAATCATAGGACTCAAAGAGGGTATACTTTCTTTTTCACATGACTGTCACAGCTACTTTCCTATCAGAAATATAAATGGTGAAAAAATATTTCATTTTTTCGAACATATTATAGTTGCTTTAGGAAAAGGAAGTGAGCTATTTAATCACTCCATCAAAGGTTAGAAAGAAGAAAAATCTAGAATACCTCTGAAAGCATTCTATATGATAGAAACATTTATACTACAATTGTGGTAGGATATATAAACATTAAAAACCAGTTAAAATATTCTCAGTTGTAGACCTTTAGTGTTTAAATATTATTTTTAAATAATTTCATGTGACCAATCTGATTTTTCAACCATTTTTTCAGTAGTCATTAAGTGAATCACTATGGTTGTTAAGCAAACCCATGATTGTTAAGCAAATGCCATGGGCATTAAGCAAATCAGTGGTTCAGTAGCAGCGTGGTTTTGCCACTTTTCAGCAAAACCATCATAAAACGCAACTATGTGACTGTGGGATCCTGCAAGTAGCCATAGAGTCAGCTGGTTCAATCAAAAGGTCAAAATCCAATCCAAAATTCAAACAGCCAAGATAAGTTTGTCATCCAGTCCAAAGATCAGAGTTTCTTGTTTAAACAGAATATATTAGAACAGTTTATATTTTCCTTGCATCATAATAAATTGTATACATGGGAATCATTCTTGCTTGAATTTGATTAAATTTTTATTGTGAGTATATGCTATTGGACTAGATGACCTTCAAGGGTTGGACTAGATGACCTTCAAGGTCCCTTCCAACTTTACTATTATTATTATTATTATTTTGCCATTGCTGCATATTTTCCAGGTTTAAGCTCCTTGTTGGATATTGTCAGACTTGTGTCTTTTATCCAAGATTGGCTAAATGTATTCTCAGTACAGCGAGCATGTATGAGTAAACGATGCTGCTTTTTGTTAATATATTCTGGAATTATAGTAATTTTCACACTTTCTGAATAATATGTATATCTTTTCAAGTACTATGGAGCTTTTTATATCTTTACCATGTGTGTTAAACTTTTCCTTCTTTGTCATAGCATTTCCAATGTTTATTACTGTATGATTTATCTTTTGTTTGTTCCATCTTTTCATTGGGGTTCATATTGTATGGATTAGAGTTTTACCACAGACTTTTTAAATTGTAGTTATATTTTATATCCTAAAAGAAGTGTTTGATTGTGGTGGGTACAAGTCCAATTATTCAGATGAAATCAATCAAACCTTGAATTAATCCATTCAGAATCATTGCCATGGGAGAAACTTTGCATAGAAGGTTTTTCCTATTAGAAGTGTATCCTTATTTAGTTCAGCATGAGCATATCCTAGGGCAGAGGTCTTCAAACTTGGCCCTTTTATGACTTGTGGACTTCAACTCTAAGAATTCCTCAGCCAGCGTGCCTGGCTGAGGAATTCTGAGAGTTGAAGTCCACAAGTCATAAAAGGGCCAAGTTTGAAGACCCCTATCCTAGGGAGAAGAATGTTTAACTACCTTTTCAAATCTGCAATTCAAAAAATTCAAGAGACTACATACTGTTTACATAAACTTTTTAATCATGTGGCACTTGAACCCATTCTATTTCTAATAATTATTTTGTATTCATCTATATAAGTAGCAATTATATTTTAAAAACAAAATAGAAACAGTTGACTTCAGAAAATAATGAGACTCCGGTATAGATAGTATAGATCTTACTAAAGATCATTCATCTTGCTCTGTTTTCTAATCTATAGGAAGCTAACATGGTGTGTGTATATGTTTATGTATTTTGCACACTGATGTTAATAAAACTATTTAAATGCAGTGCATTCCTTTTCATTCATTTCAACTGTATCTGGTTAGTCTGATTTTTTATCTGATAATATTTACTGGTTTATTTTTACAATCAAAAGACATTTTAGAGAATAAAATTGTGTTTGGTAACAAATGAGTATAGGTAGTCAGTTTACAACCATTGTTTAGTGATTGTTCAAAGTTACAACAGCTCTGAAAAAGTGATTTATGACAGTTTTTTACACTTATGACTGTTGCAGCATTCTCATGGTCATATGATCAAAATTTGGGCACTTGGTAACATGTGTATTTAAGACAGTTGTAGTGTCCTAGGATCACGTGTTCCCCATTTGTAACCTTCCCAGCTGGCTTCAGACAAACAAAGTCAATGCTAGAAGCCAGATTCGCTTAACAACCTAATGATTCACTTAACAACTATGGCAAAACATGTCATAAAATGGGATGCAACTCACTTAACAAGTATCTTGCTTAGAAATTTTGGGCTCAGTTGTGGTCTTAAGTTGAGGGCTACCTGTATTAAATAACTAATTTGTGGAACAATCAATTCCTTTATATCTAGATCAGGGGTGTCAAACTGCCGGCCTGCGGGCCGGGCATGTCACGCGGAAGCCACGCCCACCCTATTGCCAGCAATGGCAAAACCATCCCGATAGGTTCCGCGACATCACATGACGTCGTGTGTTTGACATGTCTGATCTAGATTGTATGAGTGTGCCTCATTTTTAGGCTAATTATACCCATTTTCTTTTGACTGCAACAATTTATTACCAATTACCAAAATTCCTGTTTCTAACAAATTATATTAAAAGAGGTTAAGGGACTGGTTATTTGTGACACATCTATATTTTGCACTGCTAACTGTTCTTCCTTATTCTGACAAAACATACCTGTTCCAGATCTGCTAGGTCTGGGCCTGTTTTAGTCTTCTCTGTGTTGTGTTTTTCTGATCTGCAAGAGTTGTTGTTGTTCCCCAGAGCTGAATGAAACTGTATGTATCATGTTTATATATATTTTATAGATAAGGTTTTTCTAAACTATGCCTCCTGCTCATTTTGAATGTGTGCTAATTTTTTTGGGCTTATTTTTGCGCTTGAAAGGTTATGGGCCCAGATCCCAGCCAGTCCTTGCACACAGTTCAGACTGAAGAAAAAGATTGAGGCTCAACACGGAGCTGTAATTAAGCTGAAGGACTGCCTGAATTAAGAAAGAAAAAGGCAGAGGCTGCTCAGCTGAAGGCTTGCAGGATGGCTGATTTAAAGGAGAGCTCTCTGCCTCGATTGGGACAAAAAAAATATCTTATTTGGGCTGCAAAACTGGAATGCTTTTGAAGGCTAAGGAGCTCTGGGATATTGTGATTAATCCACCCCAGGGGCAATTAGCAGCTGCAGATAAACGGAGCCATGATAAGGCACTGGCTTACATCATTTTAAATGTGGAAGATGAACAATTCTTAAATGTAGCTGACTTAAAAACTGCAAAAGAAGTTTGGCTGAAGCTGAGAAGTGTGCACATGAGTGTCTCAGCATGCAATACAGTGCAATTATCAAGGCAATTCTACAGAGCCCAGCTGCTGCCACTAGAGCAGGGCTTTTCAACCTTTTCACCCATTGTACCACTTTTAGGATATGGCACTATCCGAGTACCACCAGTCGCCTAGCAAGGTGTCAAAAACTTGATGACCAAAAAAAGAGGAAAAAGTGATAAAGTACAGGTAGTCCTCGACTTACAACAGTTCGCTTAGTAACTGTTCGAAGTTACAATGGCACTGAAAAAAGTGCCCCCCAAGCCACAGCTGAGCAAGACACCTGCCTGCCCGCCCGGCCGCACTCTTCCTCCTGTCCAAGGTTTTCATTGTGAGCATTTCTGTTGAGAATTGCAGCGGGGGTGGGGTGGGGGTGTTTGGTTTTTATTCCCCCCATCTGCTGGGTGGTTGCAGCAGGTTTTGGTCACTTCACAAGACCCTGGGACACTGTGACCGTCATAAATATGAATCAATTGCCAAGCATCTGAATGTAAATCACAAGACCCTGGAGATGCTGCAACATTCCAGCTGATCGGCGCTTCTTCTGGGCTCAGCAGAAACACTAGGATCAGCGCCGAGCTCCAGCTGAAGCCTGGCGCTGATCCTGGCGCTTCCGCTGAGCTCTGAGAGCCCTGCAGCTCCAGCCATCTCTCGCTCAGGCTTGTGCGGTACTGCCACCGGTTCAGCTCATTCCCCTCCCCCACTACCACTTTTCTAGGATGGTCGCGTACCACCTGCCAGGTGCCAATGTACCACAGGTGGTACCCGTACCACTGGTTGAAAAGCCCTGCACTAGAGAAGCCATGAGCAGAAATTCCTGAGGTGGGGGTCCAAGGAGCAGAGAGAGCAAAGCAGCAGACCAACTGTCTGCAGAGGTTGGATTACATCTCAGCAGAGAATTCCCAAGAGGAAAGAACAGGAGAAAAAGAAATGCTTCATTTGTGGCGCTGAAACTCATTTAAAGAAAAACTGTTTACAAGGAAGAACAACAGCAAATGGACAAGCTGCTGTTGCAAAAGTTAGCTATTGTAATAGCAGAGACAAATGATTAATAGACAGTGGGGCTAGTCAAACAATTGTTAATAATTCTAAGTTGTTTTCCAGATTGGATTCAACTGGAGGAGATGCAGTAGCCTTAGCAAATGGCCAGAAGGCAAACGTCATGGGGAAAGGCAGTGTGCTGATTTCATATCTGGAGGAAAGGTTTAATAATATATTATGTGTGCCTGAAATGGAGCATAATTTACTGAGTGTCTCCAGTCTTGACAAACAAGGGCTTGAGACCACATTTGTAAATAGGAAATGTCTCATAAAAAGAAATGGGAATGTATGTGCACAGGATATAAAACAGGATAATCTTTATGTGTTACAGACACAAAAGGTTCAGTGTGCCCAAACATTTGGTAATGTGGCACAGCATGATTCATGCTTTCATCTCTTGCACAGAAAGCTTGGCCATGCCAGCTTCAGAGTGTTGCACAGGATACCAGAGTTTGCAGAGTTATTAACCTTGAAAGGGTGTAAGGCATACTTAGACTGTGCACTATGTAAATCATCAAAATGCAAGGTGTTCCCAGTGTGGGAAGTCAGCCCCCCCAGAGAAGGAAATATTAAAAGGGCAGAATATATTTCCCTAAAGGATTTTGAAAGCAGAAACCAACCCTGCCCCCAAGTCTCTGTCCCAAGCAGAAACCAAGTCTGCAGAAATGCAGATAATCTTGTCAGAAAGACTGGAATCAGGAAGCTGGGATTAGGAAGAAAGATCTCTAGAGTCAACACCAAAAAACTAAGAGTCATCAGCCACAGCCCCAGGGAAGCAGGATATGACCCTTGGGACATAATAGGATTAACCCACCACCATCAAAATACCAGAAAGGCACACCCAGACTCAGGTCAAAATACGTGACACAGGAAATACAAAGCCTGAAACAGGAACAGAAAACAACTCCAAACAAAAGGCTCCAGAGGGTATAAAAACTCACTCCCTACATGTGCTCTCTTCTTTTTTTCTTCCAGAGCCTTCTTCCTGTCTGGCTCTCCTCTTCAATAAACTGCAACCTTCTTTCTAAAGCAGTCGCCAGCAAATGGACAAGCTGCTGTTGCAAAAGTTAGCTATTGTAATAGCAAAGACAAATGGTTAATAGACAGTGGGGCTAGTCAAACAATTGTTAATAATTCTAAATTGTTTTCCAGATTGAATTCAACTGGAGGAGATGCAGTGGCTTTAAGCAAATGGCCAGAAGGCAAAAGTCATGGGGAAAGGCAGTGTGCTGATTCCATGTCTGGAGGAAATGTTTAATAATGTATATGTGAATGGGAAATGTCTCATAAAAAGAAATGGGAATATATGTGCATAGGGCATAAAACAAGATAATCTCTATGTGTTGCAGGCACAAAAGATACAATGTGCCCAAACATTTGCTAATGTGGCACATGTTTCATGCATTCATCTCTTACATGGAAAGCTTGGCCATGTCAGCTTCAGAGTGTTGCATAGGATGCCAGAGTTTGCAGAGGGATTAACCTTGAAATGGTGTAAGGCATACTTAGATTGTGCAGTATGTAAATCATCAAAATCCAAGGTGTTCCCAGTTAGCAAGAAGAGCACAAGGCAGGCAACAAGGGTTCTAGAGCTGGTATATGCAGATTTAGTAGGACCAATGCAAGCCAGCTTGGGAGGAGCAAGGTATGTGTTGGTCATTGTAGATGATTTTAGCAGATTTGGTTTCTGTTATTTGCTAAAAAGCAAAACAGAGGTGCTGCAGAAGTTCAAGCAATGGGTGAGCTTTGCAGAAAAAAGATATAGGCAACAGGTATGCCAGCTGCAAACTGACGGGTTCAGAATTCATGTCAGCAAGTTTTCAACAGTGGTTGGGACAGCTAGGAATAAGACATAGACTCACAAATCTGTACACCGCAGCTGAGAATGGCGTGGCTGAAAGACGGAATGGAGTCTTGCAGACCATGAAAGACTCACTGCTGGAGGATTCTGGTCTGAGCAGGTCGTATTGGGGTGAAGTCATGTTGACTGCTAATTATTTGGTCAATAGGCTGTGGGGTTCCTCTATAAATGATACTCCATATGCCAGTGGTGGCGAACCTATGGCACGCGTGCCAAAGGCGGCACTCAGAGCCCTCTCTGTTGGCACACGCGCCACCAGCAGCAGCAGGTCCATCAGGCCGCCACCGCTGCCCAGAGCAGGAGACCCACCCAGCAGAAAGGAGGCAAAGCGGCCGACTAGCAAGCTAGAGTAGAGGTGGTAAAGCACTAACCATTGTCGATTGGTGGACTGGAAGAAAAAGGAGGGGAATCATTTTACATGTGTGCATGCTCACATGGGGCCATGAGCACACATGCATTGCAAATGGGGCGGGGCTAATGCCTGCGTGATATTTATTAGCCCTGCCCCGTTCTTGCATGGTGCAACGCCTTGTATCTGTATCCACGGTGCGGCGGCGGTTGTTTTTGCGCCTTGCAGCATGGTGGTCCATTTTTGCTCCCCCGGTTTTTGCATGCTAGAGGCAGCACTCAGAGGTGCCTCCCTGTCCCCCCCCCCTGAGGGCACCACAATGCTGATGTGGCCCTGGCACTTTGCGATAAATAAGTGGGTTTTGGATTGTGGTTTGGGCACTCGGTCTCTAAAAGGTTCGCCATCACTGCCATATGCTGTGCTATATGGAAGAAAGCCATCTCTAGCACATTTAAGGGTGTTTGGAAGCAATGCCTGGGTGCATATTCCAAAGGCAATCAGGAGAAAAGGGCAACAAAAGGCTAGAAAGCTCAGGTTTATGGGCTATACGCCTGGCTCAAAGAATTATCGCTTTAGTGATGGGAACAGAAGTATAGTAATTTCCAGATCTGCTAGCTTTCCAGAGCAGAACTGGGGCAGAATTGATACCAATTCCAGGGACGATCCACTTAGTGACAATAACTCACTTAGTGACCGTGTCAGCGTCATCCCTTCCTGAGCATAGAGGAAGGAAAGAGAAGCAGGGGAGGAAGGAAGGAAGGAATGAACTGGGAAAGAGACTGCCTTCTGAGAACTTTGCAGGTTCGTTTTTTAAAGCTGCCAGAGGCTCCGGGCAGGAGCTTCCCATTTTGACCCCTTCCACCTCTCTGTCGTGGCCTCTGCCTGAAGGGCCTCTGATTGGCTCTCAGCTCATCTCTCCCAGACCCACGCACGTGTTTATGTTTGCGTGTGCGCGTGCGCACACACACGCATGGAGTGGTCTCACTTGTTGCAGCCCACGCTGTGACATTCAGGAGGAAAAGAATGGGAGAGGTAAGAGAAACTGCAATGGGAGCTTCTTACAGCTTTCCACGGGGCTGGGGGTGGGAGCTGAGGGGCACAGGGCGCAATACGATTGGTGGCATGTTGAGAAAAGGAAAGAAGGACTCCAAAAAAACAGCTTTCCTTACTTTGCAGCCTGCCATCGCAGAAAGTCTCTGTTGAGGCATGGGGCTGCAAGAGGTGAGAGACACGCATACACACCCTGCACACTCGCACACACAAACACATGCGCAGATTTGGGAGAGGTGAGCTGAGCTGAGCTGAGCCACGCAGAGGCAATGATGGGGGAGGGGAAGCCTTTGCCCACCACTGCCTGCCTGTTGCCACCTCTGCCCAGAGTCTCTGGCAGTTTAAAAAGAAAAAGCAGGGGAGAGAGGGAGGGAGGGAGGAAGGAAGGAAGGAAGGAAGGAAGGAAGGAAGGAAGGAAGGAAGGAAGGAAGGAAGGAAGGAAGGAAGGAAAAAGTCAGGGAAGGAGGGAGGGAGGGAACTTGGTTGGAAATGTCCCAGTTCGAAGGAGGGCTGTCGGGGCTGAACAAAGCCCAGGATCGCCGAGAGCAGCTACAGCTGATTAGCGCTTCTGCAGGGCTACGGGGGCTGGGCAGAAGCCCAGTATCAGCACGCACTTCTGCAGGGTTGCAGAGGTGAGACAGAAGCCCCAGGATCAGTGCTCCCAGTCCACACAGAAGAGAAAAGGAGGAGGGAAGAGGAGAGGCTATAAAAGGATGTTTTGGCAGGAGAAGGAGAGAAAAAAAAGAACGGGGGAAAGAGAAGGGGACTGCAAAAGAGAGACAGAGAAGTGCAGCCTTGAGAGGAATCAGCTGGAGGTGCACAGAAGAGAAAAGGGGGGTAAGAGAGGAGAGGCTATAAAGGAAGGGAAGAGACGAGAGGATATAAAAGGAGAGGAGAGAAAGGATATAAAAGAAGGGAGGAAAGAAGAGAGGATATAAAAGAAGGAGACCAAAGAGAGGATATAAAAGAAGGGAGAGAAGAGGATATAAGAAGTGGGAGAGAAGAGAGGATATCAAGGGGGGAGAGAAGAGAGGATATCAAGGGGGGAGAGAAGAGAGGATATCAAGGGAGAAGAGAGGATATAAAATGGGGGAGAGAAGAGAGGATATAAAGGGAGGGAGACAAGAGAGGATGTAAAAGGGGGAGAGAAATTTGTTATATGAGCTTTGCCCCATTTTATGACTTTTCTTGACACAGTTCTTAAGTGAATCATTGCAGTTGTTAAATTAGTAACATGGTTGTTAAGTGAATCTGGTTTCCCCATTGACATTGCTTGTCAGAAGGTTGCAAAAGGAGATCACATGACCCTGGGACAATGTGACCATCATAAATATGAATCGGTTGCCAAGCATCCGAATGTAAATCACATGATCCTGGGGATGCTGCAATGGTCATAAGTGAAAAATGGTCATAAGTCATTTTTTCAGTGCCATTGTAACTTTGAACAGTCACTAAGCACACTGTTGTAAGTCAAGGACTACCTGTACTTTATCAATTTTTTTCCAGGTTTTTTTATAAACAAGTTTTATTAGTTTTTTAATTTTACATCAAAGTGCTCAAGAAACATCGTGGTGATGGTGTAATCAATCATCCAGAAACAAAGTCATACCTATATAACTCAAATTAATTCATTAAAAGTTTCCTCTCTATTTCCCTCAAATAGTGTAATCCAAATAGAGGTTAATCCATTTCTACATGAAATTCAATCAGTCAAAACAATCATCAATAGCATTACATCTATATAAATCCCAATCCTGTTTTAAAGCTTGACTAATTTACAATTATCATATTCCAATTTAATCTTAAATAAACACATTGTTAGCACTTCGGGTATCCCTTCTAAAAAACGCATAATATTCCGACAGTAACATTCTAATATTTCCAGATATATTCTATTTCTTAATCTACTAAATCATTAATTAGTACCATTTCTTCTCTTATCACAAATCTCTTGTTCTTCTTCCATTACAAAATAATTATTCTACTTAAAATAAAAATATTACTCTACTCTATTTTAAATATATATTTATTTATTTTATTTATTTATTTATTTTGATTTATATCCCGCCCTTCTCCCAACGGGACTCAGGGCGGCTCACAACATATTTAAAAACATAGACATATTTACAACCCCCACCAGATAAAACCATCAATCAATCTATTTCTGTATAAAAAAGTCATTTCAGCCCATTAGATAACATTTAAATCTCATCCAAATCAGTATCATATCTAAAACAAGCATATTATTACAAATATCCTCTTACTAACTTCACATACTCAGTTAATTGTTGTCAGTCCAACTTCCGGTGGCGAGGCTTCGCCGATGGAGGCTTTTTTCTTAGCCTCCTGCCTGGGACTGCGTCAAAGCTGTCAAAACAGCGCGGATCAGCTGTTTTGCGGCTCGGAACTCTCTCCCCGGGCGAAGGGGAGAAAGTGAGTTTGGTTTGGATAGGGGTTGAGTTCCCTAGTCCCCCAGGAACGATCCTGGGGGGATGAAGGTGATGAACTCCCCCGGAGTCCGGACCTCTTCTCCGCAGCTCGGAGTGTCTTCGCTCCTCGGAGCAAAGCTAGATGTCGCCGCCACTGCTGCTACTTTGTATCTGCTTGTGAGTAACTTTTGAACAGACGGAACCAGACAGGGGATTTTTACTTTAGTTAAATTGTGACTTTAACTCAAAGACTTTACTGGGATTTTTGTTATTTGCTATAAGTGAAAGTGAGAAGAAAATGGCCGCAGAAGCGCAGCTTCTTTTTAACAAAAGGAAAACTTTCACTTTCTTTCCGGTTGTGGAATGATGCATTTTAAAGGACTTTAAAGAATTTTTCTTAAATCAAGCTTTTTTTAAGTTTATACTTGCTGTTGTGAGTTCTAAAAAAATCTGGCAGAATGGCTTCAAAACGTACTGGAGTTTCTGCATTGCCTAAAACAGCTATTTCTTCTCCTGTTGTGCAAATTCAACAACAAAAACCTAGATCTCCCCCACCTTCACCTCCTCCTTCCATGACACTTAAAGATTTACAAGAGGTTTTAGCTAAGTCCTCATTGCAGACTGTGAAACAAACAGAAGAACTTCTGGATAAGAAAAATCAGGAACTTTGTGAAAATATATCACACATCTTTCAAGGACTAGCAGTTTATATTGATCGTATAGAGGGACGGGTGGATGAATTAGTGGAGAAAATGGAAGGAACAGAGGACAGACTTGAGAAAGTAGAAGAAGGTGTGGAAATTCTTCAAAATGACATGGTAATGTCACAATACAGAGAAATGGAATTTGCTCTGAGAATTAGGGGTCTTAAGGAGGATCTACAAGAGAAACTTAAGGAGGAAATCGTTACAGCTTTGGCCCTGGTATTGAATTGCAACCCAGAGGTGATTTGTGGAGAAATAGAAAAAAAATTTAGAGTAAATTCCTGGGTTGCACATCGGAGAAATATACCTAGAGATGTGGTTGTTTACTTTACCACAAGAGTACGTCGTAATGAAATTATACAGCTTTTTTACCAGCAGAGATTCCAAATTGCTGCACAAAATATTATACTTTTAAAAGAAATACCTTCTAAGATTTTAAGAAGAAGAAAGGACTTTACTTTTTTGGTTCAGGAGTTAAAGAAGCGGCAGATGCCTTTTAGATGGGAGATTCCTGTGGGCATTGTGGTAAATTTTGCGGGGACCAGATACAGATTAAATTCTGTTCAAAAAGCTAAAGATTTTTACGTGTCGGTCCTGAAAGCTGATTTGTCAGCATCATCGACATTTAAAGCACAGGAAGATTTGATGGAGCAACTTGTTGTGGAATTGCCTGGGGCCATGTCATTATCTGCAGGAGATCCTCTGAATCAACAAAAGTTGGGAGTGAATTCAAAGGAGCAAAGAATGACCCGTGCTGCTTATAGGCGTAAAGAGAGAGAGCAACAACAAAAAGAAATTATATCTATAACATATTCACCGACTTCGGAGCCAGTGGGAGGGGCGAGGCCAAAGAGATCTGCAACGACAGACTTGCAGGGAATGCTTAACAAGCTTCATAAGCCAAAGGATGGTTAAGTTGATGACGTTATGCGAGACTTTATTATGGAAAAGGAAGAAATTAGTTTAATATTTAAAATAATATAAAAAGGATGTTTGCAAAGAACTTATAGTATTCTGAAAGATTCAAAATATTTGATAAACTTAAGATTGGGATTTTATTTTACTTTTCCAGCTTTGAAGAAGGAAGTATTGATTTAAGATTTTATTGAAAGTATTGACTTGAGAGTGAAGAAAGTGAAGGAAAAATTTAAGTGTAAAATTTAAGAAAAAAATTATATAAGATGTTTGGTAGATATTTAGATTTTCAAAAACTGTTTTGAGCTTAAATGTTAAAGGTGGATAGATTATATTTAGAGAAAGTATGGAGTGAATAAATATCATATAGTTTTTGAGTAGATATATTGTTTTTACTTATTGCTTTATTAGAGTTAAAGTATGTATATATTGATTGTATTATGTTTGTTTAGTTAAATTGTAATTTAGATATGGAATGGGATGTGTTTTAGTCCTGTATTTGGTTCCGGGAAGTCCAGGGGGGGAAGGGGATTAGGGGAATTATAAAAATTGATGTAGTTACATGTTATAGGTAAACAATAATTGAAGAGGAGATGCTCGGCTGGTATCCCAAATTGCACTCGATGAGGTGGCTAGAAAGGTGATGGGATGTAGGTAGGTGGAAAGGAGGAAGGAGGAGAGGTTGTGGGTTAGAGGGAGGAAGGATAGGAAAGTGGATGAGGGTGGAGGCAAGGCGGGGACTGCCGAGCGTTTCCGAAAATGTATTGACTTGGATTATTTTTTTTTCTGCTTCTGTATGTAAATACATCATATTGGTATTTGTTGTTTAATTATAAAAATCAATAAAAAATTTATTAAAAAAAATTGTTGTCAGTCCAAATCTCTTAAGCCATTTTAATCCATTAAATAAGATTTTAAATCACATTTTTTAATCTAACTCTAGCTTTCTTTCTGTGCCAAGCCGGTTTCCATAATACTGCATCTGTGTCAACAAATCTCAGTATTTGAGTACGGGTATTTATCGACACATCAATCTGGTCTAAGTTCTCTTCCCCTTCTTCCAATATCATCTGGGTAGTATAGTCAATTTTATTCCATGTTGTAATTACTAGTCCATTATCCAGGTTCTGAAAGTCAATTCCTGTTGCTTTTAAGACTGCAAATGTTTCAGCTGAAGTCATTCTTTGATCATCAGAGTTCTCCATAATTTGTACATCGGCTTATGAAATATCTTCTTCTTTAGTGATTAGTTGACTTGTAGAATGATTAGTTAGAGTCTCAATTTGGAGTTTTAGATCCAGGGTTTTTCTAGAGCTCATTTGATCAGTAGCTTCTTCCTCCATCTCTTTAAATTGTGTGCACTGTTGCATATAGGCCTCTTTAAAGCTAATCTGCTCCTCCTTTAGTGTTCCTTGGCCTATAGGTTGATCCATTAAAATTTGAGATTCAATTTGTGGTTCTGCAAAGTGATCTTTAATTTTTCTCCAAGATTTCATGTACTCTGTGGCTTCCAGGATTTTTTCCAAAATAAGCTCATAATCAAGCTGTGGGTAAGATTCCTCTATTTCCATAATAGAATAGTCTTTTAGTCTTTTAGTAGAAGCTTTATTTATTAAAAATCAACAAATATTCACCTCCACAATTTCTAGTAAGCCAATTCAGCCCACAGCTGTTTCAAGTCCTTTATCTTTTCCCTTTTATTATCATTTGAAGGTCAAATCCGTCTTCAAACACCAAGAGAAAATACAATTGCAGTAACACTTTTCACCACAAGATGTCCTCAGTAGGCTGTAAAATCTTTTAAGGATTTTTTTTTCAGGGTCCCAAAATATCCAAAGAATTAAATATCCAATAAAAATTTACTAATTTATACTTTTGTTCAAAGCTTTTTTCCCCAAGTAGACAGACTCCGCTTTCTTAAGGCAGGGAAATCATTCAGAGGCTTTTTACAGGAAAACAATTAGGGCTCAGAGAGGGAGGTTCTTCTTCACTTAGCTGTTCTTCTGACTTTCGGCTGGTGCAGCTGGGTGATCGGCCATTTTACTGGCTGATCTTTTCTCCGACGGCCCTAAGGAGCTAGCTCAGACCGCGGAAGGAGCTGCTGCCCTTCCGCAGTCAACAAGGGCCTCCTTGATGGTAGTCGCCCCTTCAGGGCAACTTTTCAACCCGATTAAGGGTCTACTGGCAGAGGGAAAGCAGCCGGCAAAGAGGCAAAGCTCTACGCATGACTGCACACGCCACGATCCGGAACCAGAAGTCTGGGCTCTTCAGGCAGAAATTAGGTGTCCAGTTCAGCCCTTCTACTCTATTGAGCCTCTGCGCTATCAGCCCCCTCTACCACAAAGATCCTGCAGGAGAAGGGCAGTGTGGACAACCATGGGATCTGGCAGGGTGAGAGCTGTGAACCATAAACACAAAGCTTTCGCTGTGTCCCTGCATAACAGATACAGTGCTCTTGCTGACCTTAATAGGGACATTAAGGAGACAAGTCAAGGTAGTTGTGATGATAACTCAAATAAGCAGGGGATCACGATCTGACATGAACTTGTCTTTGATAGGGAGAAGTATGAATCAGGTATTACATATCAGTCATGCAAGAAGAGAAAGGCATCCAAAAAGAGAAGCCACCTTCTGGTTGGTGATTCAATTATAAGGGATATAAATTAAGGAAAGGACACAGAGGTTTCGAAAGAGGTCAGGTGTCTTCCAGGTGTTACTGCCAGTAGGGACAAGAAGCATATTTTTAAAATAGTCAAGAACGCCAGCAAGGACTGTGATGTGGAGGCTATTGTACATCTTGGCACTAACGAACTATCCCAAAAAGATGTACTCTGTGCAGAATGATTTCCAGAGCTTGGGGCAGGAACTTAGCAGGATAGGTTGTAGGCTTATTTTTTCAGAAGTTTTACCAGTGTATAAGGAGCAAAATGGAAAAGGCCAACATATAGCAGACTTCAATATGTGGCTAAAGGAGTGGTGTAAAGGGGAAGGCTTTGGTTATATTAGTCACGATGTCTGTAGCTGGTCCAATGAAAAAATGTACAAAAGAGATGGTTTGCATCCATCAAAGAAAGGGACTGACTTACTCGGCAATAAATTCACAGATTTTCTGGAGGAATATTTAAACTAAACAACGGGGACAGTGAGTTAATTGATACAGAACATCCCTGTCCCCGGCAATCTAAAAATTATAGGGCTATCAGTGCATGTAACATAGATGTGTGTGTGGACAAGAATATCAACCTTGCTATCAAGCAAAACCAAGCTTTTAATAGCGAGTGCCACACAAAGTGCACTAACCAAATAGGTGGTAAGAAAATAGGGGAACTCAGGCACCATACAGGTTATGTAGAAAGTAAACACAGGGTCAGTCATAAAGGACTCAAATGTCTATAGACCAATCCACAGAGTATGAACAGTAAACAGGGTGAACTAGAAATTCAGGTTAATGAGGGGCAGACATGATATTGTTGCCATTACAGAAAGATGGTAGGATGAAACCCACAAATGGAACACACAACTAGAGGGATTTAAATTGTTTAAAAGAAACAAACCAAATAAAAGAGGAGGTGGAGTTGCTCTCTATATAAGAAATAACTACATCTCTACACAACAATGATGAAAACTGTTTTGAATGCATTTGAGTCAATATAAAAGGGGGGGAAATGACACTGCCATAGGTGTATACTATAGGCCACCCAACCAAACAGAGGAAATAGATGAACTTTTTGCTAGTCAGCTAACTAAGGTATGTGGGAAGCACATCACAATAGTAATGGGGGACTTTAATTACCCTGACATCAACTGGGAGACAAACTCTGCACCAAGTGGAAGATCAAACAGGTTCTTGGCAAACCTAGCAGACAACTTTGTCTCCGAAAAAGTAGAGAAGGGAACTAGGGGATTAGCCATATTGGATCTAATTCTCACTAACAGAGATGAAATGATAGAAGGTGTTGAAGCCAGAGGAACCTTGGGGGGGGGGGGGAAGTGATCATGCAATATTGGAATTCAACATTATGGAAGCACAAGCAATAGAACACAGTCAAACTAGAGTCTTGGACTTTAAGAGACCTAATTTCAATAAACTTACAGAGAGCTTGGGAAGGATTCCAAGGGAAAATGCCAGGGCTGCTTCAGTCGGTAGCGAACCCTTCAGCAGCCTAGAGAGAGATCTCTATGGATTTTATTGTGGAGCTTCCTGAAAGCACAAGAAATATTGTTATTTGGGTGGTTACAGACCTGTTCTCTAGGCAGGCCCATTTCATCCTATGCCCCAAAATCCCAACTGCCAAAATGCTGGGTAAACTCTTTGTACAACACATATACATATAATCTCAGATGGGTCCAGTTCATCTCCAAATTCTGGAATGTTTTTCTGGACCTTTTGGGTTCTAGTCAGGGCCTGTCATATAGTCATCATCCTCAAATGAATGATGGGACAGAGAGACTGAACTCTATTCTAGAAAAATATCTTAGCTGCTTTATCAACTATCAGCAAGATAATTGAACTGATCTGTTGCCTTTTGCTGAGGTTGCTTATAACAATGCTGTGCACTTGAGTACGGGTTTCACCCGTTTCCAGGTTGCAAATGGGCAAAACTTTGTCCCTATGCCTGGGCTACCTACTAAGGAACCTGACATCCCTTCTTTGCAGGAATGGATTAAGCAATTGCAAAATACCTGGCCTGTAGTTCAGGAGGCCCTGGATGATGCCAGAGTCACTTATAAAGCTCAGGCTGACAAGAAGAGAATTGAGCCTAAATCTTTTAATATAGGAGATAGAGTCTCTTTCCACCAGATACTTACAGTCTTTACAGCCTCTAAAAAATTGGGCCCTAAGTTTGTCTGGCCTTTTCCTATTAAACATATTATCAACCCAGTGATTGTTGAACTAGACCTCCCTGAGAGCCTACGACAAGTCCATCCTGTTTTCCACTGTAGCTTGCTCAAACTGGAAATTATGTCTAACTTTAAGCCATCTGCACCTTCGGTGCCTACACACATATTAATCAAGGGTGAACAACACTTTGAAATGCGGGATATCCTGGACACCATGGGTCCACCCAGTACTTAGTTGCTTGGAAGAACCTTCCATCTTCCCAGAATGAATGGGTATATAAGAGACATATTAGGGCTTCTGGGTTACTAAAACAATTTCATTTTAGGTATCCTGATAAGCCTGATTGATATGCCTTTCTCTGTTTGTCTTTCCCCTCTCCTTTGTTTTATAGGTGGACTTGTCATTTTCCTAGGGGGGTTGTATGTCAAATCCCCAAAGAAATATATTACTATTCTTTCTAACCTACACATGCTTCTATAACCATTTTTTGGGACCTGCCATTCTATTGGGAGGGGGATTCCATTGCAGGGATATACAATATGCTTTGCTTTGCCCATGCCACACTACCCTTCCCCCAGGGGAAGGAATGCGGCTGAATACCATCACCCTTATCTGGAAGACGGTTTGCGCCTGGAGTCGGAGGAAAACGAAACCAAGAGAGACCTTGAAGAGCGCGCCAAAGGAGCCAATTACCAAAACAATACACCACCTGTGGATTGGCCAAGATTCAAATGGACAGTGGGACCTTGGGAGAAGGAGTAACGAATACTGTTTTTGATATACTGCTTGCACGGGCTATTTCCTCAGACCTCGCTTTGCTTCCTTACTATCACTAACTCTCAATAAAAAGTTCCTTTTGAGACAATGCCTGTTTCAAGAGTTCTGCTTTCTTGGGAGTCCTAGTTGAGGCAAGTCCTTATAGTATGCAATATAAACTAGAATAGCTAATTCACTGGAAAGTCTACCAAGACAATGATATTTAAGGGAAACAGCAGGAAATATAAATGCACATATTTATCTCAGTAATTCCTCTTATAGTTGATGTGGCAATCATCAGACATAACTAGCAAAGCAACAGAAAAACAGTAAAAGTAATCCAAATTTGCATTATCTACAATTAGATCATTGGAGTTAATGTATCCGTGATTAGAATTAAATATTGTAAAACTGAAAATAATTCAGAAAAAGTATTGGAAACCTTCCCTGCAATAATTTATCTGGGGTAAAGAATAATGAGATAATTCACAGGTTCACTTCACTTTTCCATCTCTATTCACTTATGTACATTGGCATCTAGCAGGTACTTTAATAATGGTTTCGAGAATGGCAAAAATATTAATAAGAAAAATTGTTGGGGAATTTAACAGTTTAAGATACTGTCTTTCTCTATATTGCTCAGGTTTTCCTCAGCACTTGCCGAGGAGCATGGATATTTGGTCGTGTTGGTGATAAAGGTTATCCACTTGACACTACATTCACTACTGAAGCTCATTTATTCCTGAAGCAATGTCTTTCCATGTTCAAGGTCAACCAGCTGAGAGAAAACAAATTAAACAGCAGATTCGATCATTCTCATTATGGCTTGAAACCTAAACAACGTATCCTATATAATATGGTACTTTGCCTTCTTTTATACTGTAAAACAAAAATTGTAGCTCACGTTTCTCAAGATACTGTATATTGATGCTATCTAAATACTAAACAAGACCATTATTTAACTCTAGTTAAATGGGTGGCTACAACATCTATCTCAAATTCTTTGATACTTCTTCTGTTTACACAGGATACATTAGAGCTGGGGATCTGGCATCAGTTTCTCTTTTTTCCCTACCAACTCTGAGGTTAGCTTTTTCTGAGGCCAGGAATCTCCAACTGGGTATGAGGCTCAGCAGATATGGGCAGAGAATGGGTCCTTAAACATTTCAGTTCTCCACTGAGAAAATTTGACTTATTAAGAGCCTATTTGCTCAATGCTTCATCATTGATATGAACCCTTAATTCTCTGTGGTGATCTAACGAGTAAAGAGGACAACCTAGATGGAGAAAGCAAAGATCTGATAATGAAGATAATAGGTAGAGAAATATTTCTTAAGCCCAGATGAAGAAGGAAGCTTACAAAAATGTCTGAGACAGGCAACTGCCCTAATTCACATTTATATGCTACTAAAACTCTCATCATGACCTTTAACTGGGCAAAATGATGCAACAATTTTTAGAACAAAGGTACTTCAAATGGAGTAACTTACAAGCAGGGCTTTTCAACCGGTGGTACACGTACCACTTGTGGTACATTAATGAGTGGCAGGTGGTATGCAGCCCTGCCTAGCCATGTGTAGTGGGGGAGGGAAAGAGCCAGCACAGGCAAGGACTTACAGTGAGAGAGTCCTCTGGAGCTGCAAAGGCCCCAGGCTCACTTCTGGCTCACCCTCCCCCATGAGAAAGGAGGAGGGGGCGGAGACAGGAGAGCCTCTAAAAGGAGGCAGTTTGGGCAGGAGATGGAGAGAAAAAAAAAGCAGCAGCCTTGGGAGGAGGCAGAGTCAGCTGCACCGAAAGGGAAGGAGGGAGAGGGGGAGGGTGGGGGGAGAGGAGATCAAGCAGGCTGGCCATGAGCTGATCTACAACTGCTGTGGCAGCCACCTGTGCTGGCAGCAGCAAACGAGCAAGAAATACAGCAGGGGAGGGGTCACCCTCCAAGAGGAATGAAAAAAGGCAGCAATGGCTGGAGGTGAGGCATGGAGGAGGGAAGGAGATGGAGAGTGGAAGGATTCTTATGTGCTTTTGTGACTTTGAAGTTCTGGGATTTGTGCAATGAGGGCTTTGTGTTCTTAAGGAGTGTTTGGCAATTTCTATTTGGCTGATGGCTGATGTCTCGTGTTAGCTTCTATTGCTCTGCTGTTGTTAGCTGTAAGTTTTGCTGCAAGGGATTTTGAAGTATTTTTCTCCTGAATGGATTTTGCCTGTAGCATTCCTTTACTTATGAATGGAACCATTTGGGGAGGTTGCCTTAACCGACAGCCAGTACTTACATTTTTTTTTCTTCCTTAAGTGCCGGCTGTGCTCCTTACTTTCCTTTCTAGCCAGTAGCTAATTCTTAAAGGGGAATGTGCCCTTTTAAACTAGTTCACTTAGCAGCTTGTCTTTTCTGTCTCTGGAGGCCTTTCCTTGTTTGATCAATATATGGAAGAGGGAAAATATGGGGGGGTTCAAATTCTTCCTTCAGAAGGAGATGGGAATGAGAAAGGGAGGCAGGTGTAGAGGTGGGGGTCAGGTAGAGGTCCTGTACAGAAAACTGCCCTTCCAACGCCTGCGTGCTTCTTCTCTCTACATTATCTCTTCCCTTCACATCACTATGGCAATGTGGGAAAATACCCCAGGCTGGTACAATGACCTCACCTGCCTGATATCAGCTAGCTTACACCAACAGGATGTTACAGCCAACTGTTCCCTGTTCTGGGCCTCTGGCTTCTATATTCTTAATGATTGGCAAGGAGTTTCACCAATAGAAATGCTATTACTATGCTATTGCCATGTTAAACTTTTGCTGCTTGTAAAACTGTATAAAAGAATAAACGCTGAGACGGCGGGCAGCCATATTTGCACCCTGCAATGACTGAGCACTGATTACTATAGCTGGCTGCTCGAACAGGGACATTTGGGAACCCCCCCCCGGGGAAGGAGTGACAACCAACATACTTACCATCATCTGGAATAGACCCCTAAGTGCACTTTCGTCTTCAGAGACCCCTCAGTGGTAAGTATGGGTCGCAAGTTATCTCAGCACCAGCAGAAACACATAAATCAGGCATCACAGAGCCTGAGGCAGACAAGGAAGCTGGTGTATGAGGTAGGGAAACATTGCCCTTGGAATCCTGAGTGCCGGGAAGCTTAGGCTAAGATAGGCCATGCTTTACATCTTGAACCTTGGGCTCCAGTACAGATCTTACATTGATGATATTCAATGCCGTCAGGCAGTGGAAAAATATGGCTCAGATGCTTCAGAAGGGCAGCAATTAACTACCAGCCCCCCTTCTGATTACAACAAAGTAAAGCTTATCCCTCCTGAAGCATCTTTAATTGGATCTCCAACTTCTTCTGAAGAGGCTAATTCTTTTGCTTCTTCCCAGCCATCATACACCCCCACAAAGAAAATATTACAGGAACTATCTTGAAGTAGAAAAAATAATAAGGGGAATCGTCAGAGTAATTTAAAGACATAAATTAACTCAAAATGTACTCCTCTGCAATGTGTTTTGAACAATTGGAATGTTTTGAAACTTCATGTGGCTGTTAAGTTTAACCCTGTCAGACAATGTCTTTGTGTTGAAGTGTAGTGTGTTTTGTTTATATAGATAGATAGATAGATAGATAGATATAGATATAGATATATAGATATAGATATAGATATAGATATAGATATATATGTTGCTAAGAGTACTAAAAATAAAACACTGATTCCTGGGTAAATTCATATTGCCTGACATAAAATACATGACCACCACATGTTTGGTTGGAATCAGCTCATGATTTTTCTCGCTTCTTGCAGGACAAGTCATATGTTTAAATAAATGTTGTTTTAACAGTATTTGTGTATATATGTTTGTCTATGTTGTTCTGTGTTATTTCCAAGACTTGGAAGAGGGTCAAACCCTCTCTGATAACAACAATACAAAAAGGCCTTATTAAAAAATACATGGTTTGCCTGGAGAAAGTGTGAAATGAAATATTTGTATGTGGAATTGTTAATGCATTGGAATTGTTTAGAATGGAAGTGAATGAGTTCATTTGGTGATACCTAAGTGTGTGTTAGCCCTCAAACCCCACCCCCCACCCACTCTCTCCCAGGCTGTGAAAAGTAATAAATGAGGGGGGACATGATAGCAGTGTTCCAATATCTTAGGGGCTGCCACAAAGAAGAGGGAGTCAGGCTATTCTCCAAAGCACCTGAAGGCAGGACAAGAAGCAACGGGTGGAAACTAACCAAAGAGAGAAGCAACCTAGAACTAAGGAGAAACTTCCTGACAGTTAGAACAATTAACCAGTGGAACAACCTGCCTCCAG
>NW_015386319.1:487870-532769 GCF_001527695.2 Protobothrops mucrosquamatus | reverse complement strand
AAGGCAGGACAAGAAGCAACGGGTGGAAACTAACCAAAGAGAGAAGCAACCTAGAACTAAGGAGAAACTTCCTGACAGTTAGAACAATTAACCAGTGGAACAACCTGCCTCCAGAAGCGGTGAATGCGCCAACACTGGAAGTTTTTAAGAAGAAACTGGACAGCCATTTGTCCGAAATGGTATAGGGTTTCCTGCCTGAACAGGAGGTTGGACTAGATGATCTCCGAGGTCCCTTCCAACTTTATCATTATTATTATTATAAGTGTTTGCATGAGAAGAGTTTTTTAAGGATGTGTGAGAGAATTTATGGAAAATGCATATGAAGGAGAGAAAACTATTTTTTGCTGATGAGATTTTTTTCCCCTGTCTCTTTCGGCTGGCTATGTTGCTTTTAAAGCGAGAGAGACAGAAAGAGGAAGGGGGAGCTGTTCGTTTGAAACTTTTTTTCCTCTGCTTAGAATTGCGATTTGAGAAGGGTGGAACAGAGATGAAATTTGATACCCACTCAATGCCCACTCTCAGGAAAAATTTGCATTTACTGTGCCTGTAGTGAATCATTCAGAGCCTAATAAATGTTATCACTGGACAGTTTTGCCACAAGAAATGCTAAACAGTCCCACATTATGTCAGCTGCAGCATTGGCTTCTTTTCACAAATGTCATCCATTGGCTTTGGTATATCATTATATGGATGATATTTTAATTGGAGCACCAAAGATACAATCTAATTGGCTTTCAGAAATACAACATGATTTAAGTCTTTATGGAATGCAAGTTGCCCCAGAAAAAATACAGTTGCATTCTCCCTATCTTCATTTAAGGCATAAAATGTTGCAATCTTATTTTGCCCCAGCTTTTCCTCGTTTGAGCCTACCCAAAATTATTTCATTGGTCAATTTACAGCAATTGTTAGGCATCCTAACTTGGGTTTGCCCATATTTTTCTTTGCCTATAAATTTGCTCAGTCCATTATTTGATTTATTGACCAAAGGAAAACAACCTGAAAATTTCATTGTAGTTCCACCTGCAGCACTTGCCACAGTGGAACAAATCAATGACATCTTGAATACTCAATTTGTGGACAGAATTCCACATAAAAATTGTCAGACAGAATTCCACATAAAAACACTTTTAATATTTCCTACTAGTAAGCTACCTACAGGAGTATTAGCTGTGATAAAAGCACCAAAAATATATTGTATTGAATCACTTTACTTACCCCACACCCCATCCCAAAATGTTTTATTTTTTATCCAGGTGGTTGCTGAAATAATAACCTTAGGACGCACACGAGCTTGCCGTCGAAATGGGACTGATTTAATTAATATTGTTTTTTCTATTCCAAAATCTGATTTTCAATTTTGTTTCCAGAATAACTTATCTCTTCAATGTGCTTTACCTGACTATATAGGCTTTATTTCATATCATCTGCCTAAAGATCCTTGACTTGCTTGTTTAATGACTTTTTCCTTTCCTGTCCGCCCACTGCTTTCTCCTTCTCCCTTGCCACAAGCTCCTACTGTCTTTTCCAATGGAGGGAGAATGAGAGGAGCAATTGCTTACAAGGATCCTCATGATGATACCTGGAAAGTGTCCTACACTGCAATACAATCCTCACCACAATGCTCAGAATTATCTGCTGCTATCTTGGCTTTTCATACCTTTTCTCAACAGTCTTTTAACTTAATCTCTGACTCTCATTATGTGTGCCAACTTATTTTTAATCTTCCAGGTGCTTACATCACGCCCAGGATTGACCCCAATCTTATGACTTTGTTTTTCCCTTGACAGCAGCTGCTACAAGACTGAAAGCATTTACATTTTATTTCTCATATACGCAGTCACTCCTCCCTTCCTGGGCCTAACTTTTTTTATGTCTTCTTAATCCCCATGGTTTTGCCTCTAATCAACTATAGCAAATGGATGTTACCCATGTTTTCTTTTTGGTTTCCTGGAAATATATTCATTTATCTATTGATACCTATTCAGGAACAATTTGGGCCACGCCTCAACGAGGAGAAACAGCTACGCATGTTATTTCTCATCTTTTTTCGGCCATTACTGCCCTGGGTAAGCCCTCTTCCTTAAAAACTGATAATGGGCCAGCCTATTCTTCAGTGGCCTTTTTACAATTTTGTACAACCTGGAATATTGTTTTTACTCATGGCCTTCCCTATAATTCCATGGGTCAAGCCATCGTGGAACGTGCTAATCGGTCCTTTAAGGACTGCCTTCACAAACAAATAAAAAAGGACGGATATCTAGGGTACCCAATTTGTCATGGGTAACACAACATGTTAAAAAAGTATTATTTACATTACACCAATTGAATATTTCCATTCAAAATTCGACCACTTATCAGAGACACTTTCAACAGAAAACAAGCTTGCCTCCGCCACTGGTATATTATCGGGCATTACCAGACAAAGCATGGTTGGGACCAGTCCCTGGACCCGGTCCCAGAAATGGCAAGGGTGACTCTACAGATGGCACAGCAACCAATCCGATCCGGCATGCCAGTCGGCCAGTGATGTGGGGAGATGTAAAGAACTTGAACGCCAAAGCACAGGCAGTGCGACAACAGCAACAAGTAGAGCAAATCCCCGAGAACCTGTGCGCTGCCATTTTTGCGGTTTTAACTGCAAATTCCTTTTTTTTATTAAAAGTTTTATAAAAATTACAATATGAATCCCCATACCCACCCCAAAAACCCCCCTCCCTCTCCCCCACTTCCCAGAGCTGAACACAGGGTTACAAATATAATAATCATAATCTAACTAAAATTAACCAACTATTTAAATAACCAAGTCCATAAGCGCTTTAACTCCCTTTTAACAAAAATTTAAACAAGTTAAAATTAAACACTATAATAAACAAATTAACAACCTAATTACTAAACAATACAATACAATACTAATACTAAAAGTAATAATATCATATAATTAAACCTAAGAAAAACTCCACTATAATAAACTATTAGTAATAATAAGTCTAATATTCACTCATAAGCCAAATGGAACTTTTTAGTCCCATATTTATTCTGAATATAATCTATCCATCTTCTCCAAACCGAAGTGTATCTTTCTTGTGAATGATCCTTCAAATAAGCAGAAATCTTGGCCATTTCTGCTAAATTTGAAACTTTAAGCATCCATTCTTCTATAGTAGGCAAGCAATCCTTCTTCCAATATTGCCCTACTAATAACCTTGCAGCTGTTATCAGATTCAACATCAAATTAATTTCTTTAGTATCACAATCTGTAATAACACCCAACAAAAATAATTGTGGGGTGAACTTTATCTTTTTCTTAAAAATCTTCTGAATGTTCCACCAAATCTTAATCCAAAAGGCCTTTATATTTCTACAGGTCCACCAAATATGAAAATAAGTAGCGTCCAAACTACCGCATCTCCAACATTTAGGCTGTAAATTAGGATACATACAAGACAGCTTTTTAGGATCCAGATGCCATCTATAAAACATTTTATAAAAATTTTCTCTTAAGTTCTGGGCCTGGGTAAACTTTACATTTCTAACCCATATTGTCTCCCATATATCCAATGGAATCGGTTCTTGAATGTTTTGAGCCCATTTTACCATACAATCTTTAACTAATTCCGTTTCCGAGTCCATTTCTATTAAAACGTTATAAATCCTCTTTATATGCGCTTGATTTGAGTCTTTAATCTGTTTAATCAAATTCTCATCCAATAATGTGATACCAATCTTTTGATCTAATTTCCACCTGGCCATCAATTGGGTATACTGAAACCAAGATTGTACAACATTTTCTTGCTTTAGCTCCTCTAACAATTTTAATTGCCAATCATTTCCTTCCAATCTAAGTAATTCCTTATAAGAGATCCTATCCAAATTCACACCCTTAGATACTCCCTCTATCACATGTCCAGGAATACCCCAAATTGGTATTTTATAATTTAACTTATAATAATACTTCTTCCAAACACGCAATAGAGCACTTCTTAAAATATGAGATTTAAAAGCCTTGTCCACTTTTTTATTATAAATTAAATATGCGTGCCATCCATATAATAGATCCCACCCCTCTAATTGAAGTGTACTTTAATTACTTAAATTAAGCCAATCAGTAACCAATGTTAAGACCACTGCATCATAATATAATTTTAAATTAGGTGCCTTAAGTCCTCCTCTTTCCCGTGCATCTTGTAAAATCTTCAATTTAACTCTTGGTTTCCCCCCCCCCCAAATAAATCTATTAATACCCTTCTGCCATTCCTCCAAATTGGCATCTTTCTTCAAAATAGGTATCATTTGAAACAAAAAAAGAAACTTTGGTAGAACATTCATTTTAACAGCTGCAATTCTCCCCAACAAAGACAATTGTAATTTTTTCCAATTATTTAAGTCCTTTTGTACTTTTAACCATAATTTTTCATAATTATTCTTATACAATTTTACATTAGAAGTTGTAATATATATTCCCAAATATTTAACCTTTTTCACTATTTCAAAACCTGTCAGTTTAACTAACATTTCTTTTTCCTTCACAGTCATATTTTTAGATAATATTTTAGTCTTATTATTATTTACCTTAAAACCAGAGACATTCCCATACTGTATTATGACTTTCAACAGATCTATAACTGACTGAATCGGTTGGGATAATGTCACAACTAAGTCATCCGCAAAAGCTCTCAACCTATAATCATTCTGTTTTATTTTTATTCCCTTTATTATAGTTGATTCACGAATTTTGATCAGTAAAATCTCCAATGTTAAAACAAACAATAATGGCGATAATGGGCATCCCTGTCTCGTATCTTTTTCAATTTTAAATTCCTCTGTTAATCCCCCTTTAATTATAATTTGTGCCATTTGTTGTTGATATATAGCCCTGAGAGAACATAAAAATTTATCCCCAAAATTCATTTTATCAACAACTTCCAGTAAAAATTGCCAGTTCAACTGATCAAAAGCTTTTTCAGCATCTAAAAATATCAGAGCCGCAGGGACTTGGTTGTTCTTATCCAAATATTCAATTAAATTAACAATGTGTCTTGCATTATATTTCATATATCTTCCAGTTATAAATCCCGCCTGATCTGTATGAATCATTTGCTTCAAAACTTGCATTAATCTATTTGCCCATATTTTTGCAAAGATCTTATAGTCTGTATTCAACAACGATATAGGTCTATAATTCTTAGGCTGGGTAAGATCTTGATCCTCCTTTGGGATCAGCGATATATATGCCCTCCTCCAAGACGGAGGCACTTCTCCTCCAGTCTGAATACTGTTAAAAAGTTCCTTTAATGGTTCTATCATCTCTTCAGATAGTGTCTTATAATAAGTTGCTGATAATCCATCTGTACCAGGAGCCTTACCCACTTAACTGTTTAATTGCTGAAATAATTTCCTCAGAAGTAATTAAATAATTCATCTCCTTTTGTTGCTCAATTGAAAGTCTAGGGAAATGTGCTTTCTGCAAATACTTATCTATGTCTAAAGCTTGTATATTTCCCTTAGCATATAGTTTTGTGTAAAAATCTAAAAAACTCTTTTTAATCAACTCTTGTTGATATACTTCTTTACCTTTATATTCTATTTTCTAACTGCAAATTCCTTAGCCATCATTTGTTTGTGTCTGATCATTAACATCTGCCCTTTGACAACAGAAACTGTCATCCCACCCAAACAATAATTCGAGCAACGAATGAACCAAAATCTATGGGTGCAGCTGGCTAACATCACACAAAATAATGTCTTTTGCTTATCTGAAATGTATGACATGGAAAATTTGCTTTCTACATGTTTAGTCTGTTTGCACCCCTTCTGCAGTAATTCAAAACTTTACTGGCTTGAGCAGAATTTTATTCAATGGGAACTTTAACTATAAGGCTATATCTAGCTGGGGGGTTACTGCTTATTATCCACCCCTGACGCTATTGCTTTGCACACCCCAGTGGTAGCAATCCCTGCAAATATAACATGTGCAAAAATAGTTAATTGTACTTCTTCAAGTAAAAAACCTCACTGTCATCGCATTAGTTCACTGCACAGCTTTTGAAGAGACTTTCTTTCATTTTGGACATATTTGGCTACTGCAAGGATGGTTTTTTACATGTGGTCAAGAAACTTTTAATTATATTCCTGCTAATATTAGTGAAGCGCAGTGTTGCCTCAGCCGGATAATTCCTGTTTTGCTTTCCAACACAAGTTCACTCGAACCGTTCTCGATGTGGGGTCATGCTAGACAGCACTTGTGACTCTGAGACAACCTTACTTAATAAAGCAGAATATGTGGCATTGACTATGTCTTTAGTGGGTGTGCCAGGACTTGCTGTTCATGCTCACCTCAACATTAATGCTATTCCATGTAATTTAGCAAAAACAATTAATGCTACTTCTTCAGCTATGTCAGCAATCAACCATGAGCTGCAAGATTTGAGAAAAGCTATTTTGCAAAATCGCGCTGCTATCGATTATTTGCTTCTGCGTCAGCATTTGGGTTGTGTAAGTTTTGAGGGAATGTGTTGTTTTAATATTTCTGATAATTCACGAATCATCCAGCACCAGATTAATATTTTACACAATTTGGCCTCTGATTTGAAAATTGATACTTTAGGATCTTGGTGGGTGCTGTTTTGTGCAATGTATTCCTTCATTTTGCAATATATGTATCAGAGCTTTTAGCCCCAAATTCTCTCCTACATTGCCTCAGGGTCAAGTTTTTGCCCTGTATAAACAACTGCAAGGATGCTCCTCTCCTGATTATAAACCCCTCTTACGACGATATTTCATCTAACAAAACAAAAAAGAGTGAGATGTAGAGGTGGGGGTCAGGTAGAGGTCGTGTGCAGAAAAGTGCCCTTCCAACGCCTGTGTGCTTCATCTCTCTACATTATCTCTTCCCTTCACATCACTATGGCAATGTGGGAAAATACCCCAGCCTGGTACAATGACCTTACCTGCCTGATATCAGCTAGTTTACACCAACAGGATGTTACAGCCAACTGTTCCCTGTTCTGGGCCTCTGGCTTCTATATTCTTAATTATTGGCAAGGGGTTTCACCAATAAAAATGCTGTTACTATGCTATTGCCATGTTAAACTTTTGCTGCTTGTAAAACTGTATAAAAGAATAAACGCTGCAATGGCAGGCAGCCATATTTGCACCCTGCAATGACTGAGCACTGATTACTACAGGCAGGGAAGGGAGGGAGGAAAGGAAGTCCTGCCTTAGCACTTGGCCACCAGCAGCTCTGCCATTGACTTTGCTAGTCAAAAGGTTGCAGAAGGGGATCACATGACCCTGGGACACTGTGACCATTATAAATATGAATCAGTTGCCAAGCATCCAAATATAAATCACATGACCCTGGGCATGCTGCAATGGTCATAAGTGTGAAAAATGGTCATAAGTCATTTCAGTGCAATTGCAACTTTGAACAGGTTTTTTTTTTTTTTGGGTCATCAAGTTTTTGACACCTTGCTAGGTGGTACTCGAATATTGCCATATCCTAAAAGTGGTACAATCGGTAAAAAGGGTTGAAAAACCCTGATCTATGTGCCTTCCCTGACCACTTCCCAGCATACAAGGCATCTTTTTTATTAAAAAGATGGAGAGCAGAACAGGATGCAGTATGGCCTCACCAATGCAGTATAAAGCAGTACTATCACTTTCTGTGATCTTGATGCTATCCCTCTGCTGATGCAGCCTGTATTGGCTGTTTTGCAAGCTGCAGCACACTGGTGACTCATTCTTAAGCGGCAGTCCACCAGGAGATCTAGATCCCTCTCATAGGGTCTGTAGTTGAGCCAGGTATTTTGTACCTGTGCATCCAGTTTTTCCTGCCTATGTGCAGGACTTTACTTTTCTCACCACTGAATTGCTTCAGGTTGGATAGGATCCAATACCCAAGTCTGTCAAGATCCTTCTGAAACTTGAATCTATTTTCCAAAGTGTTTGCAATTTTCCCCATTTGCAGATTTGATGAAAGCCCCTTCAATCCCCTCACCTTTATAAAGAGATTGAGTACTGGGTCCAAGACACAGCTTTGAGGTATCCCACTACATGTATCCCTCCATGTAGATGTAATTCCATTAAGAACTACATGTTGAGTGTGGTTAGTCAGCCAATTGCAAATCCACCTGGTGGTGGTAAGATCTATCTCACATTGTTCTATCTTACCAAGAAATAGGCTGTGGTCTACTGTATCAAATGCCTTACTGAAGTCTAAGAATACTATATCCACAGCATTTTCTTGATGCACTAATTTAGTCATTTTTTTTCAAAGAAGCCAGTAAGGTTTGCTTAATATGACTTGTTTTAAACAAATTATGCTGTTTTCTGGTAATTAATTTGTTTGTTTCTAGATGTTCACAAACTCGCTGTGCGATTATCTTTTCCTGGATTTTCCCTGGAAAATTGATATGAAGTCAATTTGCCTATAACAGTGGTGGCGAACCTATGGCACGGGTGCCAGAGGCGGCACTCAGAGCGCTCTCTGTGGGCACGCGCGCCATCGCCCCAGTCCTAGGCCTTCAGGTGGGTTTTATAAAACCTTTTCGCTTTAGGCCTCCACTGCCATGTGCAAAAAAAAAAAGGTTCAATCAATCTGTCAATTTCAACTTCTCGCGGGAAAAAAAAGATCTTGCAAAGTTGGATTTGATTGATTGAACTTTGTAGTCCCACCTAGTCTGCCGTTACCACCGCAGCCATGCCCAGCCAATGGGCCACACCCAGCCAATGGGCCACACCCACCAGGCACCCGATGATGCATAAGTGGGTTTTGGGTTGCAGTTTGGGCACTCGGTCTCTTAAAGGTTCGCCATCACTGGCCTATAATTTTCTGGAGCCAGTTTTCCCCTTTTTGATTGGAACCACATCAGTTCTTTTCTAGTCCTCTGGTAGTTACTCTGTGCTCCAGGAGCTGTGAAAGATTTTGTTCAATGGTTCCAAGATCACATCTGCTATCTCCTTAAGAACACCTGGTTGTGATGATTTGAACTCATCTAGAGTGGATAGATGTTATCTTGCTATTTTCTTGTCTATTTTGACTTGTATTTTTATTCAGTCTCCCACAGTACTGCTTTTGATAGGTTGATCTCTTTTTCCTTTTGTGCGAAGACAGAGGCAAAGAAGGTATTAAAGCAGTTCTGCTTTCTCCCTGCTACCCATTACCTTCTTGCTATCATCTCTCATTAGTGAACTGATCATTTCCCTTACTTTCTTTTTGGTCTTTACATATTGAAAAAAAAATTTTTGGTTATTTTTGGCATTGGCTGTAAGTCTTAGTCCATGCTGAGCCTTGACCTCCCTGATTCCATCCTTGCAGATTCAGGAAATTTGCTGGTATTCTGTTCTATTTATATGTCCCTCTTTCTATTTTTGTCCCTCAGTTTGTCAGGAGCTCTTCATGCACCCATGCTGATCTCATGTGGTATCTCTTGTTTACCTTTCTCTGTGGTATTGTTTTTGTTTTGATCTTTATTATCTCATTTTTCAGAGTTTCCCAAACATCCTAAACTGAAGGTAACCCACACTGAGCCCTCACAAGACCCATCACTATTCCCTCACCTCATGTGACCCTCCCATCACAAGACCTACTAACCACATAAGCCCTTATAAGCAGAAGAATGCCAACACTGACATTCCCTAGATTCCACTGAAGATGTTACCTAACCTGGTAACAAAACACTTGGAAACCATCCACAGGCTCGGAGAACCAATCTCCAACCACCTCCTAAACTGTTTTGCCTCTAGGGCTTCCATCCATGAAATCCTTCCTATTCTCTTAGTTTGTTGAAATCAGCTGTCTGAAAGACTAAAACACTAGTCTTACCTGTGCCTGCATTATGATGAATTCTAGTATGACATGGTCACTTTTCCCCATGGTTCCTATAACTTCCACTCCCTTAATCATTTCATCCCTAATAGTAAGAATTAAGTCCAGTATCCAGAATTAAGCCCAGTCCAGATCGCAGACTGTCTTGATAATGTTGTTAGGTACATCAAGAAGCTGTTTGATCTCTCATTCGCTGCAGAGTTTGTTTCCCAGTTGGTTTCAGGGTAGTTAAAGTCTTCTATTACAATCTATCCTGCACACCTCAGCTAACTGATTTGAAAAAAGTTCATCTGTTTCCTCTGCTTCTTTGGGTGGCATATAGTGCACACCTATAGCAATGCAATTTCTTTTCCCCCTAATATTCACCCAAATAATAAGAAAGGAAGATAATGACAGGGAAGGAGGCAGGGAAGGAAGGACGAAGAAAGGTTGAGCGGGAAGGAACACTAAAGAAGGAATGAAGAAAATAAGAGGGAGGAACATTGTAGAAGAAAGGGTAGGACAGAAGAAAGATTGGAAGGGACAGTTGAACAGAAGAATGAAGGAACAAAGATAAGTGGAGGGAAGGAAGGAAGAGGGAGAGATGAAGATAATGACAGAGTGAAAGGGAGAGAATGAAGGGAGAAAGGGAGAAAGGAAAGGAAGGAAGCAAGGAAGGAGGAGATAGAGAAGAAAGGGAGGAAGGAATATAATGATAGAATGACGAGGGAGGGAGGGAGGGAGGAAAGGAAGAAAGGAAGGAAGGAATTAAAAGGGAGGGAATGAGGGGAGGAATAGTGAGGAAGGGAAGGAAGGAAGGGAGAAAGAAGGAATGAAAAAGAGGGAAGAGGGAGGGAGGGAGAGAGAAAGATAATGACAATGGGAGGGAGGGTGTCAATCATCCCACTCAGTGCAAGCAGCAAATAAAGACTCCTGGGCCATTTTTCGTTTTAAAGAGTATAATTTACTGAGCTGATATGGATACAAAAGTAATGAAGTCAGTTCTAATGGTTTCGCATGCAAATAGCATAATTAAATGTTACCCTTTTCCCTAACCCTCCCACTGTCACTTTATTCCGTCCAATCAATTATGTTCAGTTTGTCTGGGGAACAGACTTTGGTGAATTTTCCTAGCCCGTGACCTTGGAACACTGGTATGTCTTACCAGGAGTCCGTGCTCTTGTATTCCATTACCACGTCCCTTGCATTCCAACCCATTCCCTCCCCCAGTTGCTTCTTATCTGGCTGTGAGCAGGGTCTGTGAATCAAACTATGACAGAAGGAGGGAGGGAGGGAGGGAGGGAGGGAGGAAGGAAGGAAGGAAGGAAGGAAGGAAGGAAGGAAGGAAGGAAGGAAGGAAGGAAGGAAGGAAGGAAGGAAGGAAGTTTTCTGATGTGCCTGTTAGTTTCCCATTTAATTGGGAAGCCAGGACGAAGTTGGAAGTTGCTCCCACTACCACTGCTTTTTTCTCCACCTATGATCCTTGTTTCTCTGTTTAGGTAAGGAAATATCTCTGAAAAAAATGACCCAATGGGACACAATTTGTCTTGAGATATATAAAAGAGGAAAGAGAGGAAGCACATTTATAAAAATAGATTTAGGCCTACATGGTGTCTGTTTTTGATGTGGCCTATCTTGTAGGGATAACAGGTGTTGCTTTCAGCCCATCTGATCCAAGTCATGAGGCCATGGCAACCTACAATTCTGGATTGGGCTGCAGTCCTCTGAAAGTCTAGGAGCCCTGAGCTCTTGTTTGCCCTAAAATAACTGGATCCTGAGATTTGGATCAATTCTCTTAAGAAATTCCATTGTTTGGGAATCCAACCTCTTAAGCAGAGCTTCAATTACAGGTCAACCTCAACTTACTGACAGCAAGTGACTTTACTTTGTCATCAGCAGCAGGTGGGGGGATCCTGTCCCCCGTCTTAACTTCTGCATTCCCTTCTCCCACCACATGTTGGGACGCCATTTATCAAGCCACGCTAGTCTCAAAATTACTGCTTCAGTCATCTTCGGAACCACAAAACGGATGATTTCCCAAAGGTGACCCATTTCTAAATGCAAGGTTTTATCAGGTGCACGGCAATGAGGGAACCGTTGGCTTGCTCAAACCTCATGGGAAGGGGCAATAGTTTGGTTCAAATGCCCAATTTGAATATGGTGGGTAGGTTAGTTAAGCACCATGTGCACCCCAAGTCTATTAGAGCGTTCAAGTTATGGGCCCGTTTTGGGCACTGTTAGCCTGGCAGGAATGGCAAAGGAGGGAATGAGTTGACTCATCATGGGGTCCTCGTTGTCATTGTCATAAGGTGCTGGCACTTGCTGTGGCTCAGATCAGGTCTTGGCTTCAAGCTCAGTGGGAGGAGAGGCCTCGACGGTTGGGTCCTGACGTGCAGTTCGTCTTTTCTCTTCCCCCACTGAGATTTTTCCGTGGCTTAGCGGTAGTGACTACCATGCTGCTGGGTTGAGGTTTAGGAGCTGGGCACTCCACAGCTTAGTGACACATCTGACCACACTGGTAGCACTTGATAGGAGCCCTGGCTGGTGCTTGGGAGACGCTGGTGGTTGCAGTGGCTTGGAAACGGCCATAAGGGTGTTTCTCCTGGGCACGTGGTGGCTTGGGCTCGGCTGTGCTTGACTTTCTGGGGCAGTCCAATTCAATGTCTAGCACCACCGTCATGCTGTATCACTCACGCAACAGGTTAGGAAATCCCCAAATGATCCAGGCTTGAAGTAAGTCGTGATCTAGCCCCTGCTTGAAATAGTTGATCAGTGACTGTTCTGGCCACTGCTGCAGCTGATGAGCAACTTTCCTGAATTCACAAATGTACATCTTAGTGGGGTGGTCTCTTTGCTTCAGACAGTGGATTTCCTTCTTGGCTTGCAGGGCACGGGATTCGTCCTCAAAATAACCCCTCAGTTGCTCCATGAATAGTGTGCAATATTATGCAATTCAGGAGCCCCTTCATTGTGAAGGTTGGTCACCCAGTAGGCTGCTTCCCCCTCTAAATTTGCCGCCACAGCATTCACCATCATAGCACCATCCAGGTAGGCATAAGCATAGTGATCTAAATGAGCCCACACCTGGTTTAGGAAGGTTAGCTTCTCGGGGTCCCCATCAAAGGTGGACTTGATGAGAGGTGGCTTGAACCTTGGCGGAGCCGCCTGCACCTGCTACTGGGCTTGAGCGGCTTGTGGGTCCTAGGGGCATGACCGAACCACTCTCCGGACTTCTCTCGGCTGGGCTCTGGGACTGGCATCCCAAGGCCATGGCAGTGGGCTTGGCTGGGATACGGGGCTTGACATCACAGCTGGCTGGGGGATGGGTGAAGTGGCATGAGCTCCGGTGGTTGGGCTGGGGCTCTGGTGAGGGGGGGAAGAGATGGATAGTTCTTGGTATTCCCCCCACCATGGCACCTACCTCCTGTGCAATAGGAATCTTATTCTTCACCTCTAGTCTGCTGAACTTCTCCTTCAGCTGTTCAAGTGAGGGGCTGTGGACTGCGGACTGAAACCTCCACTCTCTGGAGTTGTCCCATCCCATCGATCCTTTTCCTTTCTTGCTATCCACAGATGAAGAACCCTGGGATGGTAGCAATAGTAGCTCCTCTCCAGTGGTTACTGCCCCTCTTGCACTGAGGGGCAGCCTCGGCTTGATAGAGGTCTGCCAGGATTGTAGCTCCTTCTTGCAGTACCAGTTTCCCAGGTTGTATTAATCTGGCCTTTGGCCGAGCCCCTGCCAGTGACGCCTACGTGGTGGCTGGAGCGCCAGTCTATGCTCCGACAGCCGGAGTTTCATTGCAGCTAGTAGTGGTTTCACTCTTCTCCTCCATTTTGAATCTTTGCTGAGTCTTTACCACTCTCCCAAAAGTGAGAGTGGTAAAGTGGTCACGGCCCAGCACCCCAAGAAAACAAAGTTTTATGAGACTTGGTTTACTGTCAACTCTACAAATGAGCATGGCTGCAGCCATTTCCCTTCTCATTCTAGGTTGCCACATAGAATGAAGGGAGGGGGGTTGCCCAGGTGCTTCACTAGTCAAAATAATCTTTTGTCCCATTGGAACCAAGTTCATCGGTGGCTCCCGAGCATTTCATAAAAAGCCTGCCAAATAATCATACTGGGGAATGTAGTTGCTTACATAGCTTTTGTGGGTGGGACTTTTACGTTTGTTGGGGAATTGTTATGTGTGTATCCAGACTTGGTTTAATGTCATGGTTCCAACAGACAGAGATGAATAAATCAGAATTCCAAGGCATGTAAATTCCTCAAAGAATATGTTTATTAGTTACAAAGTATCAGCACAATCAAGAGTGAAACCAAGTCTGGATACACACGTAACAATTCCCCAATACAAACGTAAAAGTCCCATCCACAAAAACTATGTAACTATGTTCCCCAATATGATTATTTAGTGGGCTTTTTATGAAACGCCCAGTCCCTAGTCTCGGGAGCCGCTGATGACCTTGATTCGCACGGGACAAAAGATTATTTTGACTAGCGAAGCATCTGGGCAACCCCCCTCCCTCCATTCTATGTGGCAACCTACAATGAGAAGGAAAATGGCTGCAGTCATGCTCATGTGTAGAGTTGACACCAGACCTTTGAAATTGCCCCCTCCCTCTTTGCTTTTCTGCCTTAAAATCCAGCAGACACATTTTCCTCCTGATCAGCTAAGGCTACAGTAGCTACTGCTATGATTTTTGTAAGAAACTGAGTGTACCGGTATGTGTGAGTTCAGCCCGGCCAGGCCCTGCGGGAAGTAGATCCATCCTCCATGAAAAACCTCAAGGGCTCCACGCAAAACGTCTCTGTGGAGCTGGAGAGCTTGGCGCACCACCGTCCATCTCCTCTCTCTTCCCAAAAGCATTTCTTCACTAACCTGCTTTCCAGCTCTGTCATGTTTCTCCACCACTGTAGGGAAACAAAAGAGGTTTGTGGGGCTACTGGTAAAAAAAAATAGTTCAATCAGACCTTCTAACTTCGCAAGGGGTTTTTTTTGGGAGAAGTTGTAAGGTCTGATTGAAATTTTTTTTTTACTGGTAGTCCCACAAACTGTTGTGGTTCCTTGACTGCCAGTAGATCTGCCAGCCGAGTCAGATGAATCCACTGGAGTCTGTGGAAGGCTGTGAGGAGCAAGAAGACTCAGAGCCAGAGGCAGAGCCAGACCCATCTACTCACGCTCAGGCAGAGAAACAGCTGTGTTGGGGGTCTGAACTGAGCAAAGAGGAACAGCTGGGGCCTGTCGCAGATGCACGTATGCACAGAGAGGAGAGGCAAGCAGGACAACAGAGGGCGGTGGGGTGGCTCTCCAGAAAAAGTAAGAGACTCTAAGAAGCCATGCCCTGGCTGGACTATAAAGAAGAGAGGTGTGGGAGGCGCCGGTTGCCATAGACAACTGTTCATGCTACGTTATCTTGTTCCTCTGTCGGATTTCTTTTGCCAGGATTCTTTGCCAATTCTTTGCCAGGTTTGTTGGCTTTCTTTGTGTTTGGGTTGAATTGCTAATTGAGCCTTCCTGCTGGGAACTCAGAGACTTTGGACTTATCTCCGCCAAGTGGGAGCAGAGACTGCTACTGTTTGTTTCAACATCTAAGGACTTGTTATCTGGAGTTTATTCCATAAATGCCTTGTTAAAATAAAAGGGTTTTTTTCCTCATGAGTAAAGCTGTTGAGTAGCACTCACAAAGGCTGGGTCAGAACACAAACTTCTTTTATTTCCCTGCACATGGTGGCAGAGAAACGTGATGGAGATGGAGAAACGCGACGGAGCTGGAAAGCAAGTTAGTGAAGAAATGCTTTCAGGAAGAGAGAAGAGCTGGGTGGTAGTTCTTCTTATGGCAGAAAGAGCAGGGGCTGTAATCATGACCCAAACCCTGGCATGAAAACTCATGGCGGAGGTGGCAGGAGTGCCGGGCGCTGCTGCTGCTCAGGAACTGAAACAGGGCATCTGCTTGCAAGCACAACTTTGGGGAGGGGGGGCATCGCAGGGGGGAGGGAGATCCCCTGTAGAGATGACCCTTTGGAAAATTGGGAGCAGCAGCAGCTGCAGAATTGTGGGAAGGTTCCTCCAAAGCTTTTTTTCAGTCTTGCTGAACGAGGAGAATCCGCATTCTGCATCAAATAAACGTAAAAGTTAAACATTCTGGCAGAAAAAATCCAGCAGCGGGGGAAAAAACCCCGTCTCAGATACGGGGAATCTGCATTGCCTGCCTCCTCCCATGCCTTCACTTTGCTCAATCAGCTGGGTAGAAGTGAGGTTTAGGAGGCCGAGCCCGCAGGCAGAGGTACAGGGGGAGGCAGGCGGTGCAGATTCCCCATACGTGATCCCCGCTGCTGGATTTTCACTGACAGTTTAATTTTCTTTAGTTTATCCAGCAGCCTCTACTACACGGAATGCAAACCATGGTCGCTGCCTACTCCAGAGTCACAAGGTGAGCTGCAGAAGAGAGTGGTGACAAAGTTGCCTGGTGCCACACGTATGACAAAGTTGCCTGGTGCCACACGTATGGCGGAGCTACCAAGAACACCTCCAGGCACGAGAGATGGAATGAGAGGGGAGTCCAGCCGAGCTCGAAGTTGCTTTACCCACATTGCCAATCCCGTGACTACGCCAAGTTGTGCCGTGCATCCCCTCCCACACACAGGCAGGGCAGCTGAGAGCAGAGCGGCCAGGAGGGCAAAGACCCCCTGCAAGGCCAGTAGCAGCACAGGCAACCGCTCAGCGGCCAGCACCATGCCCGTCATGGCTGAGAAGTGTCCCAGTCGCAGCAAGGCCAGCAAGCAAGGTGGGCAGAGGCCGCTCCCACTCCTGTTGGCTCCCGTGCTCACCACCTCCTATATGTGAACAAAATAAGACATCCCCCCAAAATGCCTCTTTTGGAGCCCCCCCCCCAAATATAAGAACGGGTCTTATTTTCAGGAAAACACAGTGGTAACAAACACAAGCCACTTGACCAGCTCCAAATCAACCTGAAATACCCTGGCCCATTAAGAGAATTATGTTTTCAGAGCCTTCTAATAGCAAGAAGGGGCTGCCTTTATTTTTGCAGGAAGAATGTTCCAAAGGAAGAGAACAGCTTTCTTTTAGATATATTCAACCTCTTTTAATCTGTGAATCCAAAAATCACCATTTTCCTTTTTTTCATGTTCAACAGAAAGTCCATAAAAGTTTCCAGTCTTTTATAAAAGTACATATTGTTTTATTCCTGAGCAAATAGGTCAATTTTGCCATTTCTGAAAATTCTGCCATCTTCACAATCCACTCCTCCATTGTGGGTATTTCACATTTTGGTGCAAACAAGTCTGCTGCAGTTACCAGGTACAAAACCAATCTTCTGGCCTGGCCTGATAAGGAGATTTGCAAAAATGCTTAGTGGATAACAGCAGACTTTGCACTTCAAATGGGATAATTCTATCTTTAAAGAGCGATTGACTTGAGATCCCTATATTCAGCGGCAGCCACTTTTTCCTTCCCACTCTCGCTTCTGAAAAAAACCTTTTCTGCTATTGGATTAGAGTTTTTGCCTGCTAGGAGGGTTTTCTTTCTTCGTGCTCTACGCTTTAGGCTGAACAAGAGGATTAGTTGCTTTGCTGGATTACTAGTTCAGCTGCGCCTCTTTACAAGAATTTCTGTGCCAGAATTCGCTACCGAAAGATGCTTCTTACCCTGAGCTTTATGTTCCCAATCGTTAACCTTACCACCTTTTGCCCGGATCTACCAGATTGTAGCTGAAAAATTCAGGACACTAAATGGCAACCTTCCTTCTTCCTGGGACACTTTTCTCGGGAGAAATTTCTGTTAATAAGAGGAAGCGCCCCAGTACCCTCTTTCCATTGCCCACATCTCCCTTTGGTAATGCTTTGTTCAGCGCATCGGAGATAAAAAAAGACTAGCACTTTGCGCGTGCGCTGCCCTTCGATTTCTATTTCTGGCCATTTTGATACCAGGCGGCGGTGAATAAGCAGGAGCGGGTGGGAGTAATTCTTCAGGTGAGTTCTCTGCCCTTGGGGAAGGAACCAGAGAGGACAAGGAAGAAACAAGGGTAAAAATGCTACAAATTCTCGGTTTCATGGGCGAAAGCTAAGCCCGAGGCGGCGCCTGTTTTAGTGTAGGAAAGGCAGTTCTCCGCCATAAGCTCGAAAAGGTGGCTGCTGCCTGGTCTCCTGGCGTCGCGTCTCAAAGTGACGTCAATCTGGGAATTCAGCGCCGATTGCCTGTCGCTCATTTGACTGAGTGGTGGCGCCGATGTGTAAGATAAGACACGGAAAGCGTGCTTGAACGCTATATTGAATCCTTGAGGCGCGCCTTAAATCCCACGAATTTCAGTGGGAATTGAGGCTAGCGACTGTAGTCGGTTTGTGCATCTTCTTCCCGAAATGGTCATGATGGGATCCTTGCCTGCCCTCTCGCTTCTTCAGAAGGTCGCAGGACTTTGCAGGAGTTGTTACACTTTGTTCCCTTAGAACTCATTCTTTAAAAATCGTATAAGAGAAATATTCTGCGGTTAAAGAAAGATATATCCTGCCTTTCCTCCACAAATAGAGTTAGGACGAGAAAAGCTTAGCTTTGCAAGATCAAGGACGGATTCCTAGGAATTTTGTCCGAAGTGGACCTTGAGATCACATGACTCAGCGGTCTCAGACGGCAATATAGAAATCTCTAATTCTTTAATCCATTCATTTCTTAGCATTTCCATATCATTTATTTATTGATAATAAGTATCTATAGAAATGAATCGTTTTTTTAGTGTCAAAAGATTTAAGAAGTTCTAGTATCTCAAGTGTCTCAGAATCTTAAGAATAATGCTAGCCCAAACAATGTTATTAACATAACTATATTTTGCCATTGGGTTACATCTGGTAGATGATAATTGTCTCTTAACATGTTAGAAATTCATCATCATTTGTCAATAGACCCAAAGTCAATATCTCCACTTCCATCCAATGTTTCCATATCATATTTTTCCCAATTTTTAAAATTTAGTTTCCCCATAAAGTTAATTTAACATAAGAAAAAGGGTCAGATCTTTTTTTTAGACATTATGTGCCATACATTTCTGATATAATTGTTTCCAGAGATACTAGAGGTTTAGTATAATTACATGCTGTTAACTAAGTTATATCTGTTGGTATATGCATACCTAGATATATAACGTATTCCATACAAAAATAGAACTGATATTCCTTAAATGGGTGTTCAGTTATAGGCATCAATTCCAATTTGGATCAATTAATAGAGTATCTCTTATTTTATTAAAGGCATCTACAGTATCTTTTGCATCAACACTGGAATAGTTTTAGAAATAAAAATGTATCTGCAAATAGAACCAATTTGTGTTAGATTGAGTTACATACTACTCCATAGATCTCCCTGTGTTGTCTAATAACACAACCCAAGGGTTCTACGCAGATATTAAAAAGCATGAGTGAAAATGGAATCCTTCTCTAGTTCCTTTACATAGTGAAAAAGTAAGAGAACCTTACTTAACCATTAACCTTCATTTTAGATGTAGGGTCCATTCGATGAATTCCAAAGAAAATCCAAGTATATTTAGTACTAGTACTTTTTATGTATTTTGTCAAAGGTTTTTCATTCTCTACTAAAATTACAAATTGATCTTTATTTTTATTCAAGTTTATTACATATATCATTAATATTATTGCTGCTTGCCTAGTTTCTTAGGACAGAAATCCCCAACCACTGATCCACGGACTGCTACCAGTCTGCGGACTGCTACTAGTCTGCAGTCTGTTGGCAACTGGGCCATGCAAGCAGCATGTGAACGTGGGAAGCTCCATTTGTGTGAGCGGCATGCGCATGTGCGAAACCATCCCCTCCACCCCACCACTGCTGCTACTGGTCCACAGAGCTGGAAAGGTTGGGAAAGGTTGTAAACTGCTGTCTTAGGAGTCGTAGTGGCACACTACAGGCTAATTCTGCTACAACCAGGAGTTTGATCCTGACTGGCTCAAGGTTGACTCAGTCTTCCATCCTTTAGAGTAATAAAGTTTTAGTCTGGCAAGATTCTGTCAATTGGGGGGTGTAAGCAAATAAAGCATCTGTAAGGACCCACCCCACTTTGCATCTTAAGAAGACAGAACTCTTGGAATATTTCTTCCAACAGGCATCTTTATTAAGAGAAAGCTGGTTGCAGGCATTCTAGACAGGACTTGGGGTCCAAGCTCTCCCATTCAAGGTTTTAAGGGATCCCCCAGTAGCCCCACCCCATCACCCCCTTCTTCCAGCGACAGNCCCAGGCATTACATTCCCACCCCCTTTTCCTCATTGCCGGGAGGAGAGACTTCAGAAAGGATTACATGAAAGGTAATGGCCCCATTGTTATTGTTAGTCCTTTTGGTGATATCCACATCCAGTCCCTTTGAAGTATACTGAAGGAAGTGAGGGCCATAAAGCCCCTTTGTTCACCCCCTTCCCTTCATCGTATGACAAAATCCAGAGAAGGCAGAAATGGGGTTTTCCATAGTTGATAACTAGAGATGAAATATAATTGGATTCTGACAGCATCGTCCCTAACCTTTCCAGCTTGGTGCACCCTTCACTCGCGCGAATGGAGCTTCGTGCACGAGCATAGGGTGTTTGCATTCACACGCGAAGCTCCACTCTTGTGAGCTGCAGCACTTGCCCTCATATGTGAAGTTCCACTTGTGCGAGCAGAGGGCGCTTGCACTCACCAGTGAAGCTCCACTTGTGCAAGCAAATGGAGCTTGAGTGGAGCTTCACGTGCATGCACTTACCCATTTCTCCCACAGCCCGGTTTTGAACAGGCACGGCCTGATAGTGGGCTGCAGCCCAGGAGTTAGTAACCCCTGAAATAAAGTACTGAACTTTGGTTGGATTGTTGTATGACAGTGATGGCGAACCTTTTAGAGACCGAGTGCCCAAAAACCGGCCCTGCTGCCCCTGCTCCACTCCTGCTCCACCCCCAGCCTGGCCCCGCCCGCCTGCAGGGCCACCCACTGCCTCCACGGCCGCCACAGATTGCCCAGGTGGCCCAGCAGCGCCATGGTGACCATGCCCTCCGCCTGCACCCCGCAGCATCATCTGCGTGCAATGGGGCACAAGGGCGGAGTCTTGTCCCGGCTGCCATGTCCTTGGCTGCATTGCTCCGTGCCGGCTCTGCTCGGGGGCGACTCTCCACCAGGGGAGCTGCTGGTGAGGAGGGGGCCATGGGGGAAGTGGGTCTGAGACGGCGGCGTGAGTGCCCACAGAGAGGGCTTCAAGTGCCACAGGTTTGCCACTACTGTTCTATGATGTTCTTGGGCTGGACTTAACAAGAAGATGTCTTTCAACACATTATGGCTGTCAGCAGATCTACCAGATCTGGGCTATGAAAACCTGATCATTAGATGACAGGAAAGAATTAAGTTTTTTCCCATGTCTCTTTTTTGCCCTCTAGGTGGTTATCTGAAACTTTGCAGGCCAGATCAAATACTCTTGGTGAGTTTATCTTTCTGAAAAATACTCCTTTGAATTACCTTCTTCAATATTTTTCCCAGAAACCTTGTCCAATTGGGGGTAAACCACATTATTCCAATCTCCCAACAAACACCAGTTTTCATAAAAATTTTATAGAATGACATTTATCCTTATTTGGAGCATAAACAACGCCATAGTTTTAATTCCATGTAAATTAAATTCTCCCCAAACAAATCTGCCATGTTCATCAGTTAGTGCAAGTTTTGGATTTAGTTGAGGATTAATATTCAAATCAATTTTATTTCTCTTTTTAATATTTGCTGAAATAAATTATTCTCCCAAGTATTTATAGGTCAAATATTTTACACCATTTTTTCTAATATGAGAATCTTGTAGGCAAATAATTTCTTGCTTTAACTTTTTGGAAAAATATTTTTGTCCTTTTGAAGAGCATTGCTCCAGTTATATTCCATGTTAAATATTTGTAATCTATAACCACTTCAAAAATTTAGAAAAGCTGAAACCTGTAGCACCTAGTTCATTATATTTTTCTAATTCCTGTTACATGTGTTGTGAAGTTCCTTCTGAGCGCTCCATTTCCTCCATTTCTCCTTTGTTTTTGTAACTAATTTTCACCTGAACAGAATTCAATCTGATTTTTTGCTGTTTAAAAGTAAAATAGTTTCTTCCAATTTATCACATTGACATATTTTTTCTGTTTAAATTTTTCAATCAAATAGGAGTATTCTTTTGTCTTACACAAAGTTCTGATGGGAATCTCTTTCCAAATAATTAAATCAATATTATCAATTTTCAATCTTATATTAAAATGCTGCTGCAAAACCTGGTCCCTTATCTGTTTTCTCATAAAATGCACTAAGACAGGGCTTTTCAATCTTTTCACAGATACTACCATTTTTAGGACATAATATTCGAGTACTACCAGTGCTTAGCAAAGTGTCAAAAACTTGACTAATTTTTTTTTTATTTTACTAATTAGATTTATTTGTTATAGAAATGGCTAGCTTATACTATTATGGAAAAGTAAAAAGCTGAGGTTCAATGTTAATGCTTCATTCTACTGCAACAAAGGAAGTCGGAAGTCAATGCCTTTTCTTTTCTTTTTCCCTTCTCCCCCTCACTTTTTTTCCCTTCTTCCTCCCCATTGTGTCCTACTATTTGCTTTTGTATTTTTGTATTTTATTCTATAACAGCGGTTCTCAACCTGTGGGTCGTGACCCCTTTGGGGGTCGAACAACCCTTTCACAGGGGTCGCCTAACCTCCTGCGGCTCCGGAGCCTCCTCCGCCATTTGCACAGAGAGAGAGAGAGAGACAGAGAGGCACTTGTGCTTCCCTTCACTCTCTCTTTCTCTCTCTCTCTCATGCAGACTTGCCCCCTCACAGAGCTCCTGATTGGCCCTGCGGCCGGGTGCCCTGCCCCCTGGGAGAAGGGTGGCCAGGAAGGTCCTTTCCCTGGCTGGCCCCATCTGAGGTGCACGTGGCTGGGGAACTGCACAGGGAAGCCCTGGGATCCCCGCTGGGAGTGGCCCGGCAGAGCCTTCGCTGAGCGGGCCAGCCCTCCCGCAAGCCATGGCCCTGGTTGGCCAAGCAGCAGCAGAGCCAGAGACGGAGGGTGAGTGGCAGGGGTAGGGAGGGGTCTTTGAGTCCGTGGAGCACCCCCGTGAAGCGGCCTCGGGGCAGGTAGTGCGCCCCCCTGGCTTACCTGCACCAGGCGGAGGGGCAGCTGAGCCAGCCATGCGTCTCCCCGGGCCGGGCGGCAGTCCCGGCTGGGCCGGCGGCCGGCGGGGGCATTGGTTTCTGGGCTATCCCCAGGCCGCTGAGCTGGCCACATGTCTCCCCGGGCTGGGTGGCAGGCCCGGCTGGGGCGGCGGCATCGCTTCGGTCCCGGCGGGGGCAGTGGCCGGCGGGGCCGTGGGCCGGCAGGGGCTTCCTGGGCAGTTCCCGGGCCGCTGAGCCTGCCACACGTGTCCCTGGGCCGGGTGGCAGTCCTGGCTGGGGCGGCGGCCAGCAGGGGCATTGGTTTCTGGGCCGTCCCTGGGCCACTGTGCCAGCCATGTGTCTCCCGGGCCGGGCAGCAGTCCCGGCTGGGGCGGCGGCATCGCTTCGGTCCCAGTGGGGGCGGCAGCTGGCGGCTGGCAGGGGCATTGGTTCCTGAGCCGCGAGCCGGCCACGTGTCTCCCTGGGCTGGGCGGCAGTCCTGGCTGGGGCGGCGGCATTGCTTCGGTCCCGGTGGTGGTGGGGGGTGGCGTCCCGGTCCGGTCCGTGGTACCCCGGGCGCCTTTCAGTGCCTTCTGCTGCCTCCTGCCCCCCCACGCTTGGCCTTCCCGGGACCTCTGCCCATTTTCCCACGCCCGGAGCAGGAGAGGAAGTGCTGCTTTCCAGGCATGGGAAGGGGCTTCCCGCTCCCATTCCCCCATCCACTGGGGTGAGGGCACTCCTCTGGACCGGGACTGGGGTTGTGCAAATCGCAGCGCGCCTCCTTTCCCGTTGCCCAGCCTGGCCTGGCTCGCCCTCCTGCGGCAGGCAGAACTCGGCAGGATTTGGCCCTGGAAAGGCCTGGCCAACTGGCTGGCCGGGAAGGCTGAACAGCCCCGGTGAGGGAGCCGTTCCCGCCCCATGGCCGGCTGGCCAGGAATCTCGTCCGGCTCGGGGGCCGCCTGACCGCCGTGGGGATGTCCACGTCAGCTGCCTCCTGGCGGGCCCGCTAATTGTGGGCTCCCGGCCGGCTTCCTCCATGAGTCAGGCGGCTGGGACTTTGTGGAACGGCCCTAATTGTGCCCGGGAGGGCCCGAATGAGCCCCGGGCTGACTTGCGCGGCTCCGAAATGCCGCTTGCCTGAATTCTTTCTGCCTCCTGGGGGGAAGTTGCGCCTCATGGCCCAATTATTATGGGCGTTATTCCAGCGTGGTCACTTAATTTGGATGCTTCTGTTGTTTTTATTGATTTTGCTGTTTTTACTCTTTTAAAAAGTTTTTAGTATTTTTAATTGTAATACATCTTTGAATTCTAACCTGCCCAGAGTCACTGAAAGGGGAAACCTGAGATATTGAGGGGAGAGAGGAGAGAGAGAGAGAGAGAGAGAGAGAGAGAGAGAGAGAGAGAGAGAGAGAGAGAGAGAGAGAGAGAGAGAGAGAGAGAGAGAGAGGAGAGAGAGAGAGGGAGAGAGGGAGAGGAAAGAGAGAAAGAGAAAGAGGAAAGAGAAAGAGGGAAGAGAGAAAGAGAGAGGGGAAAGAGAGAAAGGGAGAGAGGGAGAGGAAAGATAGAAACACAAAGAGAGGGAAGAGAAAGAGCGAAGAGAGAAAGAGGGAGAGGAAAGAGAAAGGGAGAGAGGGAGAGGAAAGAGAGAAAGAGAGAGAGAGGACATAGAGAAAGAGAGAAAGAGGAAAGAGAAAGAGGGAGAGGAAAGAGAGGGAGAGGAAAGAGAAAGAGAGAGAGGAAAGATAGAGAGAAAGAGAAAGAGGAAAGAAAGAGAGAGGAAAGATAGAGAGAAAGATAGGAAAGAGAGAAAGAGGGAAGAGAGAAAGGGAGAGGAAAGAGAAAGAGAGGAAAGAGAAAGAGAGAGAGAGGAAAGAGAGAAAGAGAGGAAAGAGAAAGAGGGAAGAGAGAAAGAGAGGGAGAAGAAATAGAAAGAGAGGAAGAGAAAGAGAAGAAAGAGAGAAAGGAAAGAAAGAGAGAGAGGATAGATAGAGAGAAAGAGAGGAAAGAGAGAAAGAGGGAAGAGAGAAAGAGAGGGACAGGAAAGAGAAAGAGAGGAAAGAGAAAGAAGGAAGAGAGAAAGAGAGGGAGAGGAAAGAGAAAGAGAGAGGGAGAGGAAAGAGAGAGAGAGAGAGAGGAAAGAGAGAAAGAGGGGAAAGAGAAAGAGGGAAGAGAGAAAGAGGGAGAGAAAGAGAGAAAGAGAGGGAAGAGAGAAAGAGAGGGAGAGGAAAGAAAGGGAGAGGAAAGAGGAGAGAGAAAGAGAGGAAAGCATAATCACTATGCTTTAATTATGTTCAATTCGTAACAATGAAAATACATCCTGCATATCAGATATTTCCATTACGATTCATAACAGTAGCAAAATTACAGTTATGAAGTAGCAACGAAAATAATTTTATGGTTGGGGGTCACCACAACACGAGGAACTGTATTAAAGGGTCGCGGCATTAGGAAGGTTGAGAACCACTGTTCTATAATCTAATATGTTATAAGCCATTTAAAAAAAGGAAAAAAGTACTGGTTTTAATTTCTTCGGTGGCAGTTCCTTTGCTGAACCCCTTCCTGCTGGGCTCTCCTTCCACAGCTTCTTCTTCCCTGTTTCTTCTTCCTCTCTGCCTGCTAAGCTCTCCTTCCACAGCTTCTTCTTCCCTGTCTTTTCTTCCCCCCTGCCTGCTGGGCTATCTTGATACAGCTTCTTCTTCCCTCTCTCTTTTTCCTCCCTGCCTGCTGGGCTTTCCTTCCACAGCTTTTTCTCTTTCCCTGTTGTCTTTTTTCCCCTGCAGCTCCAGCTGTCTCTCCCTCAGGCTTCTGTGGTGCTGCCGCCACTTCAGCTCACTCCCCTCCCCTGCTACATTTTGTCTAGGATGGTCATGTACCACCTGCCAGGTGCCACCAGTTAAAAAGCCCTGCACTAAGACATCCCTAGGAATAGAAATAAAATACAAATAGAAGGTTCTGAAGGAGCTGGCAGATGGGATCTTGGAACCACTGAACAAAACCTTTCAGAGCTCCTGGAGCACAGGTGAACTGCCAGAGGATTGGAAAAGAGGTGATGTTCCAGTTTTCAAAAATGGGGGGGAAAGTGCAACCAGGAAACTGCAGACTAATCAGCTTGACATCAATACCTGGGAAAATCCTAGAGAAAAATAAGCAGCGGATTTGCGAGTAGCTAGAAATGAACAAGGTAATTAATAGAAGCCAGCATGGGTTTGTTAAAAACAAATTGTGCCAAACAAACTTTATTGCCTTCTTTGAGAAAGTAACTAAATTAATGGATCAAGGAAATCTGTTGACATTCAGTAGTTTACTTAAACTTAATTAAAGCATTCAACAAAGTAGACCACAGCTTATTTCTAGATAAGATAGAACAATATGGGATAGACAGTACCACCACCAGATGGATTCACAGTTGGTTGACCAACTGCACTCAGTGCATGGTTTTCAATGGAACTACATCTACATGGTGGGAATGTGCAGGGCACTTCAAGGTTCTGTCTTGGGCCCAGTACTCTTCAATATCTTCATACATTATCTAGATGAGTGGATAAAGGAGGTACTCACCAAATTAGCAGATGACAGAAAGCTGGGAGGAATTGCTACCACTTTGGAAGATAGACTCAAGAATCAGAAGGATCTTGACAGACTTGAGCATTGGGCCTAGCTAACAAGATGCAGTTTGGTGATGAGAAAAGGTCCTGTACTTAGGCAGGAAAAACCAAATGCAAAGGTATAGAATAGTCGGTACTTGGCTCAACCATAATAACTGTGAGAGGAATCGGGATGTCCTAGTAGTATAAGCCAGCAGTGTGCTACAGCTGCCAAAAATGTTCTAGGCTCCATCAATAGAGGGATAGCCTCAAGATCATGAGAAGTGATAATACCTCTTTACACTGCACTAGTGAAGCCACATCTGGAATATTGTATCCAATCAAAAAAAATGTTGAGATCCTAGAAAGTGCAGCAAAGACCAACAAAGATGATGAGTCTAGAGGCTAAATGAATAGTTCAGGAAACTAACTGTGTCTAGCCTAATGAAGAGGATGATTAGAGATTACATGATAGCACCTGTGCTATCACACAAAAGGAGGTGGACCTATTCTCCAAAGAACCTGGGGGATAGGATAAGAAGCAATGGGTGGAAGTTTATTAAAGAGAGATCTAACTTGTAACTAAGAAGAAATTTCCTGACAGTAACAACAATTAATCAGTGGAACAGCTTGCCTCCCAGAGTTGTGGGTGCCCCATTGCTGGAGGTTTTTGAGAAAACAATTGTCCATTTGTCTGGGATGATATATGGTCTCCTGCCTTTGGCAGGAGATTGGATTGGAAGACCTCCAAAGTCTCTTCCAACCTTATAATTCCTTTCCATTCTGTTCTATTCTGTTCTAAGAATAGTGGAATTGAATGTCTGGTTACATAAGTAAGTCTCAGATTTGGTTCAAGGAGCATAGTCTGAGTTAATTGATTGGTGAAATGCTGGCATGGACTTGAGCAACACCCTTTAAGGATTCAGAGATAATGAAATATTTTAATAATGGAATATTTTAATTTGGATTCCTGGAGTGAATAGGGATTAAATTTGCTGCTTAATAGTCTCCTTCCTGCTCAATGACTTTATTATTGTCATGAATTTTGCAATTCTGCTACTGATTTTGCAAGTCTGTTGATTGCTGTATTTCATTTTATTTTTTGCATTCCTTCTCATGGCTGAAGGAACTTATTGTCTACCCACCACCTGTAAGAAAATGCAGTACTCCTCTCTGGCTTTGGAAATACAAGCCTACATTATGTCTGTGACAATTGTAAATGGCCCTAATTCTTTTCTTTTGCTGCCTTCTTGCAGTGGAGCCATGGGGAACACTACAAGTGAAAGGATGTCAGGCGAACGCCACAGTTCCAAGATTCACCGCTCAGAGGGAGCCATCCACCATGCCAAGGATCATTCACACAAGATCATGGTTGGCAGCACTGACGACCCCAACATCTTCAGCACCCATGAATCTAAGGTACAGTATTTAGATTATGTTTTTTATGATTTTCAAACGTTAGCACTTGTTTTGATATACACAGTTATGGTTTTTATTATAATAATGATTTATGACATAATTGGCCATTTTATGGCCCTTAGGCAATTCTCTAGATTTCTCTTCTTTATAATACTTAAAATAACTTGGAAAAGTGCTCACTCATCACTTGATTATTCCTAAAGCTAGGAAATAGGATTCCAGTTTTCAGGAAGACTTAGACAAGATATAACTCTTGCCCTCTTTCTACAGCTTCCTGGAGAAAAAGAGTTAGTATCATGGCACCATGACTTGGATGAGTCAGTTAAACCATCCCAGCAGGCTCGTCCCACGGTTATCCGCTGGACAGATGGAGGCAAAGAAGTTTTCATTTCAGGTTCTTTCAACAATTGGAGTGCTAAGATTCCTCTCATTAAGAGGTGAAACAGGGTGGTGTGTGATTTTTATAAAAAAAAACTTTGCTCAACATTTTTTATGGAGAGGGGGCCTTGTTTGACTCTTATTCTACACAGGGCAAGAAGCATTGGTTAAATACTTTAAGCCCAACTAAGGCTAAAATGCACTGTTTTCATGTGGAAATTCTGAAATGAATCAGGTATCAGAAATGGAGGATTCCTTTTATATTCCTGAATATAAAAGAACATCTTTTTAATGGAGCAGATCCATGCATTCTGGATCTGAATGAAAAACATGTCTATATGAAAAAAGTATGCCTGAATCATCTTCCATACTGTTATTCATTGTGGGCTCCAAGAATCTCACAGAAACTAGACTAGGCTAGCTTATAAAGCAGCAAATTATGAACATTAATTATATATCAATCTCTTTTCTAAAAAAATGCTTAAATGAGATTTTAATCTATTTCATCTTAACATCAGGTCAGGATAAGGGTATTTTTGTTGAGAATAAGGGGAAAATAGAGCTATAGTTCTCTATTGGCTTACAGGACAATATTAGGTTCCACAAAGTCAAATACAATTTCTATTATCCACCACAAAGGAACTCAGTATCTTTCACTCTGACTTGTCTATTTTATTTCATTTTATTTTATTTATTTATTTATTTATTTATAATAAGACTTATATGCCGCCCTTCTCCTCCATGGGACTCAGGGCGGCTCACAGCATATTAAAAACAATACAAAACATTTCCCTATAAAAGCCAATTAAAAACCAAATATTTGTAGCTGTGTCTTGTTTAAAATCATTAAAAATTGTCCCTATTTAAAAATTTTATTTATTAAACTTTTATGCCACCCATTTTCCCTATAAGGTGACTCCAGGCTGCTTACAATACAGCTCTACATAGATAAGAGAACCTGTAAGCTCCAAATTAACTTTCTGGCTCTAAAACTAATGCTATGTGAAAAGTGTTGAATGTTTTGTCAGATTTTGTCTCCATAGACCAACTTGGTTTTTTTTTCATTCTCTCCCCCTTTCAAACATCTTGTTAGTGTCCCCAGCAGCAAATCCTTACAGCCAGAAAATAGGTATGTTTCCAGTATTCTGCAAGGAAACAGCCCTGTGTTCTCACACAGAAGAACTGTGTGATACAAAGATATAGTTGATACATAGTGATTCTACAAGCAAAGGAATATTCAGATTCCTTCTAAAAAATGGAATGCCTCTGTATGTACTGGCACTTTGACAGCATTCTAGATTCAGAATTAGAGAATGCAGCATAACAGTGATAGATGTTGCAGTGATTAGACTGCTGTTTCAAACTTCACTAAATTAGGGAGAAATTGTCTTCATTAACTAGCTTGAATAATATCCATGAACAATTTTGAAATGTGGCAAATGAAATATCTCTCTCAATATTTCAACATCCAAGTCAGTACTTTTTACCTTATTGCACTGGTGCCATTTTTGTATGCTTCAGTTTGAAGTTGACACAATCGAGAAAAACATGGATACCATTTCAAATTATTTTCTACAGTGTTATCATTTTTATTAAGCAATAACATTTGAAAGTTACAGTGGTGAATCTTTCTTATGTGACTCCTTTTCTTTTTAAAAAGATGCTGCTTTACAAAGAAATAAAAAATATGACGTATAAATAGAGAAATTGATGAACATCATCTTTGGCTTAGTATTTCTTTTGAAGTGCCATAACTTATATTGCCATGTGTGTTGCAAGATGGTACCAGGCTATTGCCCTGAAGAATCCCATTTTTGAAATGTTGATAGAGTATGAGTCTAGTTGATAAGAACAAGTCGGAAGTGTAAAGGTTTAGCAATTAAGGATGAATGCTGGTCTTTTGAAAATCTGCTCTGTCCTCCTGTTCCCAAATCTATCCAGCTCTCTGTTTGATATTGGTAGGGAAAGAAGTACAAGTATGGGAAGTGATTGTAAATGAGGCAGAAAGTTGTGTGATGGATATGTTAGTCCTCCCATCTGGATTAGGACTGTCTAGACATAGTTTCTTCGGGTTGAAGATGAGTTCAGATGGTTAAGACAAACTCCTTGCAGTGGGCCATCTGGGAGATTTCTAGGTCAATGCAGATTGGTCGTTGGTTAACAGGTTAGAGTATCCCCAGTCTCATTTACATTTCTCTTCCAATCCTTACCCAGAATGGCCCAGACTCAGTTGACCTACTCACATCTCATTCTAAAGGGATTATTTGGTTACTTTCTCTGTTTACAATTTATTTCTTGAGAAACTCTGTTTAAATCAGCTCCATAGGATTGGAGGGAATCTTGGAGGTCATCTAATCCAACTGCCTTCCCACTGCAAGAATCCTCATTCTATCTTGGAGAAAAGGCCACCCAGTCTTTTCTTGAAAGCACCTATAACTTCAGGAGGCTGAGTGGTCCACTGCATAATTGTCCTCATAGTCCAGAAAGTGAATATTTCCATTTTCACCAGTTTGGTAGGTCTCCTTTAAGTTCATTCATGGAAACTTTCATGAAGTAGCTGTGCATATTCCTTTTGAAACAGTTGAAGCTGCTTAAACCAATCTTCATCTTTTCTTTTGGCTGAGTTTGTCTATGGCTGAGTCTGTCTCATTGATTTTATCCAAACCAGGCAAAAGAGTCAAGATAGGCCACTTTCTTGCATGTATATATGTGCTGTGTTTTCTCACTGTGGATCACTCTCCTTTCAGCCATAATGACTTTGTTGCTATTCTGGATCTTCCTGAAGGTGAACACCAATACAAGTTCTTTGTAGATGGCCAGTGGGTTCATGATCCCTCAGAGGTAATTCCATTTTCTTCTATCTGTCTTCACTCTGATGGCTGAGAGGCCCTGCAAAGTATGAGTGCCGATGAGGTAAGGCTTGGCACCTCACAAGCATCCTGCCATCAAAGGCTGAAGGGGTGGGAGGATGGAAGGGCAATAAAGCTATGCGTGTACATGATGGGAAATAGGGAGGGGGGGGAAGACCAGAGCAGTCTGGATCCAGTTTGTACCAGCATCCCAAGGCCAGGCACCCTGAGAAAATATGTGGATTACCCCAAACAACTCAGCATTCTCAAAATATTTTCGCTGGAAACACTGGTCACAGGTTAGGGATGGGTTGCAGGTGAACCTTTCTGTATCTTGTGAGCACAGGAAAATTCAGAGCTAGCCTGAATTTACTGCAGCTAACACCTAAAGTAAAAGACCCTTTTACTTTAATCAAATGAAGTCGAGGGTCTTTCTTTCCTAAGGGATCAGATTGGGCAGGTCTGACGTTAGGCTAGCTCTGAAGTTGTGATCAACCCAGAGAGGAAAACGCCTCTATCATGGGGACCATGCAAATGATGTCAGAGCAACCAAGAAGAGATCAAAGCCTGGGGAGAGACATCCTTGAAACCCCCTCCTGGAGGGCTGGATCTATCCGAGTGGCTGGGACCCGAATGGTCCCTCAGGGTCGTAAAAAAGGAAGAGTAGGAAGACAAACCCATGCGAGTGACATTTGCTCATGGGGGCCATGGTAGCTGCCGGTGAGAGACGCAGGTGGAGCTGGAAGAACTGGAGGAAGAATCAAGCACAGGTGAGCTGGAGCGAGAGGACTGGAGCTGGAGCATGTCAGAAAGTTCCTGAGGGGGACTTTTGGTAACTTCAAAGCATGGGAAGCCCTAGCCTGGGTGGCACATCCCACTGACCAGCCATGGCAAGTAATGGGGCAATTACCTCTGCCACTGTGATGCCAGTAGCAGCAAGCTTCCCAGCAGCAGCAACTGCCCCAGCACCTGGCTCTGCAGCCCAGACTGCACAGGATGCAGGAGTAGTGCCAGCAAGGTGGAGAGGATGCAAGACACCAGCTCTGGGAGTAAAGTTCAGTGGAGACCCCAAGCAATTGGGGTTCTTCCTGGCGCAGGTTTGGACATACATGCAAGAATATGATCCAGAAATAGCCACTGAAGGGACTAAGGCAGGGGTGTCAAACTGCCGGCCCGCAGGCCAGATGCGTCATGCCGAAATCGTGCCTACCCCATTGCCGGCAATGGAAAAAAAGTCACGACATGTTGCGTGATGTTGCAGGTTTGACACCCCTGGGCTAAGGTGTGCTTCGTGACCATGGCATTGGAGGCAGAATGGGACCTTTAGGTTCTCAACATTGGCCGCACCCACTTCACCTTCAATCCCCCGCCTCAGCCCATTTACAGCCAGCTTTCCTCCTCTACTGGCCCTCCCCCAGTGATTCTCCCTGGGCCCCTGGTCCTCCACCCTTTGGCCTGGCCCATTCACCCAGACATCCTTTGTCCCAGGTGTTTCGCTCCAGCCACCAGCCAGTGGTGGAAGGCAGCAACGATTATGCTGGGAAGAGCAACCAAGGGGGCTGTGAGCGGGATGCATTGGTGACAGCTTATAGGAGAGAGCAAGATCTGGGGGGGGGGGACGGCAGGCAAGTACTGCTTGCATGCGGCTTCTGGCAGGGCGAAGGGCAGCAGGGAAACTGTGCATGGCTTCTGGTGGTGCCTGGGGTACACTGCTGGAAGCTGCATGCAAGCAGCATTTGCCTGTCGCGTCCCCCCAGATCTTGCCCTCTCCTATAACCTGTCACCAGCATCCCCCTCACGGCACCCTCGGTCACCCTTTCCAGTGTCATCATTGCCCCCTGATTGGATGGTGGCTTCTTGTCCTGTGGAGTGAAACACCTAGGACAAAGTGTGTCTGAGTGAATAGGCCAGACCGAAGGGTGAGGGGTAGGGGGCCAGGGGCTCATTGGCCAGGGAGAATTGCCAGCGGAGGGCCAGCAGAGGAGGAAGCCTGGCTATGAATGAGCTGAGGGAGATGGCTGGAGGTGAAGTGGGTGTGGCCAATGGTGGGAGCCTAAAGGTCCTAGACTCCTGAATTGACGGTCACCTTCCACAATGACACCCCAGAGTTGAGAAACTTCAACCACTTCATGGCTGCACTTCAGAAGAGCTTCAAAGACTCCTTAGCCTATCCCAAAGCCAGAGACTACATAAAGACCATCAGCCAAGGGTACAGGGGAATGGCTGAGTATACCCAGGAGTTTTGCAGCTTGGCCTGCCGACTAACTGACTGGCCAGAAGACATCTTGATCAGATGCTTCCGAGATGGATTAAGCGACAAGGTCTACAGCACCTGTATTTCCAGAGGAGCCTACCTCACCCTCCATTGATGGTAGGTCCTAGTTAGCAGAGGAAGTTGAAATTGACCTGGCTGAATCCAAATATTGACAGAGCCATTGTGTGGAGAAGATCCCTCCCTGAAAAGAAAGAGGCTCTGAAACTGCCGCCATACAAGCAGATCTCACACCAATGATCTACTGGCTGTTTTAGGGGTGGGAAGGAGGGGCACCAAGCTACTGATTGTTGAGCTGCATGCTCAGAAGGCAACTCAAGATCCTGCCAAAAAATTGGCAAAACCACCCTCCACAAATCCATGAGACCGCCCAAAGTGTGTAGAAGTCATAGAGTTCACATCATCCCCCAAAGATAGTGGGAGAACTCTGACCACCCAGTGGACAACCCAATGGAAAATTAATCAAACTACAATAATGATCCCTTGGTAAGTCACCCAGTCAACCCAGTAACCATCCCCATAGTACTAGTGGTTTGATCCTCGGGGTGCAAAGGGAGTCTAATAGCTCTCTTGGACTCAAGGTGCACCAGATGCCTGGTCAACTCTGCCCTGGTCGAGAAACTGGGCATGCGACTCAAACAACTTAAAGTGCCCATAGCTTTTTGCCAGCTGGGCAGCTCAGTGGCAGGGGCAATATCATTTATCACCTAGCCAATAGAGATGAGGAGGGGCACACACAGAGAGACCCTGGGTTCATCATGGCCGCTGGCATGGAGAGGCCCCTTGTGTTAGGATTGTCTTAGCTTTTGAAATAGAACTCCTATGTCAACTGGGCTGCTAAAGACTCAGCGGAAGGGGTGAAGGGGGTGAGGAGAAGGGCTGTCAAAAGCCTAGCCCTAAGTAGCAGCAGGTGAAACCAAAAAGGGAAATGGGAGCAACTGCCAAAGAGTGGCCCCAAGGTGATCCTCGGATCCCCAAAGAGTACTGGGACTTATGGGATGTCTTCAGTGAGGAATTGTGGACTTTTATAGACAAAAACCTGAAGCATGGGTTCATCCAACCCGCCAGACCAAGGGTGGTTGCCCCAGTACTGATTAGGGAAAAGAAGGTTGGGTTCCTTAATCTGTGCATGGACTATTATGGGCTTAACGCTCTGTGTATAGAAAATGTTTACCCACTTTCCATCATAGCAATAGCACTTAGACTTATATACCGCTTCACAGTGCTCTACAGCCCTCTCTAAGGAATTTACAGAGTCAGCATATTGCCTCCAACAATCTGTGTCCTCATTTTACCGACCTCGGAAGGATGGAAGGCTGAGTCAACCTTGAGCTGGTGAGAATCTAACTGCTGAACTGCAGGCAGCCAGCAGGCAGCAGAAGTAGCCTGCAGTACCACTGCACCACCATAGCTCTAGGCTGCACTCCTGAAGAACATATTTGGCTTGTTATTTGGCCAAGGGGAAGGTCTTCACCAAGTTGCAGGAGGTGCACTACTGAGTGAGGATCAATCCATGGTTCAGGTTTTTGTTTATAAAAGTCCGCAATTCTTCCAATTCCTTAGGGGTCATGGAATACAGTTTAGGTTTGGGTAGTTTGACCCCAATAGGATTTCTGTGACACAGTCAGTCGGCTAGTGGGGTGGGAGTGCATCTGACCCCTTCTCAGTGAAGCCATGCCATAAGTATCAGCACTCCTTGGGGATCTGAGGGTTAAACTGGAGCCAATCTTTGGCAGCTACTCCCTTTTCTGTTTCGCCTGCTGCAACTTTGGGGCAGGTTTTTGACAGCCCTTTTCCTCTCCCCGTTCACAGTCAGCAAGTCTGATTTTTAGCAGCCCCCTCCTCCAGTTCACAAAGAGGTTCCATTTCTGGAGCCAAGACAGTCCTAACACAAGTGGCCTTTCCATTCCAGGGGCTATGTCAACGCTGCTAACATCGGATGTTCTTGCTTTGACAACAGATGGAAATGCAGCCATTTTTTTCTATTGCTTTTAGAGTTAGTTGATGCTGGGAGGGGGAATGTGGATGAGAGTCCAGCTAGTCATAATAATAGTAACTCAGCCTTGGGAACCCAAGGTCATTGGGCCCAGAGTTGATAGAGTTTTGGAGAGCTGGGGAGAAAGCCCGCGCTTCAAGCTACTTGGGGAATGTGATTTATGACTGTTTATTGGAGGAGGGAATTGTGGTTTGTTACTTTGTATCCAGGGGAGGGGAATTTAGTTTTTGGTTTCGACTATGTAGTGCCGATACTTTGTTTCTCGAATAAAAGATTCTTTAAGGTAAACAATGCCTCGAAGTTCTTTTGAAGAGTTTCATCTGTCGGAACTATGACAGGGCTACAATGAAGCTCAGGGTCTCTGTGTATATACCCATCCTCCTCTATATTGGTTCGGTAACAAATGTCGCTGCCCCCCACCACTGAGCCGTCTAGCTGGCAAAAAGCTATGGACGCTTTAAGCCGTTTGAGTCTCATGCCCAGTTTCTTGACCAGGGCAGGGTTGATCAAGCATCAGTTGCACCCTGGGTTTCGTTGCTGCGGCAAGGCAGGCGCAGGGAAACAGGGCTCTGATTCTCGCACCCGATTTCTTTCTGCTGGGGGTCCAAAAAGGACCAAAAGTCGCCCTGTAGAGGTGACAGACCAAGAGGGGACCCTTGTCGATCACGGGAAGGCAGTAGCCAACCCGCTTGATCCAAGGAACCCTCGGGACCGGCAGGAGAAAGACTGGCTGCTGACTGCCGGAGGAAAAGTGATTCTAACAAAGCGTGAGCAACACATTGGACCTGGATGAGACTATTTTTCTTCTTCTACGATTGTAAAACCTGTTCTGGAAAAAAGCATCCAAAAGTAACAAGATCCCCAGAACTAAAGGAAGGAGGGGGGTTTAATCCTCCCTCCAGAATAAAAGCGGTGGTTTCAGTTTTCGTGGGGAAAAATAGAGAAGTCTACAATATCATTGTGGATATAAAAGAGAGAAACAGAAAAAAGAAAAGTTTGGGGAGCTTTAATATTTTTAAACCTTTTTATATTTCTATTGAGAGTATTGGAGCTAAACTTTTTTAAAACTACTGGAAAATTACAAAATGGGCATCTAGTGACATCTAGTGGCAAGAGAAAAGAATTATACTAAACTTGTCATAAACCTTATCTATAATTTGTCTGGACTTAGAGATAAAAGACTACTAACTTAGAGGGACATGATCTACAACTTGGGTGGCATGCCTTCCTATGGTATGGGAAGAATAAAATACACAGATACTTTCAATATCATTATATAAGAGATGCACTTTTTTTAGAATGGGGAAAAGTAAAAGCAAAAATTTACATGAAAATACCTGGATGGCTCTCAACAATGGAAGTGTTTGTTCACCCAAACTTAACTAACTATGAGAAAATTGTGACTTATAAAGACATTTTGAATAATGAAGGGAAATTAAAACACAGACAAGAACTGGAAGAACAGGGTATTGACCTACCATGGTGGCCATATCTGCAAATCCAAACGAGATATGAAAAAGATGTTATAAAGAACAGACAGAATTTGACAAGATATTACTGACATCAGATGAAAAATTGATTAAGAAACTTTATAAATATATGTTAAGTTTAAAGATGGAAGAGGAACAAGTTAAAGAAACAATGATAACATGGGCAAAGTTTTTTAGACATAACATAGAACTAGAAATTTGTCAAAGCCTTTGGGAAAGAAATTCTAAAATAACAAAAGCGGTGGCTTACAAAGAAAAAATATACAAAATGTTCTATAGATGGCATTTAACACCAGTGAGGTTAGCAAAAATGTTTAAAACATATCTAGCAACTGTTGGAAATGTAAACAAAAACCAGGCACCTATTACCATCTTTGCTGGACATGCCCCAAAGCTGGACATGCCCCAAAGCTGGACATGCCCCAAAGCCGCCCTGAGTCCTCCGGGAGAAGGGCGGGGTATAAATTTAATAAAATCTAAAATCTAAAAATCTAAAGCTAAAAAATTCTGGTCAAGAATATACATATGGTTAGAAAAAATGACAAAAAACATATAGATTTTAAGCCAGAATTATTTTTGTTAGGCATAATTGTAGTAAATTATGAGAAAGAGTGTATATACCTAATTTTACATGTATTAACTGCAGCAAGAATTATATTCGCTCAATATTGGAAAAATGAAGATTTACCAACGGAGGAAGAGTTAATTTAAAAAAAATTAGATTGTACAGAAATGGATAGATTGACATTGAAAATGAAAGAGAAAGAAGATTCAGTATACTTTAGAACATGGGATACCTTTTATCAATGGTTAGAAAAACGAGGTAGAGAGAACGGAATTTAACATGTATTAGTAAGTTAAATGTTGAGGCAAGACCTTGAGTTGCCTTCTGGGCTGGGCATGCAGCTCGGCAGTTGGCAGCTTAGTGCCTCTCCTTCACACCTGAAGCAGCCAGCGGATCAGCAGTGTGGGGTCTGCTCATGTGCCGGTTTTGGGGCCTCTTCATGGGGAGATCTTCGCCATAGAGGTTGGGGGGGACCTCTGGAAATGCAGGTGTTGTAGACCTCATTACTTAGATCATCTTTGTTTTTTATTAATTTTACAATATTACATTTACATATTTGAAAAGTAGCGTGGTGGCTAAGCACAGTAATTCCATTACATTTGAATATCATCAGTACAAATCTCAAAGTATTACAACAACTAATTCCCCCTCTTTCCCCCATAATATCTACTGTCATGTTCGAACCAATACAGTTCGTATTCTATCAATCAAACAAAAAGTACCTTTCTAATATTCATCAATAATCTTCAGTCTATATATATCTTAATTAATTTGACATTCCATCTTTTAGACAATAACCTAGTAAGTTTTTCTTTTCTTTTTTTTATTGAAAATTTTATAAAATTTTACAATATAAATCCCCCCTCCCCCAAACCCAACCCTCCATCCCTCCCTCCCCCTCACTTCCCAGAGCCAATCACAGGATTAACAATAAAATAATCATAATCTAACTAACATTAATCAACTATTAATCTAACAAATCTATAACTTCCTTTAACTCTCTTTTAAAACAAATATACAATTATTAAAGACCATAATAATAACATAATTTTAAATATTAAAAATAAAACTAAATAACATTATAACTTTTAAACAAAAATAATACTCAAAAATTCATTCAAAAACCAAATGATATTTTTTGTTCCATATTTAAACTCAATATAATCAATCCATCTTCTCCAAACCAATATATATCTTTCTTGTGAGTAATCCTTCACATAAGCGGAAATCTTGGCCATTTCTGCTAAGTTTGAGACTTTAAATACCCAATCTTCTATAGTAGGTAAACATTTCGTTTTCCAAAATTGAGCAATTAATAATCTTGCAGCAGTTATAAGATTCAACATCAACTCCATTTCTTTTGCATCCAAATCTTCCAAAATACCCAACAAAAATATCTGTGGTTTGAATTTTATCTTTTTTCTTAAAAATATTTTGAATGTTCCACCAAATCTTAATCCAAAATACTTTAACCTCCCTACATGTCCACCACACATGAAAATACGTTGCATCTAAGTTTCCACATCTCCAGCACTTAGGTTGCAAATTAGAGTACATACAAGACAATTTCTGTGGATCCAGATGCCACCTATAAAACATTTTATAAAAATTTTCCCTTAAATTTTGAGCTTGAGTAAATTTTACATTTCTAATCCAAATTTTCTCCCATGTTTCCAATAAAATCGGTTCTTGTATATTTTGTGCCCATTTTATCATACAGTCCTTAACCAATTCTGTTTCTGAATCCAATTCCACCAATACATTATAAATTCTTTTAATATGTGCTTGAGATTGGTCTTTAATCTGTTTCATCAAGTTTTCATCCTGCATAGTAATACCAACTTTTTGATCCATACGCCACCTCATTAACAATTGATTGTAATAAAACCATGAATACACAATATTTTCTTGTTTCAAATCTGCTAATGATTTAAGTTGCCAACTTTGTCCGAACGGACGAAGTAATTCCTTATAAGAAACTTTATCCAAATTAACTCCCCTAGATATCCCTTCTATTACCTGTCCTGGAGCTGCCCATATAGGAATTTTATAATTTAATTTATAATAATATTTCTTCCAAACTCGTAATAAAGCACTCCTTAAAATATGAGCCTTAAAATTTGTATCCACCTTTTTATCATAGATTAAATATGCCTGCCAGCCAAATAACAAATCCCATCCTTCAAGAGAAAGTATATTCTTGTTTGTTAAATTTAACCAATCACTAATCCATGTCAGTACCACCGCATCATAATACAATTTTAAATTAGGAACTTTAAGTCCTCCTCGTTCCCTTGCATCTTGTATAATCTTAAACTTAACTCTTGGCTTTTTGCCCGCCCAAATGAATTTATTAATACCCCTCTGCCACTCCTCCAAATTGGCATCTTTTTTTAAAACAGGAATCATTTGGAACAAGAAGAGAAACTTTGGGAGAACATTCATTTTTACAGCTGAGATTCTCCCCAGCAATGCTAATTGTAATTTTTTCCAATCATCTAAATCTTTTTTAACCTTTAACCATAAAGACTCATAATTATTCTTGTACAATTTAGCATTAGAAGCTGTTATATAAACTCCCAAATATTTTACCTTTTTAACCATTTCAAAACCTGTATGCATAACTAATGCCTCTTTATCATCCATAGACATATTTTTCGGCAATATTTTCATCTTATTACTATTTACCTTGAATCCAGAGACCTTTCTATATTGCGCTATAATGTCCATCATACCAATTACCGATTCTAACGGCTGAGTTAATGTTAACACCAAATCATCCGCAAAAGCTCTTAACCTATAATCTATCTTATTAACCTTAATTCCCTTTATAATAGAGGACTCCCGAATTCTGATTAACAAAATCTCCATTGTTAAAACAAATAGTAATGGTGATAGTGGGCATCCTTGTCTAGTTCCTTTTCCAATTTTAAACGATTCTGTTAATCCCTCATTAACTATAATCTGAGCTGATTGTTGTTGATAAATAGCTTTAAGAGCGGACAAGAATTTATCCCCCAAATTCATTCTTTCTATTACTCGAAACAAAAACCCCCAATCCAATTGATCAAATGCTTTTTCAGCATCCAAAAAAATAAAAGCAGCAGAAATGTGATTATTCTTATCCAAATATTCAATTAAATTAATAATTTGTCTTACATTATATTTCATATATCTTCCAGTTATAAATCCGGATTGGTCAATTGATGTAACACTTGCATTAATCTATTTGCCAATACTTTTGAAAAAATCTTATAATCCGTATTCAATAATGATATAGGTCTATAATTCTTAGGTTGTGTCAGTTCCTGACCCTCCTTTGGAATTAAAGATATAAAAGCAGTTCTCCATGATGGAGGTACTTCTTCACCCATCAAAATACTATTAAACAATTCCTTTAATGGTCCTATCATTTCCTCAGACAACATCTTATAGTAAATTGCTGTTAGTCCATCTGTACCTGGGGTTTTACCAACTTTTAATTGCTTAATTGCCACCTTAATCTCTTGTAATGTAATTAAACAATTCATTTTTTCTTTTTGACTATCTGACAATCTAAGCAAATGTACCTGCTGTAGATACTTATCTATATCCTCATAATGTATATTTTCATAAGCATATAACTTAGAATAAAAATCCAAAAAACTCTTTTTAATCAAATTTTGTTGAAATGTCAATTTACCATTATAGTCTATTTTCTCTATAGTTCTTGACTTTTGCTTTTTTCGTAGGTGATAAGCCAACCACCTTCCAGGTTTATTTGCATTACAAAATGTGTTGTATTTCATATACCTTAAACTAGTTGCAGTCTGATCTGCTATTAACATATTGAATTGCTCCCTAAGCACCTTTAAAGATACTTTCAAATTATTATCCAGTGAGTTAAGCATAAAAGCCTGTTCCTTTAATTTAATTTCCTCCTCTAATTCTTTACGTTTTTGCATTTGTGTACGCCTATAAAAATTATTCATATAAATCAGATTACCTCGCATATATGCTTTACTAGCATCCCAGACCATTGAAATTGAGGTACCTTTAAACATATTTAACAAGAAAAATTCTTTCAATTGATCTCTACATTTCTGCAAATTAATATCATATCTAAATAAATTTTCATTCAATCTCCAAGTTCTTCTATTCCGTTCTTCAACAAATAATTCCATCCATACAGGACTATGATCTGACAATGTCCTGGGAAAAATCTTAATATTCTTCATCCTAGAAGAAAAATCATTAGTAATTAAAAAAAAGTCAATTCTATAATAAGATTGATGCCTATCTGAAAAAAAGGTAAAATCTCTTTCTTCCATATTTCTCTCTCTCCAAATGTCTTTTAATTCCAGTTCAGCCTTCAAATCCAAAAAAAGTTTTAGGCAATCAAGAATTAAATGTTTTACAGGAACCTTTCTTGTCTCTTCTTGGATCCAAAACACCATTCCAATCTCCCATCATAATAACCGAGTTATAATCCATTTGATTTAGTTTCTGATGTAACAATTTGTAAAACTGTTTCTGCTGTTGATTTGGTGTGTACAATCCAACAATCAAACATTTTTTCCCATTCAGTAGTATATCAATAAAAACATATCTTCCTTCCAAGTCAGATTCAATCAAATTAGGCAACAACTCACTCTTAACATAAATAACTACTCCACCTCTCTTCTGAGGTGCAGGCGCTATAAAATGTGTACCCAACCGTGGATTAATCAAATATTTTTGATCCTTTGCTGTAATATGAGTTTCTTGCAAACAAATAACATCATTTTTATGTTGTTTCAAATAATAAAATATTTTCTTCCTTTTCTGTGGAGAATTCAAACCATTAACATTCCATGTCAGGAACTTTGCCATCTTTAGTGGCAGCGAGCCTCTGGAACGCTCCTTGCAAATCAGCTATTACTGATCTTTTCGGTCTCGCTCCCCCCACTGGCTCTGAAGTGACTTGCTGTGTTGTAGGTATCACCTCCAATTGTTGTTGCTCTCTCTCTTTGCATCTATGAGCTGCACGAGTCATTCTCTGTGATTTTGGATCTTCTTTCATTTCCATAGGTTGCTGCTTGACTTGACCTTGTTCTTGCGAATCTTTAATACTTGATGATGATGTAGCTCCTTCAACAATTTTATCTTCACTGGTTCTTTCCTTCCTGGAATCTGAAGATGGTGGTGAACCCGCTTTCAAAGTAGAGATATAAAAATCCCTTGCCTTTGCAACAGTATTAAGCCTATAGCGGGTTCCCATATAAATGACCATTATCCCAGTAGGTATCTCCCATCTAAATTGAATTTGTCACTTCTTCAATTCTTCAGCCAAGAAGGCAAAATCCTTCCTTCTTTTAAGTATTTTAGATGGTATCTCCTTTAAAATTATAACATCTTGACCTAGTATTTGAAATTTTTGATTGTAAAAAGCTTGAATAATTTGATTACGAGTAGACTTCCTAGAAAAGTAAATGACAACATCTCTTGGAAGGTTCTTCTGTCTTGCAACCCATGAGTTAACTCTAAAAAAATTTTCAACATCTCATAATTTCTTCAGGTTGGCAGGACAAGACCCCAGCCAGATCTGCTGCAATCTCCTCCAATTTCTCGTGAGCATTTTCTTTCAGCCCTCTTATTCTCACTGTGTATTCCATTTCCCTATATTGTGACAAAATGACCTCATTCTTAATTAAATCCACATTCTCCTCCACTTTTTCTCCAGTCTAAAATCCAAACATTCAAGATTTTCCTCCACTTCATCCACCCTTCCTTCAATACGTTCTGCATGCCCAGCCAAACCTTGCAATGCTAACAGTATATCTTCTCTCATCTCCACATTCTTCTCTTCAAGTTTCTTTTCAAACAATTCTTCCATTTTTACTCTTATTTGTCTTGCATTGTCCTTTAATACATCCTGAATATCTTTCAGTGTAAGTGCTGAAGCTGGGGGAGAAGGTGGGGGACTCCTTGGTTTAGTCTGCTGTGGTATTTGGACAACAGAGGAGGAGATAATCTTTTGAGGAACAAAAGTTCCACACTTAGAGGCCATTTTACTTTCTTTTCTTCTTATATTTTCATTATAATATAAGATCTTATGAAAGTCTTTTAAAAATACTATAAAGTTTTATAAAAGCGCCCAGCAACAATAGAAGCAAAAAAAACCTGTTCAGTCAACACAATGTAGCTAATAGAAAGTCCAAGAGAAAGTTTCTGAAAAGTGAAAGTCTCATATGAATTCACAGCGGAGGAAAAAAGAAATGCCCTTCCGCAGCCTTATTCTTTACTCTTCAAGTTCAAATGAAGAAAAAAGAAGAAGATTCTATAATTTTAGAGTTAAGGTTTCAATAAAAGTCCCAGTCAGATCTTCCTGGCAGGCTCTATCTGCCTGTAAAAGTACACTCACGCTCTCCTTGAAGGCAGAGATTGAATTCGCGTCTAGCTTCGGACGAACATTCGAACGAAGACAGCCCGAAGAATGGAGAAGTCCCTAGCTCCGGGGGAGCTCACCTTCACCCCCACCACTTTAAAAGTATGGGGGCTAGTAATGGTTCCGAAAGAAATAACTTTTCAAAGAACTTTGAGGCTTAATTACCTTAAAGAATCCTTTAATAGGTTACATGATTCGACACGAACAGAGGAAAGCCAAGAACTGAAACACCCCCCCAGCTCTCGTGACAAGCACAACTCCCTCCCTCCTTTCACAGTCATCAATCATATGCTCCAATTAATTTGAAGTGTGAATCGTTCCCCCGTCTATTCTCTGGTATTACAGTCTGCTGTTGCTTTGACCTTGGCTGTGCTATGCTAAGATAATGTTATTATTCACAGGCATTCCTCCCCACTCATATGGCTAGTAATGTCTGCTTTAACCCTTGAAGTGAAATGTAGGCTAAATAAGATATGTTTGCTTCTTCACATATGTCGAGCAATAACATCCAATGTTAGCAGACTTGACATCCGGCCCCCCTTAGATGAAGGACAGATCCTGTAAGGTGAACAAAAGCATAGGTTAAGAGTCATCTTTCGGTTTGGTGGGGTTTTTTATATGAAATCTGTTGACCAATCGGTCAGCTTTCACTTCACTGGATTTCACCCAGGTGGCTTCAGATAACGGGTACCCCTTCCATTGCACTAGGTACTGCAATTTCCCTCTGAAAATTCTAGAATCAAGAATGCGCTTTACTTCGTAGTGGGTTTGTCCTGCAACTACGAGGGGCCCAGGTGCCTTCTTTGGAGGAGGTCTTAACGTGGAGCCCCGATATGGTTTCAACAAGCTACAATGGAAAACTGGGTGAATTTTCCCTAAGAGTTTAGGGAGCTTTAGCTCTACTGTGACTGGGTTGATGATTCTTACTATGGGGAAAGGCCCCAAGAATTTTGGCCCCAATTTCTTGCTTGGCA
>NW_015386319.1:483294-486582 GCF_001527695.2 Protobothrops mucrosquamatus | reverse complement strand
CCATTGTCCATGCTAGTGGTTGGCCTGGCCGTGGCTTTCCTCCCCCTTTGCCTGTTTTGAGTAGTTCGGTGAGAGGCAAGGCAATTTCGGCAAAAGAGGGGATAAATTGGCGATAAAAGTTGGCAAATCCCAGAAAACTCTGGAGCTGTTTGCGAGTCTTTGGGGGTTGCCATTCGATTATGGTTCTCACCTTGGCTGGATCCATTTCAATCCCCTCGTTGGAAATTCTGTAGCCAAGATAGTCCAATTGGGTTTGGTGAAATTCACATTGCGACAGTTTGGCATAAAGCTTGGCATTCCATAGTTTCTTAACACTTCTCTTACCAGCTTTATGTGATCGGCCATGTTCGTGCTGTATATCAGAATATCATCAAGATACACCAAAACCCCTTTGTACAAGTGATCATGTAGTACTTCATTGATTAATTGCATAAATACAGCTGGGGGGCCCTGTAGTCCAAACAGCATGACTTTGAACTGATAGCTCCCCATTGGACAGTTAAAGGCAGTTTTCCACTCGTCTCCCTTTTTTATTCTCACTCGGTAGTACGCCTCTCTCAGGTCTAACTTAGTGAAGACACTCCCTTTAGCTAGATGGGTTAATAAGTCCTTCAGGAGGGGGAGGGGGTATTTGTTTTCCACACTCACAGCATTGAGACCTTTGTAGTCCACACAGAGACGTAGAGACCCATCCTTTTTCTCTTTGAATAATACAGGGGCTCCCATGGTTGATTTGGCCCGTTCGATAAACCCCCTTGCTAGGTTTTTGTTTACGTATCGCTGCATCTCCTCCATTTCAAAGGGGGACATAGCATACATTCTGGGTCGTGGGAGTTTGGCTCCTGGCACCAGTTCAATGGAGCAGTCATTGGGTCTGTGAGGGGGTAGGGCATCACATTCTTTCTCACTGAAAACCTCTGCCAGGTCCCAGTATTCATTGGGGATGACTGGATCGCCTGGAGGCGGTGAGGTGGCCATGTGCGCTCGCTCGTTGGGTGGCCTAAGGTGTCCTGCAACATCTGTTGACTCAATGGGGGGGATCAGGCCCTATGGGTAGTCTCATGGTTCTCATTCCTTTCTCCCACCAGATGAATGGCTTCCATTTGTCTAACCAGGCTAACCCTAGGATCACCGCCTCAGACATTTTTGGAGCCACCAGGAAGCGAATAAATTCCCAATGTGCACCTATTTCTAGACGTAAAGGTTCAGTTACTTGCGTGACAAGAGCCCCCTCCCATGAGAGACCCATCGGCTTGCTCAAACCTCATGGGTTCAGCGAGCGATTTTGCTCGAATGCCCAATTTCAAGGCAAAGGGTAAACTAATAATACATCGGGTGCATCCAGAATCTATTAGCACATTTAAGTTCATTTGTACTCCAGATTTAGGGATTATAAATTTGGCAGCTAGGGAGAAAGGCGGGATTTGTCGACTCACCATTGGGTCGTTCTCTCCTTCGTCCTCACTGTCGAGAGAGGGTAGAGCTGGGGGGGATCCAGCCTTAGTCCTGGCGTCCTCCTGCGCAGGCGAGGTGACTTGGACAGCTCGTTCTTGCTTGTTCCGATTGGATTTCCCTCTCGGTGGTTGTTGATCAGATTTCTTTTTCGTTGCGGGTCTTGGTCTGCCCTGTTGTTGGGGGTAGGGAATTGGGCAGTTCGCTGCTCGATGTCCCTGTTGTCCACATCGGAAGCACAAGAGTGGCAACCCTATGGGTAGTTTGGGTCTTTCGGTAGGCGCAGTTGTTGGGGGCCTCCAGGGTGTTGGTTGTTGTCTGAGGCGTTCTGGTTTCGGTCCCCTTTCAGGAGAGGGAGGCTTCTTTTAACGAGAGAGCTTGACGTCCAACTTCACCGCTGTTTGGTACCAATCCTGCAGCCGATCGGGTATTTCGCGGTAGATGCAGGCCTGAGAGAGAGGATCGTCTAATCCCTCAACAAAGTATTGAACTAGGGATTGTTCGGACCACCCCTCTGTTCGGCCTGCTAATTTGCGGAACTCCCGCACATACTCTAGGGCAGGTCTTCCGGCTTGTTTTATTTTGTGAATTTGTCTTGCTGCTTTGAGGGCCATGGATGGGTCCTCAAATCTTTCTTTCAGACCTAACAGAAGAAGGTGGGGATTTCCCAGTTCAGGGGCTTGTTCACTATATAAATTATTCAGCCATTCGGCTGCTTCTCCCTCTAGGTTGGATGCAATAACGTCGACCATGGCACCTGGGTCCGGATAGTGGTTGGCCCAGCGGTTCAAGTGAGAGCGCCCTTGGTTGAGAAAGAAAATCAGCTTTTCAGGATCTCCATCGAAGGTTGCTTTGAAAGGTGGTACCACCACAGGCTGTTGCGGGAACCACTGGGGTTGTTGTGGCTGGCCCCATCCTGCCTGCCAATCTAACGGTTGTTGGATTCTCTGCAGTTGATGTGGCGCTCCCAGTTGCTGTTGGCCCCATCTTGCCTGTCGATCCAGCGGTTGCTGGATTCTCTGCAGTTGACATGGTGCCCCCAGTTGTTGTTGGCCCCATCCTGCCTGCCAATCCAACGGTTGCTGGGCTCTTTGCAGTTGACATGGTGCCCTCAGTTCCTGTTGGCCCAGCCCTGCCTGCTGACCCAACGGTTGTTGGATTCTCTGCGGTTGACATGGTGCCCCCAGTTGCTGTTGGGCCCCTCCTGCCTGCCGATCCAGCGGTGCTGGATTCTCTGCTGTTGTCCAGCGGGGGCTGGTGATGCCTCCTGCTGCTGTAGGACTCTCAATGGCTGCTGGGCATCTCTAATCATTAAGCTCACCGGTTGTAGCTCTTCTGGCCTCTGCTTCCCCTCAAACTGCTGCAAAGCCTCTATTAGTTGATTTAGGCTCAGAGATAGGTGACCACTCTTCTGTGGGGGTTGCTTGATTTCATCTCGCTGTAAGGGGCCCGGACTGGGGGTCTCTCTGTGGGGCTGGAGGCCTTGGCAGGGGACCCCAGGGGCTGAAAAACTATTTGCTCTGCAAGGATGGGGCTGGGGGCCTCTCTCAACGGAAGCTGTTCTTCGCTCTGCACTTCCAACTCTTCAAATCTCTCTGCTAGGTAGTCTAATGAACTACTATGGACTGCAGGTGGGCATCTCCACTCACCCAAGTCCTCGGTGACAGACGGCCGGGTAGTTCTCCACTGGGTCTCCACTGCTGGCAGGGCTGTATGAAAATCTGCAGAACCTTCGCTCGGCTTTTCCCAGCCTGACGACCAGATTAGTTCTCCAGACAGCTTTGGCCTCGCTCCCAGTTTATTTATTTTATTTATTTATATTTGGATTTATATCCC
>NW_015386319.1:471579-480624 GCF_001527695.2 Protobothrops mucrosquamatus | reverse complement strand
TCTCTATTATCAGTTTCTTTTTTGTGTTTTCCATTGTCTGTATTTGTTGAGTATCTAAGTCTTCTGTCATAGCATTTAGTTGTTTCACTTTCTCTATAGAATTCTGTATAGATAATTCTTTGGTTGAAGTCATAGTTTGAGTTTGCATATCCAGACTTATACGTAAAGTTTGGATCATCGCTTTTAACATACAAAGAATATGTTCCTGTACTTCCTCTGTAGAAGAAATCCATTCCTGTTCATCATCATAATAATAATAATAATAATAATAATAATAATAATAATAATAATAATAATAATAATAATAAAGTTGTAAGGGACCCCAGAGGTCATCCAGTCCAACCCCCTGCTCAGGCAGGAAACGCCACACCATTTCAGACAAATGGCTGCCCAGTCTCCTCCCAAAAACCTCCAGTGTTGGAGCATTCACCGCCCCTGGAGGCAGGTTGCTCTACTGGTCAATTGCTCCAACTGCCAGGTAGTCTCTCCCCAGTTCCAGGTTGCCTCTCTTCCCGACCAGCCTCCATCCGTTGCTTCCCGTCCTGCCCTCAGGCACCTTGGAAAATAGCTTCACTCCCTCCTCTTTGCGGCAGCCCCCAAGACACTGGAACACCGCTACCATGCCCCCCCTCATCCCTCTCTTCATCAAACTAGACACATCCAACTCCAGCAACCACTCCCCACATATTCTAGCCTCCAGTCCCCCAATGATACCCGTCGCTCCTCTCTGCACTCTCTCCAGAGTCCCAACATCCTTTCTACATCGTGGTGACCAGAACTGGATGCAGTATTCCAATTCTGGAATACAAGCTTTGGAACTGCTCGTAAAATCATATTAACTAAGTCAAGTAAAACTAGGACTTATCAATCCAACTGTTAGAATTGCAGATGATCTATAGAAAGTCAGCAAAGTTTTTTGACTCTCAGCCTAATTATTTTTTCACCTAAATTAAGTGAAGGAAACTTCATTTACCAACCAACCATAGATATTATGTGAAAAAAAATGTGAAGGACATTTTGAAAACAAATTTCACACAGATCCACAAAGGAAATTTCAACTTACATCTAAGTGTCTGCTTTTTATACATTATTCTGATTAGAAAACCTTGATATTTTCAGTGACAGAGTTTTGTTTTGTGGCAGTCTTTTTTCTTTCTCCACTATCAAACTGAAGTGCTTCCCACCCATCTTTCACTTGGCATAAAGCTATTCTAGCACGAAAACCATTCATCTCAATGGTGCCTCTGCTGCCTTTGTTCATAGTCACTTGATTTTCCTCTAAGGAAATAGAAACAAAGCCAGAACCTAACAGATTGTATATATCTTGAGGATATTCCTGGAAAGGATTGGAAAAGGGAAAAAGCACTACATTAGCAATGGCACTGCTAAGGATGACTTAAGCCTGCCTCATTATGGGCTAGGGATAAGATGAAGACAATGTTTATACCCCTTTGAGCTCATGTTCAGTGTTTTGGGCATGGCTAAATGATTTTGCTTAGAATTGAAGGTATTTGAAGTAGTGGACAGCTTCTGTCTTTTAGGACCAACCAAAGTTTCAAATACACACTGCAAACTGGTTCAATTGCTGAACACAGATGATCTGTGAGATCACAACAATACCGAGTGAGTTCTGAAAGGACATAACGACTATATGTAGAGTGCCCATTGAACTGAAGGTGGCTTGAAATAAATTGTGCCGCTTCTTTTTGTCTGGGGAAAAAGAAAATATTTTAGCAGGGTTTTTTTACTTTGTTTCCAAAAACAGCAAAAACAAAGACAATAGATGTAAGAGACTTGGAAAAGTAAAGCAGCTTTCTCATATTTTTAAGTGCAGAAAATGTAGGAACATATAAATTCAAAGTTTCTTAGTCCTTTTGCTGAAGAAGGGAAGAATTATTGTACTCAAAATATACTAAGACCTTAATTTCCCTATTGGATTAATACATTTTCTTTTCTTTTAAGATTTTTTAAATTACATTTTGAACCATAGTCATCCAGGTCTCAACACAATCAAAACCAGAAAAACATAATATATGTTATGTTGAATAACTGAAACAATATGTCATGAGGAATTAAGATCCAGGCATTCCCTAAAATTAGTATAAACAAACAAACAAATATTTTCAGAATAATGTCAATGGATTTCACATTTTTTATCATTACTGTATATACTGATTAGTGTTCTGAAATGTGTAGGTTTCCTTTTTCTAACAAAATCCTATGATCTTGATAAAATTATGAATTTATACCTTATCATTTGAGACTTGAAATGTGTGGTAAATTTGATGTGGTTAGATTGAAAGTTTTCTTGATACTTTCTTCCATTGTAGTATATTAAACTCAAAAAAAAAAAGAAACTTACAGTCAGAAAGTCCACCAAATGAGGAGCAGAGCTGAGTTTTTTGCAGATGGTGTTTCAAGGTTGCTTTATATCTTATCTATTTTCAAAGCTGTCAACAAGTCTCTTGAAGAATAGCAGGTTACGTCTCAGAGTTAGTTGGATCTTTTTAGGTTTCTCCCCCCCCCCCATTTTAAGAGGAAAAAATCCCAAATCTTCAATAGTAATTAAAGTGAAAATCAGAGAAAAAAAATAGAGAGAATAGAAAGTTACAAATCTTATAATCCACCAGTTTTAGGAAATAGAATTCCAATTAGGATCCCAGTATTTTTCCAACGTTTTAAACTCCCGAGTGGTTAATTGCCGCTGTTTCTGGAGGCAGGGCTAGAATCCCACTTCCCTCACTACAGGGGGGAAAGTACTTTAGCAGCTTATGCAGGTAATTAAATAATTAGGATGTAAGAGAGACAAACCTCACCCAGTCCTGTCCACGCTGCTTTGAAGTTGCCAGATGGTAATGTGACTTCAGCTGTTAGCAGCCTAGGGACGAGCCATATTTCTATGGCCGGTCCTTTCGTCCGCCGGTTTGGAGGGATTGCCTGCTCTGATGGGAGAGTTGCTGTTCTCCTGTGATCCAGCGAAAGCCCCTCCTTGCTGGTCGCCTCTCCGGGGCGACTTTTGGCCCTTTTCAGGGGCCCCCAGTGATGCGAAACTGAACGGGGGAGAGAGAGCAAGTCTCCCAGCTGTCCATGGCGGCCGCGTGATGAACCGGAAGCCCACTTAGACCATCTTTGGAAGCATCCAAACAAGAAATCTTCTGGCCAGTCAGTCATTCTGCAGGCCAGGTCGCAAAACTCTTGGGTGTACTCGACCACACCTTGCGTCCTTCACTGATGGTTTTTATGTGATCTCTGACTTTATGATCAGCTAGAGAATCTTTGAAGTGCTTCTGAAGTGTGGCCATGAAATGGTCGAAGTTTCTCAGCTCCAAGGCATCATCATTGTGGAAGGTGACCATCCATTCAGCTGCAGTCCCCTCTAATGCCATGGTCACACAGCACACCTTAGCCTCTTTGGTGGCTATTTCTGGACCATATTCTTCCATGTATGTCCAAACTTATGCAAGGAAGACCCCCAATTGCCTTTACTCCCAGGGCTGGTGAGTTTGCATCCTTTCCGCCTTCCTGGCACTGCTCCTGCAGCCGGTTCAGGCTGGGCTATGGGGCCAGGTGCTGGGGCAGTTGCAGTGGCCAAGGGGCTTGCTGCTACTGCCATTGCGGTGGCAGAAGTAGTTGCTCTCTCGCTTGCTGTGACTGGAGTTGCCTAGTCAGTGGGATGTGTGACCTGGGCTATGGCTTCTTGAGCTCAAGAACTTTCTGGCTTGCTCCAGCATCCAGTCCTCTTGCTTCAGCTCGCTTGTGCTCGGTTCTTCCTCCAATTCCTCCAGGTGCACTCGGGTCTCTTGCTGGTGGCTGCCTCAGCCATCATGAGTGAATGTCACTCCCATGAGTTTTTTTTCCCATTCTTCCTTCTTCCCAACCCTGAGGGACCATTGGGATCCTCTCCCAGCCATCCGGATAGATCCAGCCCTCCAGGAAGGGGCTTCAAGGATACTTCCCCCTGGGCCTCGATCTCTTCCTGGTCACTCCCTTGAGCCAACATCTTTTGCATAGTCCCCACGGTAAAAGCGGTTTCCTCTCTGGGATGATCACAACTACAGAGTTGGCTTAATGTCAGACCTGCCCCAATCCAATCCCTTAGGAAAGAAAAGCCTTCAACTCCATTTGGTTAAAGCAAAGGGTTCTTTTACCAAAAGTGATGGTTGCAGTAAAGTCAAACCAGCTCTGAAATCCATGCTCGCTGGATACAAAAATAAGGTTAGATTTGCCCCCAACCCATCCCTCCCCATGACCAGTCTGTTTCCAGCCAACCAGAGTTCACCAAGGTATTTTGAGAACTCTGAGGTATTTGGGGTAATCCACATACTTCCCCCAGCCTCTTTTCTGGCCAGCAGTGACCTGGGAAAGGCCTCTGGTGCCAGATAGGGCCTCCGAAGGCATGTGGAAGCTTCCCCCGGCCCCCATTCTGGGCGACAGCAGCCTGGAGCCCTTTGCTGACAAAAACATAGCCCCAGAGCGTTGCACACTCCCTCCAGGGGTTCCATTCTCTTTGGCATAGGTCTTGAGGAAAGGCTTTGCCACCGTAAATGGAGGCCTGGAGGCATGCATGCATCCCTCCCAGTCTCCGTTATCGGCCAGAAAGGCTTTTTGCAAAGATTGCAAAAGGCTTTGCAAATGGAGGGATGGCTTTGAAGTTTCAGCCCTTACCTGCATTTGCAAAGTCTTTTGCCACAGTTCTCCACCAGGTCTCCGTTTGCAGAGAACAGCCTAAAGCACCGTGAGATCATGCGAGATTAGTAGCATGAGATCTCGCGCCACTGATCTCGCATGATCTTGGAGTACTTTAGGCCTCCATTCTCTGCAAATACACCGAAGGCCTGGAGTAGCCAAGAAAACGAAGGATGTCTCGATCTTCTCAAGGTGAGTATCCACAGGCTTAGTGCCTAGGGAGACCCGGGGGGAGGGGAAGGGGGGAAATAGCCAGGGTGAATGTTGCAGTGCCACTGCAGTCATTCATAAGGGTGAACGACTGCCATGGTGCTGCAACATTCGTAATTGCGGGACTTTTTTGTAAACACCAGGGGGTACTTATCACGTAACTTCGAATGTTTGCTAAGGGAACATTAGTAACTCGGGGATTACCTGTATAGCTGGATGCTATAAAGGATGACACCAGGATGACCATGGCTGATCTGAAAGAGGCAGTGTGAGATGGGCACAGAGAATACTGATCCATAGAGTGGCCAAGGGTCAGACACAAGTGAATGACTGACAACGATGGTTAAGACCTTTAATTACTGTGAACATAAAAGGAAATTGCTTTCAGTAGGTCTGTGATAAACTGATTCAAAATGTTATTCCATATACTTCCACTGATACACGGGGGATGATACTTTTATATATTTAAAATATTTGGCTTAGTTATTTATCTTAGTACTGTTTACAACAGGTTGATTGGTCAGCCCCTGCTCCACTTCTGCTCCTTTCCCCAACATTGCATGATTGAAATTCAGCAGTAATGTATACTCTATAGAGTAAGAAAGGGGGAAAGGGATTCAGGAGATGGATCACCCTCATCCTCACAGTTACTTCCAGTTGCATTATGAAAAATAGGCTGAAGTTCAATGAATTTTACTGTCAATATTTTCAGACCAAACTCACCAAACTAAGGGTAGGAGTAGGACACCTCTGGAAAGTGTGGGACTAGGCCTAAGCTGCCATACCTAAAGATGAAATGTCAGTTGCCACCTTAATACTTGCTTGTGCTTTGCTGCTATACGGTGACAGACTGCCATGAACTATGGAGAGAGGGAGAAGGCAAGGGAAAAAATGAAAGTGTGTGCTGTATCTCTTCAAGATGCTGCTTCCAGCTGGGAGAAGAACGCAGCTTCATACCAACCTACACATGAAGTGACTGTCCTGAAAACATCTTGCTTGAACCCGATTGGTCATGGGATGGTCAGTGATGGGAGGCAGTTAAGGGAGGAAAAAGTTGAACTTAGGGATTTTGGTGTGCAATTCTCAGTTCTGGTTATGCGCTACTGCAATGCACTTGACTTCTAGTAAGACTATACCTTTCTCAAAAAATGGAGTCAAGGATCGTTTCTAATTAGAGGTTTAAGTGGTAGCAAGTCTGACATGAAGCAAGCGCGTAAGCAGGGTGGACAAAAGTCAGGGAAAGCTTCCTTAGGGAAAGTAGAAAAGAAACCAAGTTGTTAAGGAAACAAATGAGTAAATGTGACCTGAATCAGATAAAAGAAGTTTGACCTGAACATATGGGAAACCTCTGCCAAAGTCCCATCTAGAACAAAGCAAGGACTATGGCTGATAAAAGGGATCCTGAAGCCCACCCACTCTTTGAGTTGTCTTTGAACCCAGACTTGGCAGCTTCCATCCCTCTGGCTAGTGTCTACCAGCCTAGCTGAGGAAGTAGGTAAGTGTGTGTGTGTGTGTGTGTGTGTGTGTGTGTGTGAAAGAACACACACACACGGACATTGTAACCAATAAAATTTGCTGTTACTATATTTTAAATTCACTGGGTCTCCGTATATTCTAAAATAAGGGTCCCCATCCCCCAGGCAACGGACCATTATTGATCCATTGTTAGGAAGTGGGCCCCACAGGTGGTGGGTGAGCTAGCAAAGCTTCACCTGTTCATCTGCAGGATTGCATGCAAAACCACATCCCTCCCTCCCCAGGTCCATGGTTTTCTTCTCAAACCAGACCCTGGTGCCAGAAAGGTTGGGGGCCACTGTTCTAAAAAACTGTTTGTGCCTCAGTGTTTGGTTGAAAGTGATTTGAGTGTGGCAATAATTCAGGGCTCTGAGTGTATGAGTGAGTGACCATAAGCCAAATCTGGCTTAACAAAAGCAAACTGCTTCCATTCCCACCTTTAATACTGAAAATTAAAGAAAACAGAGGCCAAAATTGTTCAGTCTTGCCTCTTCTAGTAGGTATTAGAATTGTGTTCCCACTTGAATTGTGTTTCCCTCGCCCCATTTCAAAATATTCCTTATATATATATACATCATCTCCCAGTTAATCTTATTGAAGAAGATGAGAAAGATAGTGAGTTCACAGCTAAGGCAGAATTTGTACTGAATTAAAACTGGTATGTCTCGGACTTCCGGTGGTTTGGCGGCTGCCGAAGGAGGCTTTTTGACAGCCTCCCGTCCGGGACTGTGTAAAAATCGCCAAAACAGCGCGCATCAGCTGTTTGGCGATTTGAAACTTCTCTCCGGGCAAAGGAGAGAAGGAGAGCTTACTCTAGAGTAGGAGTCGAGTTCCCTAGTCTCCCTGGGGGCTCCCAGCGAGGCGAAGGTGTGAACTCCGGAGCTCAGAGTTTCTCCGCAGATCGGGACGTCTTCGCTATTTAGCGAAGCCAGACGCCGTCTCCACCTCTGATCTTTTTTTCGAACTTAACTGTGAGTAATATTAACAGACGGAGCTGACTAGGAAACTTGGACTTTTCATGATGAAATTAAAACTTTGACCCTGAAGATTAAAGTCTTCTCAAATGACTGAAATCGAAAGTTAATTTTTTGGGGGGAAAAAATGGCTGCGGCTTAGCCGCTTCTTTGTTCTAAAGAGACACTTTCACTTTCCTTCCGGTTGTGGATTGCTACATTGTTAAGACTGTAAAGAATTTTCAAAAATTAAGGAAAAATTAAAGGAAAATTTGTTTGATCTTTAGCTACTTTGGACTGTATATTAAGACTTCTTTTAAACTCAAGAATGGCTTCTAAACGTGGTGCAGCTGCTGCAGCACCTAAGCCAGCTGCTTCTTCTCCAGCTATACAGACTACGCATCAGAGAGCAAAAACTCCTCCACCCTCCTCACCACCTTATATTACTTTAAAGGATTTGCAGGATTCTTTGATGCAGATGCAGATGCAGATGCAGATGTCTAAACAAATTGTGCAACAAATGAGAGTGGAGACAGAAGAGCTTCTTGCTAAAAAGAATGATGAATTGTGTGAGAGTATGTCTCAAATCTTTCAGGGCATTGCTTTTCATATGGAGCGTATAGAGACTCATGTGGAGGAAGTGGGGGGAAAAATGGAAGGGATGGAGGAGAGAATGGAAAAAGTAGAAAAGAGTATAGAGATTACTCAAAATGACATTGTAATGACACAATTCAGAGAGATGGAATATGCAATAAGAATCAGAGGCCTGCGAGAGGATGCACAGGAGAAACTGAGAGAAGAGGTATCAGCTGCCTTAGCGTTGGTTTTAGACTGCAACCCTGAAATTATCTATGGAGAGATTGAAAAAATATTTAGAGTCAATTCATGGGTCGCACGTCAGAGAAAACAGCCTAGGGATGTTGTTGTTTATTTTTCTAGAAAAACACGTCGAAATGAAATTATACAGGCCTTTTACCAACAGAGATTTCAGATTGCTGCTCAGGATATTATACTTTTGAAAGAAATACCTTCAAAGATTTTAAGAAAAAGAAAGGAGTTTGCTTTCCTGGCTCAAGAGTTGAAGAAGCAGCAAATACCTTTTAGATGGGAAATACCAGTTGGAATGGCCTTTACATATGCTGAGAACCGTTACAGATTCAATACAGTACAGAAGGCAAAGCATTTTTATCTAACGGTTCTGAAAGCTGATTCATCTTCTACATCACCAGTTAAAGGAACAGAAGAAGGAGTGGAACAACTGAATATGGATCTGCCTGGAGCTATGTCGCTATCTGCAGGAGATTTTCAGAATTTACAAATGTTGGAGGCAAAACAGGACCCAAAAGATCAGAGAATGACACGTGCGGCCCACAAGCGTAAGGAAAGAGAGCAGCAGAAAGAGGTTATGCCCCAAACATGTTCAATTACTTCGGAGCCAGTGGGAGGGGCCAGACCTAAAAGATCTGTCATGATGGATCTGCAAGGGATGATTCAGAAGCTTCAAAAGCCAAAAGATGGCTAAATTAATAACTTTAAATGTTAATGGACTGAACTCACCACAAAAAAGGAGAAAAATATTTTACTACTTGAAGCAGCATAAGAATGATATTATATGTTTACAAGAGACACATATTATATTAAAAGACCAAAAGTATCTATTTAATCCTAAATTGGGTTTATA
>NW_015386319.1:470139-471363 GCF_001527695.2 Protobothrops mucrosquamatus | reverse complement strand
ATTGGAATGGTGTAATAGATCCAAAAAGAGATAAAAAGACTTCAGCTAAAACTTCAATGCAAATTAAATTGCCTAAAAGTTTTTTTGCATTACAGGAAGACCTTGAGTTAAGAGATATATGGCGTGAAAGGAATATGGGAGAAAGTGATTTCACCTTTTTTTCGGATAGGCATCAATCTTACTCCAGAATTGACTTTATCTTGATTACTACTGATTTGATTCCTAGGGTTAAGAAGGTGAAGATTTTTCCTAAGATATTGTCGGACCATAGTCCTGTATGGATGGAGATTTCAACTGATGGAGGTAGTAGAAGGACTTGGAGACTGAATGAGAATTTATTGAATTATGAAACAAATGTGCAGAAACTTAAAGACTATTTAAAAGAATTCTTTACGTTGAATATGAATAAGGGCACCTCTATATCGATGGTTTGGGATGCAAGCAAAGCGGTTATGAGGGGTGCCTTAATTTCAATGAACTCTGCTTATAAGCGAAAATATCAACAAAAGTATAAAGATATGGAGCAAGAGATAAAAATAAAGGAAAAAGCTTTCTCCTTAAATCCAATGGATAAGAGTTTAAAGGCATCTATTGTAATGCTGAAAGAACAGTATAATATGTTGCTTTCTGATCAAATTGCTATTAATTTGAAATATATGAAACATAATACATTTTGCAATGCAGATAAACTTGGAAGATGGTTAGCGTACCAATTACGTAAGAAACAAAAACAAAGACTTATTGAGAAAATGAACTACAAGGGTAAAGAAGTTTTTCAACAGGAATTGATTAAAAGGGCTTTTTCAGAATATTTTTCTAAATTGTATGCCTCTGAGAATATACAATCTGATGAAATAGATAATTATTTACAACAAGCAAATTTGCCTTGTCTTTCTGAGGAACAAAAAGGATCGATGAACGGTATGATCACGTTGGAAGAGATTGCAGAGGCATTTAAACAGCTGAAGGTTGGTAAGGCCCCTGGTACAGATGGGTTTACTGCAATTTATTATAAAAAACTATCTGAAGAAATGTTAGAACCCTTGAGATGTCTTTTTAATGATATTTTAATGGGGGGACAAATACCACCATCTTGGAGGTGTGCATTTATCTCACTTATACCGAAGGAGGATCAAGATACGACCCAGCCTAAAAATTACAGACCAATATCTTTATTGAATACGGATTATAAGATTTTTGCAAAAATATTAGCTAATAGACTAA
>NW_015386319.1:458580-468589 GCF_001527695.2 Protobothrops mucrosquamatus | reverse complement strand
TATTCAACAGATTTTTAAGAAAAAGATAAAATTTACACCGCAGTTATTTTTATTGGGTATTATGGACAATTTGGACCAAAAAGAAATGAAACTGATGTTGTATTGTATAACAGCAGCAAGGACCTTAGTTGCTCAAAATTGGAAAAAAAAGATGTTACCAACTATGGATGATTGGAGACAGAAAGTATCGTATTTTGCAATGATGGCAAAAATATCCGCGTACCTGAAGGATCATTCTCAGGAGAAATTTATCTCAATGTGGAGAAGATGGATAGATTATATTCAGAGAAAGTATGAATTGAAAAATTATTATGTAGTTTTTGATTAAGAATTCTGAACAAAAATATGCATATCAAATATTGATACATTTAAAAAAAAATTTGTATGTATTTTAATGTTATTTTAGAGTCACAGCAAGTTTATACTAGTGTGTAGTAATAATGAGTAGTTTTGAATAGAATTGGATTATTGTGTGTTTATTTCCTAGATTAGCTTTGGGAAGTCCTGGGGGGGAGGGGGGAAAGGGGTAGGTTTGTGTTATAGATTTATATGTATGATTTTTTAAGGAGGTGTCCGGTGGTGCCCCAACTGCACAAGACGGGTGGTTGAGTGAGGAAGGGAGGTAGGAAAGAGGGAGGAAGGAGGAGTGGTGGTAGGTTGGGAGGAGGAAGGTGTGGTAAGTGGAAGAGGGCGGTGCGGGAGGGGGACACCGGACACATCCGTGAATGTATTGATTAGTGTTATTTCTTTTGGTTGATATTGTGATAAAAGATCTATGTTTTTGTTTTTTAAATGAAAAATTAATAAAGATTTATTAAAAAAAAAACCTGGTATGTCTCCTTCCTATTCTAGTATGAATTATGGAGTTGGATCTAGAATGTGAACATAATCAGGACACTTCTTGTGTTGTGAGTGAAATCTCTGTGTGTCGAAGGTGACAGCATTTGAGTTTATATAAATTCATAGTTCTGTCTTTGTTTTTTTAGCCTGTAGTGACCAGTCAGATGGGAACAATAAACAATCTGATTCATGTCAAAAAATCGGATTTTGAAGTGTTCGATGCTTTAAAAGTTGACTCCCTTGAAAGCTCAGAGACTTCCTATCGAGGTGAGTTTTCTTCCACTTCTAGCATGAACAGTAAAAATGATGAGCTAGGTTCTTTACTCACACTGTTTAATTTTCAATAGAACTTTCTGGCTCCCCTCCTGGAATTTATGGCCAAGATATGTATGTATATCGGCCTGAAGAACGATTCAAATATCCACCAATTCTTCCTCCCCATCTTCTTCAAGTCATCCTTAACAAGGATACTAATATTTCAGTGAGTAACAGTTCCTAAATGCATATCTGTAGCATCGGCTCAACTAATTCAATATGGCAGGGTTGGGGTGCTCCGGGTTACTTCAGTTAAACATTGCCATCTGTCAAGACCCCGGAAACGCACCTTCTCTATCGCAGTGCCTGCCCTCTGGAATCTTCCCCTTGTGACCTGGATGGCCTCCACCCTACTGGTCTTTCAAAGGGCCAGAAGATGTGGCTCTTCTCCCAGGCCTAGGGCAAGGGTGAGTTAAGCCACCTTGGATTCTTTTATTTTTTCCATTCAAGTCTGGCTCTATCTTGCTCTTTTATTTCCTATTTTTGTTTTTAATTGCAATTTCTTTTTTAAAAAAAAAAATTGTGAGTAGGCCGGTGTCACTGGGAATCAGGAGGAATACAAATTTAATAATAACAAAATTATAATAATCATCTTTCCCCAAGTTTCATGATCACAAAATTCTCAAACCAGAATCTTGAAACAAGATAACCTATGCCTGCCTTTGGTGATATATGTGTAAGATAATTTTTCATAAATGTCCAGACTGAAGTGATGTTTTGACAGATAATTAGTGAAAAGGAAATAGTTGCATGATGAGAGTCCTGTGTTTCTTTCAGTGTGATCCAGCCCTCTTGCCAGAGCCAAACCATGTGATGCTAAACCACCTTTATGCACTCTCCATTAAGGTAATCTAGTGTTGTCTGTTCTTACTGTACTCTACCACATCTTGCTGCACTTGTACACTTTATTCTCTCAACATAAGAATAAAAGAAATGGACTTCTTGTCCAATTCAAGATTTCAGATTTCCAAGCAGGACGGAAATGATTATAGAGAACCCAAAATGTGAAATTCCAGTAATGCCTGAGGCTTTTAGCTTCTCTACCCCCCCTCCCCCCCCCGGTGGTTTGTTTTGCCTTGGTGCCATGGATATAGCATGATTGTTTCCTCTCAGGTTTCCCAGAAGGAGCCATCTTGTATATATTTTTATTCTCCGCTCATTTTATTTTAAAAATTTGGGAGGGAGGTAGAAAATGAAATCACACATATGAAATATTTCCTAGATAATAAAATTGTGTGCATGAGTCTGTAATAATTGCTGTTCTTTTTTAGCTACTCTCTTGTGTTTTCTCCCATAGGATGGTGTCATGGTACTTAGTGCCACCCATCGCTACAAGAAGAAGTATGTTACCACTCTTCTTTACAAGCCTATTGGCGTCTGATTCCTCCATAGAGACTCAAGGACTCTTGCTTTTTCTGGATATGCCAGAATACCAGTGGATTACCAGGATGGGTAGTCAGCTTCCAGATTATTTTATCAGACACAAGGTTTGGATGACCCAGCCCCTATTCTGATTTTTCAGCACAATGACGTTCATCATCTCCATTCAGGACAAACAACTTGGTAAAGCTTACTGAAATCAAGTTTTGGGTGCATTATTATTATCTCATATATTGCAAACTGTGAGATTGGTTTCTTCCTGAAACAAGGAGACCTGCCTTGCAATCTTCCCTTCCATGTTCAAAAAGAAAGTCCAGTGCCACTCTCTTTTCAAATTATATGACCATTGTATACAAGTCATGATGGTTGTGTGAAGCCTCCAAATACAGAGACTTCTTATATCTAAATGTTAACTTCTGTGGAACAGCTCTTATTCTCAAGTATTGAAAGTTTTGTCTAGTAGGAAATGAGATGGTAATTAGACAAATTTTGGCCTAGCAAAGTAGAATTGCTGTTATGTTTTCAGTATCTACTGCTGTAAAGCCTTTCCCATGTTTGCCATTTGCAGGTGCACTTAAGTGTGATAAGGCGCAGTCCTGGACTGCGTGGGTGACTGAACTGTACCATTCAGCAGCAGCTTCTCCACTGTTGGGTATGCCAGTGAAAAGGAACCACAGTGTCTCTTCTGAATAAATAGAAAAAAATTAAGATTTTTTATCTTTACTAAGTCACATCTCAAGGCTTATTATAGAGCAAGTAATATGGGATCAAGTCCTTAACATAAATACGAGGAGTAAATTGTAGTTCTCCAGACTTTCAGTCTTCCAAATAGAGTTATTGTCAACAAATATTTGAAGTTCTTCATTTAAAACAACTTACCATCACCATGGTTTTAAAAGCTGCTTCCCACAGGGTTTCCCTCTCCTAGAATATGTTATCTCGCAAGGCCTCCAAGCTAATTTCAGGCTTAAAGGCTTGTCGTGGAAAAACCCAATGAAAAAAACAGGAGACAGCAACACAAAGCAATACTTCTTACTTTAAGATTCAGAGGTTTATTTCAGCAGTAATGTGGAACACACACATAAACATCACTTACGTTAAAAACCCATTGCAATGAGGTCCAATGACATAGCAGTTCCAATAAGGACAGCTATAAGCCAATGGCAAATCAATCAGGTCCAGTCCCAACCTTTTTACCCTTTTTCCTCCTAAGACCTTAGACAGATGGTCAGCAATCTTACACTTTATGCTGACTTTCTGCTGAACATAACTTTCCACGTACTTTGAAAGTGTGGCATCAGAACCATTTATTGCCCTTGAACAAGGCAGTACGAGTTACCCAGCCAGTCTGTCAGAATCCAATTATATTTCATTTCTAGTTATCTACTATGGAAAAAACCCATTTCTGCTCTCTCTGGATTCTGTCATACTATGAAGGGGAAGGGGGATGAGCAGGGGTTTTTTATGGCTCTCACTTCCTTCATTAAACTTCAAAAGGACTGGATATTGATTCTCACCAAGAGGACTCACCATAACAATATAGCCATCACCTTTCATCTACTCGCTCTCTGAAGTCTCCCTTTTGCTGGCAGTAAGGGAAAAAGGGGGGGAATCGTTGCCCGGAAGAACTGTGGGGTGGGGGGCTGCTTGGGAACACTTAAAACATTGAAGGATGGGAGAGAATTCCTCAGATCCTGTCTAGAATGCCTGCAATCATTTTCTCTTAATAAAGATGCCTGTTGGAAGAGATATTCCAAGAGTTCTGTCTTCTTAAGATGTAAAGTGAGGTGGGTCCTTACATTAGACAGAATCTCTAAAATTAGTCCACCTGGAAGGGAGAACCTTGCCAGGGGACTTTGCAAAAATTACCATGTCAGACGGAGCAGGGAAGGGAGAAAACCCCCCGGAGAGGGAGCTGCTGCCCCAACTGAAAACCTGCCAGATCTAAGAGGTCAGATTCCTCAGGAGGTGGTGGAGACACGTAACCACAAACCTCAGTGGTCAATGGGCGTTGGAAAGAAAGGCGAGTGGGAAAAGAAATCAAGAAAGGTGACCCTGAGACGGGGGGCCAACCAACCAGAATGGAAGCAGGAGATGGGGAAATCCCTGTATGCAAGCAAAGAGGAAAGGAACTGGGCACTGCACTTGAGCTGGATCCTAGAGAAAGCTATCGACAATGAAGAGAACCCTCAGCTCCCTGGGAGAGGAAACTTCTGAGCCCTACGGCCGCACCAGCTCCTGGAGCCGCAACTGGAAAGACACTGAGGGGGAATTGGAACCTGCAGGCCCGGGGACGTCCACTGATCCAGTAGTCCCCACTCCCCGCCGACCCGCAGATGGCGATCTGGATGGAAGACAATACCACCGACAACGAAGGCACTGATCCATTCAAAGACTCCCGCCGCTGGACGTGAGATTCAAGGGGGAGCTGACACGCTTGGGGTTTTTCCTATCCTAACCCAAGTTCTCAGCTACATGGAGGAATACGGGCAGCACATCCCCAGCGACAAAGCCCGTATCCGGCCGCAGATTGGGTGGTGAACTTGCACAACTCCAATGCCCCAGAGTTCAACGACTTCAACCGTTTCATGTCCTCTCTGAGAAGGCGATTTGAGGACCCCCTGGCTGATCGCAAAGCCCGCGAAAGGATAAAAACGATGAGGCAAGGCAAACGCCTGGTAGCCGAATATACGCAAGAATTCCGGGCCATTGCCAGCAAACTGAACTGGCCGGAAGGCATCCTCCTTAGCCATTTCAAAGACAGACTAAACTACGACCTATATGATGCTTGCCTGCCCCAAGGGGACCCACACCAACTTGATGAATGGTACGTCCTGGCAGAGGAAGCAAAGATCGACCTACTCGAGGCACCGCCAAGGAAAACAATGGAGCCCCTCACCGCCTGAGTCGACACATGAACCAGTGAAACCATCGGCTACGCCCAAGAAGCAAATGGGGTGTTTCAAGTGTGGGAGAGAGGGGCATCAGGCTGTAGAATGCCGCTTGAAAGCTCCCCAGCACAACCCAGACAGATCACTGGCCAGCAAATCCAGGAAGTCTCCAGCTAAGCGAAAAGAACCTGCCATGAGAGTAATGGAGGCTGTGGAATCCCCTACCTCTGTCCATCGTGGGGAAAGAACTCCAGCCTACACCACAGGGCCGGTGGACGCCTCAGATGACAGCTCGGAGGGCGAACCCCTGGTAAGTGGACCATTGCACCCATCCTCAAGACCAGTGGTTCTCAACCTTCCTAATGCTGCAACCCTTTAATACAGTTCCTCATGTTGTGGTGACCCCCAACCATAAAATTATTTTCGTTGTTATTTCATAACTGTAATTTTGCTACTGTTATGAATCGTAATGTAAATATCTGATATGCAGGATCAGACTCTAGAGTAGACTCTAGAAGACAGAACCATCCAACAAAAGGAATTCCACAACTACAGATTGTCCTCAACTTACGACCACGACTGAGCCCAACATTTCTGTTGCTAAGCAAGGCAGCTGTTAAGTGAGTTGCACCCATTTTACGACCTTTCTTGCTTCAGTTGTTAAGTGAATCACTGCAGTTATTAAGTTAGGAACACAGTTGTTAAATGAATCTGGCTTCCCCATTGACTTTGCTTGTTAAAAGATTGCTAAAAATAATCACATGACCCTGGGACACCGCAACCGTCATAAATACAGGCCAGTTGCCAAGCATCCACATTTTGATCACATGACCAATTGAAGGAAAAGCAGCAAGAGAATGGAAGAAAGGAAAAGGATTATAAATAAAAAATCAGAACTCCTGTAGTATTTTGTGGATGAAGCGAGGGGTTACGTGACTATTTTTTCATGGAAGTTTCCCAAAACAGAAGGATACAACTTTACAGCTGTCCCAGATTCCAGCTATTTCATTCCCTCCTTCCAACATTTTCACCTTCCACTGAGTGTACTTGATTCTCATCTAAATGTTTTCTGGCAAGTCCCTCTCTCAATGCATTTCCTTTTTCCTAACAATTTCTGGCAGTTGATTATACACTTCCCCAATCGGAGCCTCGCCTTTGGAGGCGGGAGGCAGAATAAAAGGAATTTAAAGGCGGGAGGAGGGAAAATCCCGAGGTTGGCTTGCTCCTGATTCATGACAAAAAAGGCGAAGGGAAGCTCGCAATTCGGGCTGGCAGGCTGGCTTGCTGGCTTTCTCACCTGCGCCAACTCCCTTCTCTTCACTTGCAGCCGGGCAATTCCGAGTTTAAGCATGGCTCCTAGCAACCCCGAGGAAAATCCCACAGATGGGGGTGGGGAGACTCAAGGTGCTTGCAACCCCCCCCCACGCAAGGGCAGAGACCAACCCCACGAATGACCATCCTGGCTCATGCCTGCGTAAAGCAGCAACTCCGATCTAGACCGGGGGGGGGGTTTCAACAGAAAGGAGGCGAGCGAGTGAACAACACCTCGGATGCACCATCCTGTCTTCTGCTGCCCACAGCAGCCCCCCTCCCTCGCAAGCCACTATTCATTTTTAGCAGCTGCGGATCCGATTTTGCCAACCAAAAATAAAAATACCCGGGGATTGGGGGGGCGCGGGGGAGAGAGAGAGAGGTACCAAGTCTGCGCCTTGCTCTAAGAATGCGCTTTCCATGTTTTTTTTAAAAAAAGCTAAGATTTAAAAAAAAAACAATCCAAAAGCGCTATTTAAAAAGGCAATTGCACTGAATGCATCAAAGCAAGCTGGCGGAAAGAAAAGATGATCACTGGCGCTTTTATTCACAGACACCAGATTTTTTTTTTCCCCCAGATCATAAAATGTCCATTCCTCCCTCCAAAAGGGAGGGAATCAAAATACAAAAGGAACCCACCCCCACGGCAAAGCCCTCCGGCGTGCTGATTCCACACCTAACAATCCTTCCCTCCCTCCCTCCCTCCTCCTCCTGCCTCATCCCCCCTCAACTCCCCGCCAGCCCATCTCCCCTCTTCCACCGAGGCGCGAGCGACTGCACGCAAGCGCGATCTGGAGCAGCTCCGCTGGCTTCACAGATTCCCTGGGAAGATATGTCACGGACGCCAATGTCCGGGCCGCAGCTTCTGATTGGTGAAAAGGATGGGAGAAGGCAGGCTGAGTCGTTGGCTCTTGCTAGCTCTACCTGAGAGGCGGGGAGTTGCTCCTTTGATGCTTTAAGTCTTACCATTCTGTGTTGTTTTTATCCGCCTGGAGACAGATAGAGGAGTGGTGTCTTGGTTCCTAAGACCATCGGAAATATATGTTTTCTGAAGGTCTTAGGTGACCCCTGTGAAAGGGTCGTTCGACCCCCAAAGGGGTCACGACCCACAGGTTGAGAACTGCTGCTCAAGACTGACTATATTAGTTCTCCCCATGCCCGAAGCTGTCAAGGTGAAAGCCTTAATAGACTCTGGCTGCACCCGCTGCCTCATTAGCCCGACGCTAGTGGGAAACTTGGGCATTCCGTCGAGGAGACTGGAACAACCAATCTCATTTGGCCAGTTAGATGGGTCCATAGCAGGGGGGGGTGCCAGATACCCTAGCCACTTTACCAGTACACCTCTCCCTGGGCAAACATGACAAAGACATAACGTTTGTAGTGACCCCAGGCATGGAATGCCCGATGATCCTAGGGATGGAATGGTTAAAGAAATGGAACCCCTGGGTGAATTGGAGGACGGCAGAAATCAATTTCCCAAAAGGGGATCCTATGGACTTAAAACCCCAAGGGGATCTACCAAAATTAAGAACAGAAAAAGCATCCATTGGAGAGGAAAAGGGGCTACCAGAAATACCAGAGGAATACAGAGATCTTGCTGAAGTTTTCAGCGAGGAGAGGGCGGATGAGCTTCCCCCCCACCGACCCATGGACTGTGCCATAGAATTCAAGCCCGGAGCAAAACTCCCATAGCCCAGATTATACTCCATGAGCCCAAAGGAGAAGGAGGAAATGGAAAGATTCATAAAGAAAAACCTAGAAAGGGGGTTCATCGAACCTGCCAAGCCAAAAGTGGCTGCTCCAGTCCTCTTTAGAGAGAAGAAGGACGGCTCTTTATGCTTATGCATGGATTATAGGCTCCTAAATACAATCAGTGAAAGCAACCTATACCCCCTACCCCTCATGAAGGACATGTTATTACACCTCTCGAAAGGATTTTTTTTTACTAAACTAGATCTAAGGGAAGCATACTATCGCGTGAGAATTAAGGAAGGGATGAATGGAAGACCGCATTTAACTACCCAATGGGGTGCTACCAATTCAAAGTCTTGTCGTTTGGATTACAAGGGGGCCCCGCAGTATTTATGCAATTAATCAATGACGTACTAAGGGAGCACCTATTTAAGGGGGTCCTGGTTTACTTAGACGACATCCTTATCTTCACTGAATCAAAAGAGGAACATGTCAACCTAGTCAGAGCAGTTTTAAAGAAACTGCGAGCTGCCCACCTATATGCCAAACTATCGAAATGCGAATTTCACCAGGAAAGAATAGACTACCTAGGTTATCGCATATCCCCACAGGGCATTGAAATGGACCCAGAAAAGGTCAGAGCAGTATTAGAATGGGCACCACCTCACACAAGAAAGCAACTGCAAAGTTTCCTGGGTTTCGCAAACTGTTGCCGCCAATTCATCCCCTCATTTGCCCAGATATCCCTGCCCCTCACGAACTTACTAAAAACAAAGGGAGCATCCTCAGGAAAACCTAGCCAGCCACTAAAATGGACAATGGAATGCCAAGCGGCATTTGAGAGATTAAAGAGACTTTTTTCTGCCGAACCAGTACTGAGGCACCGAGACATGGACAAGCCCTTGGTAATACAGGCGGATGCAAGTGATGTGGCAGTGGGGGCTCTACTATTACAAGAAAACGATGAAGGGATATTGCAACCCTGTGCGTATACATCCAAGAAACTCACCGAAACGGAACAGCGCTGGCCTGTGTGGGAGAAAGAGGCATACGGGATTCGGTGGTCATGACTCAGTTCCTTGAAGGCAATAAAATCCCTTTCCAGGTGTGGATAGACCACAAAAATTTGGAAGCCTTGAAAACACCCAGGAAGCTCAACCCCAAGCAAGCCCGCTGGTCCCAGCATTTTCACCAATTCCACTTTACGCTTAAGCATTTGCCGGGGGGAAAGAACTTCCTGGCAGATGCACTATCTCGCATGCCCCAATATAACAGCACGCAAGCCACCGACTCTAAACCGATGATGGTAGAATCACAACTGGCAGCGCTAGTAACCACCAGAGCCCAAGCTAAATTAAAACCACGGCTGGGTAGCCAAACTGGAATTGAATTCCGGAAAAGTTTGGAAACAGATGAATGGTTCCAGAAAAATAAACACGTGTGCACAATGAAAGACGGGCTGCCTTGGGTGGGGGAAAAGTTATATATACCAACAACCCAAAGAGTCACATTCATGCAGCTTTGCCACGACACAAAATCAGCAGGGCATTTTGGATTTGTAAAAACATTACACTTAATTA
>NW_015386319.1:450992-458480 GCF_001527695.2 Protobothrops mucrosquamatus | reverse complement strand
GAAAAGGACATAGAAAGTTACTTGGCCAGCTGCCCAAAGTGTGCAACTGCCAAGAGGTTGCAAGGGAAATCGCTCGAACTGTTACAAACAGTGGCAAATCCCTCAGCCCCCTGGAGGGAAATAGCCATGAATTTTATAGTGGAATTACCAGAAAGCAATGGGAATACTGTTGTCTGAACGGTCACAGACTTGTTTTCCAAACAGGTGCACTTTATCCCTTGCCAAAAGATTCCCACCGCAAAAGCCTTAGCGAAACCTTTTGTGCAGCATATTTACAGATTGCATGGGGCACCCCAACGTATCATATCTGATAGGGGAGTGCAATTTACGTCTGCATTTTGGAAGGAATTTTTATCCCTCTTAGGGACCACTCAGGGACTGACATCTAGCCACCACCCGCAGGGGAATGGACAAGCAGAACATTGGAACTCAGTACTTGAGCAATATTTAAGATGCTTTCTTAATTTCCAACAGTCTGATTGGACGGACCTACTCCCCTTCGCAGGAGTTGCCTACAATAATGCAGTCCACTCCAGCACAGGTTACAGTCCTTTTCAAATAGCTACCGGTCAAAGTTTCAACCCCATGCCAGAACTAACCCCAAACGAACTGGCGATCCTATCACTGAAAGAATGGATGGAACAATTACAAAACAACTGGCCAATAGTTAGAAAAGCACTAGATGAAGCAGGGCAGGCATGCAAAGCACAAGCCGATAAAAAAGGGTTGAGCCTACACCATTCATTATAAGAGAAATGGTGTACTTATCTACAAAATACCTAAAATCCCTACAACCCTGTAAAAAACTTGGACTGAAATATATAGGGCCTTTTCCAATTAAAAGAATCATAAACCCAGTAACAGTAGAATTAGAATTACCCAAAAATCTTAGGTAAATACACCCAATTTTTCACTACAGTTTGCTGAAAAGAGAACATCAGTCACCTTTAGAGCCAAAAATCCCTACCACCACCACCTCCAATCATGGTGGAAGGCGAACAACACTTTGAGATAAAGGAAATCCTAGATTCTAGGAGGTATCCTTGGGCAACTCAATACCTAGTACAGTGGTTCTCAACCTGTGGGTCGGGGCCCCATTTGTCCGCCATTTTTTTTGTCCGCCATTTTTTTCCCCTTTTCCGGCGGGTGCCTTACCTCCCTTGGGCTGGGTCAGCTGGTGGTCGGCCTGCTCTGTCTCTGCCGCTTGCCAGCTACACCTCGGCCGGCGCAGGGGGCAGAACCATGCATGCGCGGCGCTCCCGGGCAGGGAAAGTCCTCGACTTACGACCGGTTGGGTAGTCCTCAACTTACGACCGGTTTAGTCCTCGACTTACGACCGGTTTAGTCCTCGACTTACGACCGGTTGGGGTCGCGGCATTAAAAAGGTTGAGAACCACTGACCTAGTAGCATGGAAACACCTCCCTGCCTCACAAAACGAGTGGGTCCATAAACGTCATGTCAGAGCCCTGAAGAGGTTTCCTATTAAAGAAGTATCCTAACAAGCCAGACTAACTTTTATACCTCTTTTATTTTCTTTACAGGTGGATCTCTCTTATTTTTAAGGGGGCAGGATGTCAGAATCCAATTATATTTCATTTCTAGTTATCTACTATGAAAAAACCCATTTCTGCTCTCTCTGGATTATGTCATACTACGAAGGGGAAGGGGGATGAGCAGGGGGGTTTTATGGCTCTCACTTCCTTCATTAAACTTCAAAAGGACTGGATGTTGATTCTCACCAAGAGGACTGACCATAACAATATGGCCATCGCCTTTCATCTACTCGCTCTCTGAAGTCTCCCTTTTGCCGGCAGTAAGGGAAAAGGGGGGAATCATCACCCGGAAGAACTGTGGGGTGGGGACTGCTTGGGAACACTTAAAACATTGAAGGATGGGAGAGAATTCCTCAGATCCTGTCTAGAACACCTGCAACCATTTTATCTTAATAAAGATGCCTGTTGGAAGAGATATTCCAAGAGTTCTGTCTTCTTAAGATGTAAAGTGAGGTGAGCCTCATATACTGGGAAGAAGGTTAGGAACTAGGATGAAACCAGGTCTGTCTGTAGGAAGGGAAACAGAAGACTCTGAAGAAGAGAGCTGTATAGGTTGGTTGTGATCATCGGGGGATATTGGGATCACACACCCCACTGTGGTTAGTGAGGTGGAATTAGAACTGTCTGGGCCTGACATTTCAGAACCCATGCCTAGAGCTTGCGAAGGGGAGAGGACTCCTCCAAGATTTGAGGTAGGGGATCAGCCTGGGGGATTATTGGGACAGGAGAGGTCATTGACAATAGCATTTGTGGCTAAAGTCTAGTCTCTGTGCATATTTGTATACTCCATATAAATAGCTTTAGTCTTGTTATTGTATAATACTATTAACAAGACTAAGCTATTTATATGGAGTATACAAATATGGAGTGTACAACATATATATACTCCATTTATATGTAGTATAAATAGCTTTCTCTTGCCTCAGTCATTTAAATGAAGAATTTGGACATTTTTTAACAATAACTATTTGTTACTGTTGAGCATTTCCAAATAAATTTTCTAATGAGTCAAGCAGCAGAGTGAAATGATTGAAAAGCCTGTGTACTATGCCACTTAGTACATAAAGAGTTTACAATGCACTTGCCAGAGTTGATTGCCAAAATAGTGATGAGGTTTGGGAATGAATTCTGGAATCTATGATCTGGGCAATGGTGATTTGGCAGTCTTAAGCAGCCTGGTTTTGCTGCTTAGCTTAGCTGGATTAAGAGTAAACATTGGGTCTACTTTTCTTTCTCCATCTTTTGTTTCTGGTGATATGAATGGATCCATTTCTTTCAGGAATAAATTAATTTAGGCTGCTGGGACATCTAGAAATAAATGATATAAAGAGAAGATGCTAGCATTTCTATTAGGCTTTGTCTCCCACCCTCAAACATTCATAGCAACTGTTTTAATATATGCTAATGCCCTTGGTTAGAGTTTAATGCTCTGATTACAGCAATGTAGACCAATAGCAGGCCCTATGAACAGAAGAGCAGGATGCCTGTTTATGCTGTCGAGATTGGGCTATTTGTATAATGGGATCAAGAGCTAAAGACACTCACTCTGAAGTCAATATTAGTATATTAATGACTGAGCTTTAGAATTGTAAGGGCTCATATTATCTTTTTAAATAAAAAAACAGAATTATGTAAAAAGCAAGAATGAGAAGCATAAATCTGATAATCTTACTCAGATGAGCTTTAACAAGCCTTTGTGGGTCAATTAATGAATTAGTAAGGAGAATATGCTCCATGATCTGGAAGCTTCCTCTCCAGGACTAGGAGACTAGCAGTTTTTCAATCTCTCTCCTCAGCCCTGGAATACCAGCATCTTATGAAAGAGAGTTTAGATTGAACATACCTCTAGGTTAATTCAGAATTTTTCATGTGTCCCCCTCACCATAGCAAAAAAACAGCCAACCAGAAATTTATTTATTTATATATAAAATTTATGACACACAAGGAAAGCCATATTACTGATCTAGAGTTTGGTGTTTGGGGTGCTTGGCTGCCAAATACAGGAAGTCAGTCCTATCCAATTCATTTCATAGAAGAGAAGGACACTTGAGTGAGGATAAAGTTCTCCATACTTCCTTTAATATGGTTAGCACTGCACACGATTATGGATTTCTTCAGCAACTGACTGCTTTTATGAAAACAAGTATTTTTATTTCTTAGGATGACTATAGTAATTACATATTATTAAAAAAGGAAGGCATCTATTTTATGAAGTAAGGTGTAGCGTCCTCTGGAAGATTAGATGGATTGTAATTCTGCATGTGTTGGTAGCTGCAGTTCTGTATTTCTCCGGCATCAGCAGCTATAGTTATTGCACACTGACTCCGTTGCTATTCCAAAGCAGCCATAAAGACAAATTAAGCATTTAATGAGTGGTTATCGTGGCTAATTATTGTGCTAGGAGCTAAGGCATTTTTTTTGCTTACTGTTTTTAGCAATGTTGTTGACATACTTTAATACTTTTGTTTTTCAGTGTTTTAACACAATTGTTATTTACCGCAAGGAGGTAGAGGGTTTGGTGAACTGGTGTAAGAAAAACAGCCTAGTTTTAAACGTTGGAAAATTAAAGAGATTATCGATTTCAGAAAAGGCAGGCATAGCCACACTCCTCTATGTATTAATGATTCACCTGTGGAGATGGTTAGCAGCATCATATTTTTGGATATGCAGTTAACAAGTAGGCTGGCTTGGTCGCTCAACAGTGAGACACTGGTGAAGCAGGCACAGCAGTGCTGCATTTTCTGCATCGCATGAGAAAAGTACATTTTCCTTCCTCTATCCTTACCACTTTCTATAGAGGGACAATCAAGAGCATACTGTCATATTGCATTACAGTCTGGTTTGGAAGCATCACTGCTTCAGACAGGAAGGCATTGCAGAGAGTGGTGAGGAAGGCAGAAAAGATTATTGCAGTTTACTCCTTCTATCCATGACATAGCATACAAGTGTTGCTTGAGCAGGGTCTGCAGGATTGTCTGGGATACTACACATCCTCTTTACAACCTGTTTTTCTTGTTATCTTCTGGGAGGAGGCTTCATAGTATCCGAAGCAGAATATTCAGATTCAGTCACGGTTTTGTTCCATACAGTATTAAAGTTGTGAACTCTCAAGCTATGTATTCAAGATGGACAGTGATTAATATTTATATGTATTTATATGTAAGGGTGTAGGTATATACATATGTTGTATATAGCATGTTTATATGTGTGTTATGTATGTGTAAACATTTGAGAGCAGGCAACAGAATTTCATTTTTAATGTGTGCCACTGTGCCCGCAGTAAAAAAATGACAATAAAGGTTGTCTTGTCGGTATTATTTGGTGACTGTTATGAAGTGTGATACACATATTAAAGGTGACATGCTGTCAGATCTGCCTGACTCAGCTTGGGGGGGGTGTCTCACAGGCATCCTGCCTTTAAAAAGAGCAAGGGGGAGGAAGGATGAAAGGAGAAAGAAGGGGGAAAGGAAAAAATAGGGAAAGACAAAAAGGCAATAAAGCTTTGTGTGTAAATGATAGGAAATTGGGAGGAGGGGAATGACAGGTGAGAAGGACCAGAGCAGCCAGATCTTGTTTGTACCAGGATCCCATGGCCAGGCACCCTGAGAAGTATGTGGATTACCCCCAAACATCTGAGAATTCTCAAAATTTCTGGGAGAAGGAAGCATCCTCACACTTTGTTCCAAGACTCCATAAACAACAAATGTTAATTTGAATATTGATGGGAAATCAAAGCTTGGAAAAAAGCAATAACAGGACATTGATTGTATATAAGGATTGAATGCAAACACAATTAAGATATGTATGTTAAAAATTATTGATAAATGTAACAAAGATGTTTTTACTTAGTTGATAATAAGAACTGTATTAGTCTAATATGAGATAGTAGATATTAAGGGAAAAAGAGAGGAAATATCTGATGTCGTAACTTGAGATTTATATTAAAGACTTATGTATGTTATTGAACTATTTTTTTTATTAAAAGTTTTATAACATTTACAAAATAAACCCCTTTTCCCCCCAAAAAAAAACCCCACCCCCACCCCCACTTCCCAGAGCTGTTCACAGGGTTACAAATATATTAATCATAATCTAAATAACATTATCCAACTAATTATGTAACCAAGTCTATAACACACTTTAACTCCCTTTTAAAATAAATTTAGATAATTTAAAATTAAACACAATAATAAACAAATAATCAACTTAATTATTAAACAAAATTACTACTCAAAATAATAATAATATCAATATAATAAAATATAATAAAAACTATAAAAATATAATAAAATATTCACAATAACAATACTGTAAAATTTACTCAAACACCAAATGGAACTTTTCAGTCCCATATTTATTCTGAATATAATCTATCCATCTTCTCCAAACCGAAATATATCTTTCCTGTGTTTGATCCTTTAAATAAGCAGAAATCTTAGTCATTTCTGCTAAATTTGACACTTTAAGAGACCATTCTTCTACAGTAGGCAAACAATCCGTCTTCCAGTTTTGAGCTACCAATAGTCTTGCAGCTGTTATAAGATTTAACATCAGATTCATTTCTTTAGCATCCAAGTCTCCCATAATACCTAATAAAAATAACTGTGGTGTGAACTTTATCTTTTTCTTAAACATATTTTGAATATTCCACCAAACCTTGATCCAAAATGCTTTTATTTCCCTACACGTCCACCAAATATGAAAATAAGTTGCATCTAAACTTCCACATCTCCAACATTTGGGCTGTAAATTAGAATACATGCATGACAATTTTTGAGGATCCAAATGCCACCTATAAAACATCTTATAAAAATTTTCTCTTAAGTTTTGGGCTTGAGTAAATTTTACATTTTTAACCCAAATTGTCTCCCATGTATCCAATGAAATCGATTCTTGAATATTTTGAGCCCATTTTATCATACAGTCTTCAACTAGTTCCGTTTCAGAATCCAATTCAATCAAAGCATTATAAATTCTCTTTATATGTGCTCGGGTTGGATCTTTAATCTGTTTGATCAAATTCACATCCTCCAAAGTAATACCAACCTTCTGATCTAAACTCTACCTCATTAACAATTGATTATAATAAAACCAGGAATATACAATATTTTCTTGTTTCAAATCTGCTAAGGATTTAATTTGCCAATCCTGTCCTACCAAACTAAGTAATTCCCTATAGGTAATATTATCCAAATTAACTCCTCTAGATACCCCCTCTATCACCTGTCCTGGAATCGCCCAAATGGGAATTTTGTAATTTAGTCTATAATAATATTTCTTCCAAACTCGTAATAAAGCACTTCTCAAAATGTGAGCTTTGAAAACTTGATCTAGTTTTTTATTATAAATCAATAAAGCATGCCAACCAAATAATAAATCCCATCCCTCAAGTATAAGTATATTTCTATTTGTTAAATTAAGCCAATCACTATTCAATGTTAGAGCCACCGCGTCATAATATAATTTTAAATTCAGCACCTTAAGTCCTCCTCTTTCCCATGCACCTTGCATGATCTTAAACTTAACTCTTGGCTTTTTGCCCGCCCATATGAACTTATTAATCCCCTTCTGCCAATCCTCCAAATTAACATCTTTTTTCAAAATAGGTATCATTTGAAACAAGCAAAGAAATTTTGGAAGAATATTCATTTTGACTGCTGAAATTCTCCCCAGCAGAGATAATTGTAATTTTTTCCAGTCATTTAAATCCTTTTGCACTTTTACCCATAATGTCCCATAATTATTTTTGTACAATTTAACATTAGAAGCTGTAATATAAACTCCCAAATATTTTACCTTTTTAACTATTTCAAAACCTGTCAATTTAACTAGATCATCTTTATCCTTCATAGACATATTTTTCGGTAATATTTTAGTCTTATTATTATTTACCTTAAAACCAGAAACTTTCCCATACTGAGCAATAATTTCCAC
>NW_015386319.1:445186-450582 GCF_001527695.2 Protobothrops mucrosquamatus | reverse complement strand
TGGTTCTACCATTTCATCAGATAACATCTTGTAATAAATTGCTGTTAAGCCATCTGTACCTGGAGCTTTACCAACTTTTAATTGCTTAATTACCCCCATAATTTCCTCCGAAGTTATTAAACAATTCATTTCTTCCCTCTGACTATTTGATAGTCTAGGAAAATGTGCTTGCTGTAAGTAATTCTCTATTTCTAAAAATGTATATTTTCAGAAGCATATAACTTTGAGTAAAAATCCCAAAAACTTCTTTTAATCAATTTTTGTTGATATGTCACTTTCCCCTTGTAATCTATTTTATCTATAACTCTTGACTTCTGCTTCTTTCATAGTTGGTAGGCCAACCATCTACCAGGTTTATTTGCATTACAAAATGTGTTATATTTCATATAACGCAAATTAGTTGCAGTCTGATCCGCCATTAGCATATTGAATTGCTCCTTAAGCATAGTTATAGAAACCTTTAATTTATTATCCAAAGGATTTACAATAAAAGCCTTTTCTTTTAATTTAATCTCATCTTCTAACTCTTTTCGTTTTTGCATCTGTTTACGCCTATATGCATTATTCATATAAATCAAAGCACCTCTCATATACGCTTTGCTAGCATCCCAAACCATCGAAATTGAGGTGTCTTTATGCATATTCAATAAAAATGATTGATCCATTAGAGGGAGAAAATGTCAAGAAGGTGACAAGCAACAGGGCGAAAGCAGAACTACTTAACTTGTTTTTTTATCTTTTATCCTCACAATCTGCTACGCCCAGTCTTCTGCAAGTATTCCCTGGAGATTCACTTGATGGGTTTTCTCTAAGGTGTAGCTTGCCTATAAATACATTTTAAATACATGGAACATCCACAATAAATACACATAAGCAATGGAATCATACAAGTAGTTACATACAAAATCTGAGAGGGGAGAAACACAGCAGCAGCAGCAGCAGCAGCAACAGAGACACTTTGAGCTAGAGAGTTCTGATCTCTAAAGCTGAGTGGCCGACTGAGAGGACCAGATCAGATGGCGGAGCTGAGCTGAGCCAACCGGAAAGCTGAACAGAGGCCTCATCAGAGCAGAGATGAGCACCAAAAGACAGAACAGAGCTGGTAGAGAAAACAACAAGAGGCCAGAGCAGCGAGCAACGGAAGTGAAGGCAACAATTAAGTTTGAGGTCCCAATAGGCAGGGAGGGAAGACCCCAGTAAAGAATAAAAATAAATACAGGACAGAAAACAAAAGCTAAATAAATAGGCAAATAATAAGGACAAGAGTGGAACATTAGAAATCAGGGAAGAATAGGGCTAATAAAGAGGCAAATCTTAAAAAGGAAAATCTTAAATAATAATGTAGGGAGGAATTGGGCTTTTGGTGGTGACGGGCCACGCCGATGGAGGCTTTTTTTTAGCCTCCCACCCGAGTCTGCGTCAAAGCCTGCTCAAACAGCTTCCATCAGCTGTTTGACGGCTCGGAGCTTTCACCCCGGGAGAAGGGGAGAAAGCGAGTTTCTGCTGGATAGGGATAGAGTTCCCTAGTTCCCCCAAGAGTGATTTTGGGGGAATGAAGGTGAGAACTCCACCGGAGTCCAGAGCTGTCTCCGCGGCTCGGGATGCCTTCGTTCCTTGGAGCGGAGCCAGACTTTGCCTCCACTTCTGCCAATTATAGAGATTTCAGATTGTGAGTAAACTTATAAACAGACGGAACTGACCAGGATAATTGGATTTTAGTTGAATTAAGACTTTAACTCAGAGAATATATTGGCATCTTCCTTATTTGCTACAAAATTAAAGTGAGAAGAAAATGGCCGCGGACGTGCCGTTTCTTTGTACAAGATGCTGATAAGAAAAACTTTCACTCTTCTTCCGGTTGTGGAATGGATACATTATAAAGACCTTACTGAAAGCTCAAGTTTAAATGATATCTGCTGTTTTGTGTTTTGGATTTTATATAATTATACTCAGAAGAAGTTTGTAGAATGGCTTCTAAACGTACTGGAGCTTCTGCATTGCCTAAAACAGCTATTTCTTCTCCAGTTGTGCAAATTCCACAACAGAAACCTAAATTTCCACCACCTTCGCCTCCCCCGTCTATTACGCTCAAAGAATTACAGGATGCTTTGGCGCAGTCTTCGTTGCAGACAGTAAAACAGATTAGAATGGAAATGGAGCAGTTTTTTAATAAGAAAAATGAGGAACTTTGTGAGAACATATCGCATATTTTTCAAGGCTTTGCGGCTCACGTGGATCGTATAGAGGGACGGGTGGATGAATTAGCGGAGAAAATAGAAGGAATGGAGAATAGATTTGATAAAGTAGAAGAAGGTGTGGAAATTGCTCAGAATGATATTGTCATGTCACAATACAGAGACATGGAGTTTGCCCTGAGAATCAGGGGGCTGAAGGAAGACTCACAGGAGAATTTGAGAGAGCTTTGGCTTTAGTTTTGGAGTGCAATCCTAATATAATTTTGGGAGAAATTGAAAAAGTTTATAGGGTTAATTCTTGGATTGCACGTCAGAGAAAATTACCAAGAGATGTTGTTGTTTATTTTTCCAGAAGAACACGTCGCAATGAAATTATACAGGCTTTCTACCAGCAGAGATTTCAGATTGCTGCTCAGGATGTTATACTTTTAAAAGAAATACCTCCTAAAATTTTAAGAAAAAGGAAGGATTTTGCTTTTTTGACTCAGGAGTTAAAGAAGCGGCAAATTCCTTTTAGGTGGGATATACCTGCTGGAATTGTATTGAGTCATGCGGGGATACGTTACAGATTGAATACGATTCAAAAAGCTAAAGACTTTTACTTATCGGTCCTGAAAGCTGACTCACCATCATCATCGCGATTTAAAGGAAAGGAAGATTTGACTGAACAACTAGTTGTTGAACTGCCTGGGGCTATGTCATCAGGTCTGGGAGATTTTCAGAATCAACAATTGTTTGAAGTGAAAGGAGATTCAAAAGAGCAAAGAATGACTCGTGCAGCTTATAAACGTAAAGGAGAAAGAGCAACAAAAAGAAACTGTATCCATAACGTATTCGCCTACTTCAGAGCCTGTGGGAGGGGCAAGACCGAAGATATCTGTGATGACAGATCTGCAAGGAATGCTCCAGAAGCTTCACAAGCCAAAGGATGGTTAAGTTGATGACTTGGAATGTAAATGGTTTGAATTTGCCACAAAAAAGAAAGAAAATATTTTATTATTTGAAACTCTCGATTGGGACTTCATTTTATTGCTCCAGCTCCGAAGAAAAAAGCAGGTGTAATTCTGTATGTTAGGAAAGAATTATTGCCAAAACTAATAGACTTTGATTCAGAAGGAAGATTTGTACTTATTGAATTGTTATTGAATGGAAAGAAATGTTTTATTGTTGGCTTATATGCACCAAATCAGCAAGAGCAGCAAAAACAATTTTATAGACTTTTGCATCAGAAAATAATTCAATTGGATTATAAATCAGTTATTATGATGGGAGACTGGAATGGCGTTATAGATTCAATGAAAGATAAAAAGACTTCTTCTAAAGTTTTGACCCAAGCTAAATTACCTAAAACTTTTTTTGCATTGCAGGAGGATTTGGAGTTAAGAGATATATGGCGAGATCAGAATATTGGAGAAAGAGACTTCACTTTTTTTTCGGACAGACACCATTCTTATTCTAGAATTGACTTTTTCTTAATAACTAATGATTTACTTTCTAGGGTTAAGAAAGTGAAGATTTTTCCTAGGATTTTATCAGATCATAGTTCTGTGTGGATGGAACTTTTTTCTGAAGAAGGAAGTAGAAGGACATGGAGATTAAATGAGAACTTATTCAGACATGAGAGCAACTTGCAGAAGCTTAAAGATCACTTAAGAGATTTTTTCCTGCTGAACATGAATAAGGGCACTTCTATGCCAATGGTATGGGATGCTAGCAAGGCTTATATGAGAGGTGCCCTAATTTCAATGAATACTGCACACAGGAGAAAGCAGATACAAAAACGTAGAGACTTCAAATCTTCCAATGACTTAAATTGCCAATCCTGTCCCTTCAAGATAAGTAATGCTGGGTGGTGGTGTGAGAGTGCGTGCAGATAGCGGTTTGTGTGTGTTTTCTTCTGGTAGATGGTGTGTCCTAGGGAGCCATTGGATTTCTTGTAGACTAAGACATCCAGGAAGGGAAGTTGGTTGTTAGCTTCTGTTTCCATGGTGAACTGTATTTTGGGGTGTAGGCTGTTGAGGTGTGTGAGGAAGTTGTCCAGTTTTTCTTTCCCAGTTGTCCACATGGGAAAGACCCATTGTATCTTTCAGGAATACCCCTAGTTCAGGTTTGGCCAGATGGCTTAGCCACCGTATAAGCCATTTGGTTGATGGTAGTGACACCATTGTAAGATCTGCTGAGGAGTTCCTTTGCAAGATTGGCACTTTGAGGATGGAGGAAGATGAGATGATGGTATCCTTTGATGTCATCTCTCTCTTTACCTCCATTCCTCAAGATCTTGCCATCAGTACCATCAGAGATCTCCTCCACCATAGAGGACTTGGGTCATCCCAAGATTCCCTCCGTCTGGATGACCTCATAGATCTGTTGGGGTTATGCCTTAAAACCTTTTTTACGATTCAAGGGAATACGTATGAGCAGGTTAAGGGTACTCCCATGGGCTCCCCTATTTCCAGCGTCATAGCCGAGGCCGTATTGCAACAATTGGAATGCGTGGCGATGGCCAGATACCGTCCCAAGTTCTGGGCCCGCTACGTTGACGACACTTTTGTCGTCATTAAGAGGAGTCATAAAGCTGACTTTGTGAACATACTGAATTCCGTGTGTGTGGATATACAGTTTACGGATGAAGAAGAGCATCAGGGAAAGTTGGCATTCTTAGATGTCCTGGTCCATCGCCAACCGGATGGGACCCTGAAGACCATGGTGTACCGTAAACCCACACACACGGACAGGATTTTACATTACCATAGCAATCACCCAGTGGCTCACAAAGTCAGCTGTGTTAGGACCCTTTTTAAAAGGGTTGACTCACATTGCAATTTAGCCAAAGCTAGGATGCAGGAAAGAAGATATCTTTTCCGCATCTGTAGGCAGAATGGGTACCCTGCCAGGTTTATTAAGTGCTATGGTATTTACTCTAGACCTTCTAACAACGAACAGGTGAGACAACTCCCTTCCCAAACGACACGTGTTACCCTCCCCTATGTCAGCGATGTTTCTTTTTTTTTTCCAAAAAAAGTTTTATTGTTTTACAATAAAAAACAATTAAACATAAGTAAACACAATAAGAATTATAAGCCCCCCACCCCCCACCCCGACTTCCCAAACCAAATCCCAGGATAATATTCATATAAAAGTAAACATATACTAATATCTCTAACTCCGCAATATATCTTAATACACAAGAAAATAAAAAAA